>NC_133326.1:84091781-84439281 GCF_042186555.1 Aquarana catesbeiana | reverse complement strand
GCACCTTCTTGCACCCCCCAACCTTCCTAGTCCAGGGCCTTCTGCACACAAACCCCCTCTCATCCTAATAAATGCCTTCCAGTTCTAGGCAGGCTCTCCCATGTAAGCCGTAGCTGGGATGCCTCACTCAGAAAAGGCATAGGCTGTTTGGGCACTGGGCAGGACTAGGAGGGAGACCTCACAGCGCTTCAGAATTTTGCCGGGGGTGCCGCCGCTCTAAGGGTGCCACTGCCACCCAATCAAGTCTAATGGGTAGGCAGTGCCCACTGCATAGTTTGGCAAATACCGGAGAAACATTCCCGAGCTATGCTTTAGCTACTGTTGCTTAGCATCATAGCAACAGGTAGCTGAAGAGTAGCTCAGGAATGCTTTTCTATTGGGCAGACGGGCGGGAGGAGCAGAGTGAGTCAGCGTTAGTGTGCTGTGCAGTCTCCCTCCTATTTGTTACACTAGTATTTGCCTAACTATGCAGTTAGGGCGGCCCCCCCAGTAGCGTCCCTCTAGATGTGGCGCTCTGGGGCACGTGCTCCCAATGCTCCCCCCCTAGTTTTGGCCCTGTCTGGTGACCATTATCAACAGCATTAAAAGTGAGAAAAAATGGGGGGGCGTGGCACCCGAGCAGCGAGATCGCCGTACTTGCCTGAAGCTCCGCTCGGCCACCGGGGTAATCCACCCCCATCGGAGCCATCGATAACCCCACACCACTTCCAAAACCTCGATCGTGCAGCCAGAGAGCAGCAGCATGACATGCCGATGAAAAGCCCCCCCGCCACAGCCCTGTAAATTGGCTGGATTCTTCAATTAAGGTAGGCTGCAGGCTACAAAAAAATGGCGGCAACTGCGGGTTACACCATAATGGCGGCAATCGCGGCATCCAGCAGGGCCCAGCACCTCACAAGGGCAATCTAGCAGCCCACCTAGAACCCAGGGCAGTGGAGACTCATCAGCGGCATCTACAACCACCACCTATCACCCGCAACCCGGCCAAGTCAAAGCCACGCATGGATTCTCCTCACAGGACCCTACAAGACCCCAGTATGAAAGTGAGCATGCACACACTCAGCAAACAGGGACTCCCCAAACAGATGCAGATCCCATATCTGACTTCCCAACCCAGGGGCAACCAGTGTCAGACAATGTACTTAAAGAGATGTTCCTCTCCCTGCGATCATCACTGCACTCTGACATGATGACATGCATTCAGCAGTTTAAAGGGGACCGACTTGATCTGGGGGATAGAGTCGACAAGATAGAGTCCTCCATGTGTGAATATACATTTTCGTACAATACTATGGTTGACGCTCATGCTGCACACTCTGAAGAAATTGCATGGTTAAGGGACAAGGTAGCTGACCTAGAAGACAGGTCTAGGAGAAATAACATTAACCCCTTCCGGACCACCCACCGTCGTTATATGGCGGTACTTTGAAGAGGAATATCGTTGTTATGGCAGCAGCTAGCTGCCATAACCCCGGTATCCTCTTCTTCAGCGGGCGGTGCACTTCAAGATAAAAGTGGTCTCTGCAGCGAATTCGCCGCGAGATCACTTTTATCAGCGGCAGCAGAGGGCCTCCCGCCGCGCTCCCGTGCCCTTCTGCAACTTACCGGAGCCGTCGGCAGCGGCGGAGGTAATTGTATCTTCTCTCTTGTGTGACATAGAGATGAGTGAGGGGAAGATGGCCCCAACCTGTCTCCATATCAATGCAGGGCGGAAGGGACATTTTCTTTTTATTGCATTTTAGTGTTAATATGAGATCTGAGGTCTTTTTGACCCCAGATCTCATATTTAAGAGGTCCTGTCATGCTTTTTTTTTCTATTACAAGGGATGTTTACATTCCTTGTAATAGGAATAAAAGTGACACAATTTTTATTTTTTTTAAAGAACAGTGCAAAAATAAAAGGTAAAATAAATAATAAAGAAAAAAAAATTTTTAAACGCCCCCGTCCCAACGAGCTCGCGTGCAGAAGCGAACGCATACGTGAGTAGCGCTCGCATATGAAAACGGTGTTCAAACCACACATGTGAGGTATCGCCGCGATCGGTAGAGCGAGAGCTTTAATTCTAGCCCTTGAACTCCTCTGTAACTCAAAAACATGCAACCTGTAGAATTTTCAACGTCGCCTATGGAGATTTTTAGGGGTAAAAGTTTGTTGCCATTCCACGAGCGGGCACAATTTTGAAGTAAGACATGTTGGGTATCAATTTACTTGGCGTAACATTATCTTTCACAATATAAAAAAAATGGGCTACCTTTACTGTTGTCTTATTTTTTTAATTAAAAAAAGTGTATTTTTTCCAAAAAAAGTGCGCTTGTAAGACCGCTGCGCAAATACGGTGTGACAGAAAGTATTACAACGACCGCCATTTTATTCTCTAGGGTGTTAGAAAAAAAAATGTATAATGTTTGGGGGTTCTAAGTAATTTTCTAGCAAAAAAAACCCTGTTTTTAACTTGTAAACAACAAATCTCAGAAAGAAGGTGAATAAATATGTAAAAAGTATATAAATAACAAATTTGTTTGAAAAATATATAAATGTGACACACAATATAAGTGATAATATTAAATGTCCCAGTGGTAGACTAGCTCAGTAGCCAGTGACGCAAAAGGATCTTCCAAAATGGATTGATTTCTTGATGTTAACTGGTAGAGGTTCCTTCACCAAGAGAAAAGAAAAAAGCACCTTGCAGTATTAAAAAGATATCTGCTTACCAGATACCAATGACTCCTTTAATTTAAAAAGAGAGTCATTAGTGCTTGTGCAGGATTGTGCCTGCTCACATTGGATGACTGGATGCTGGATGATGGTAAGCAAAGAACCCTTCCAGTCCTGGTAGTTCAGATATGGGATATGTGAAAAACAATAGAAACTTCCATAGTATAACACCGTTTAATAAAAATGTAAAAAAACAGATAAAAAGCCAAATGGCCGCTTGCATTGGTAGGTGCCTACCCGGCACTGGGGCTGCTCGCTTGTCTAGGTATGGATGAGGACGGGGTTCCCTTCGCACCGCCTCGATAGTCGGCGTGCGTTCCACCCGGCGTGAGTAGCAACCAGATAGACCGGACGTAGGAAGAGATCACGTGACCATGTACCGCTCCGACGTACGTTTCATATGAACGTCTTCAGGGACATTATCCTTATCCTTACAAACCCTGAGCAATCCCTACCCCAAGCTTTCCAAACCTTGATGGAATTCAGTCAAATATTAACACTTCAAAATCTTTAATCCTAAATCTGGGGATCACCAAAGCCATGAAAGGTAAGCCCTGATCTCAACTCCCATTCAAGTGGAGTTCAGAGGTGATTCAATACCTAGGCATTACCCTCACAGCCTCTAGTAAGTCTCTAGTTCCGTCCAACTACAAACCCTTGGTTTCTAAGCTTGAAAAGGAGCTCCAACATCTAGCACAATTCGAATTATCCAGGTGCGGCAGGCTAGCAGCTCTAAAAATAAATATTCTCCCTCAAATATTATACTTCTTTAGATCCTTGCCCATACCCATACCGAACCATTACTTCAAAGCCTTGTCGGGTACCATTCAGAAGTTTTTATGGCAAGGGAAAAGGGCCAGATGCCCACAGTCAGGCCTGATCAAACACAAATCTGTAGGTGGTGCAGGTCTTCCGGACCTAAAGGACTACTATTGGGCTACTGTACTAGATCAACTTAAACTCTGGTTTCCTCACAATAACCACTCTCCTTGGGTAGAATTAGATGCATCCTGTACCCCCAACAGAAATCTATACCTGTTCCTCCTGAGTCCTGAGCGACAGCTGGCTAGGAAAAGAATTTCCACCTCTACCCTTACCAATGCAGGCTTCTTTATTGGCATGGAGGTACCTTAACTCCCCCAAATTGGAAAAAGGAGCATCCATTGCCCCCCTTCTTCCAATACATATCGTTGAGTTCCTAATTCCGTCTCATTCTACTAAAGCTCTAACCCGATATGGTATATCAGAAGTATCTGACCTCCTGAATGTAGACATCCCCCTTAAATTGGAAGAATTGGAATAAAAGTATGGCACACCTGCCCAACTAAGATTTACGTGCTTTAGGGCCGGTTCACACAGGGGCGACTTGTCAGGCGACCTAGTCGCCTGACAAGTCGCCTCCCGTTCTGTGCTACGGAACCGTTCTAATAGGAGCGACGCAAGTCGCTCCGACTTAGAAAAAGGTTCCTGTACTACTTTGGGGGCGACTTGCATAGACTTCTATACAGAAGTCGTCTTGCAAGTCGCCCCGGCAGTCGTGTGCAGGTCGCCTCGGTGAGGCGACCTGCAAGTCGTGCCGCGTCTAGTGTGAACCGGCACTTAGGATACTCCACTTCCTTACTAAACATCCTCCTCCCAAACTAAATCTCCCTCCTAAAGCCTGGAACTTCTTCACCCAAGTTCAGCCCAACATAAGAGGTATCTCCTTTTTCTACTCTACCCTCCAGGATAAGCTTACATTCAATAAAACCAAAGCTATGCTATTATGGGAACGAGACCTCCATATCCCTATCACTCCCTCTTAATGGCAAATCGCCATAAAATCAATTTCTAAAGCCTTGCATTGCACTAACCACTCAGAGTTAGCTCTAAAAATCACCAATAGATGGTATTATAACCCAGCTAGAGTGGCCAACTTTTCTCCTTCCTTATCCCCCTATATGCTGGCGTAGTTGTGGAGAGGTAGGAAACCTTCCTCACACTGTCTGGGAATGCCCCAATCTCACCAGCTTTTGGAAACAAGTCTTCCAATTATTCGCCCATTGCACTGGGATCCTTAAAAAACCTGACCCTGCCTTAGCCATACTCAACATTGGAATAGATCTATATCCAGCAGAGTTCCAATCTGTGGTTACCATATTTTGCTTGCAGCCCATCTCTAATGCAGTGTACACACGACCAAACTTTTCGACCGAACTGGTCCGACGTAACGAATCCGTCGGACAATTCGATCGTGTGTGGGCTTCATCGGACCTTTTCTGTCGAAAAATCTGTCGGACTTTAGAAATAGAACATGTTTCAAATCTTTACGACGGACTCGAGTCTGATCGAAAAATCCGTTTGGCTGTATGCTAGTCCGACTGACAAAAAAGATCGCAAGGGCAGCTATTGGCTACTGGCTATGAACTTCCTCATTCTAGTCCGGTCGTACGTCATCACGTTCGAAATGATAGGACTTTGGTGTGATTGTGTGTAGGCAAGTCCGTTTCGTTTGAACTCCGTCGGAACTCCATCGAAAAGTCCTTTGGAGTTCAGTCCGACGAAAAGTCTGGTCGTGTGTACACGGCATTAGTGGTACGAAATTGGAAATCTAATCTCACCCCAAACCTCTCTGATGTGGTGAAGATGGTGGACCAAATCTTTACCTTTTGAACGCCTCCTGGCAATCAATGACCTGCAATATGCCACCTTTGCCAAGTCATGGAGTATATTAAAAAAGGAATAAGTAAAGTTTTACCACTAGATCAAGGATATGCAATTAGCGGACCTCCAGCTGTTGCAAAACTACAAGTCCCATCATGCCTCTGCCTCTAGGTGTCATTCTTTGCTCTTGCTATGCCTCATGGGACTTGTAGTTCTGCAACAGCTGGAGGTCCGCTAATTGCATATCCCTGCACTAGATTATGCAATGCAGTTGTTTCTAAGCTGTACTGGAATTCTTTGTACTCTGTACTTTGTATTTTGTTTTGTTTTTTCTTATTTTGCTTCAAATGTTTGTTATTCCATGCAATTTTTGATAAACCAATAAAAATGATTGGGAAAAAAAAATTTGAAAAAATCCAACAGAACAGAAATAGAAGGTTTATATTCCAATAGGGACACCTGTTTCTGTGACAATTGTATTATTTGGAGAAATTTCATTTCACTTCTTGTTGTGTCTACAGGACAGTAAGTGGAAAGACATCTCGTTAACCATTCCCTATTCTATTCAAAATGACATACAATGTGAGGTACAGCAAAATGTTTTATTACAGAAGTCATTCTTTGGTTATTATATTTCATATTTCTTGGTATTTAGGTTTACAATCGCCAATCTCGCTATTGTACTATAACACTTGGCTATAAAGTGTTGTGCAGGTTGATACAGTCATGTACTTTGTTCCTATCGACGCCCGTGTTTAACGAGTTATTTCGGTACATCCCACAAGTACCCAGGTGTTCGGAAAACTTCTGAGACACAGGGTAGTGATAACATGGAGCCATCTCGTAGGTGGGATGCAGGGCGCCATATTCACCAGAGGTTGTTTTGAACAGGATGCTCACTGGTTTGGCCTGGAATACATTGCTGGAAGAGATCTTTGGATTTGTTGTGCAGGAGAATATCGGATTACCAGGATTTGTACAAGTTGCCTTGGTCTGCTCTTTGTCATTTTCTGAAGCTGGTGTTTGGCCCTTGAAGGAAGACATGTTTTTTATCTGTGAAATAAGATTGATAGGCAGCTGATCAATAATTTCATTCAATTTAGAAAAAGAAACAACTTTGCATGCATTGTTATAACAACCGAAGGAGAAGAATGCACTGTTCAGATATTGATCATCAAATACAAAGTAGGGTTGTCCCGATACCGATACTAGTATCGGTATCGGCACCGATACCGAGCATTTGCCCAAGTACTTGTACTCGGGCAAATGCTCCCGATGCCTCCCCCGATACCTTGACTGTCAGCTGTGATCGGCGCGTGGGGGAGTTACAAGATTCTCCCCCAGCGGCTTTCACCAGCTTTAGTGATAGACAGCGGTGATCGCTCACAGCTGACTGTCACTGCATCCTCCTCCGTGCCCCCTCCTTTCCTCTGTCCTTCTCAGCTGTCCCCTCCGTTCTGCTCTTATCTGTCCCCTCCGTTCTCCCCCTCAGTTCCTCCGTCCTCCCCCTCCTTCCTTTGTGTATGGATAGAGTCAGCTGACTCTGTCCATTCACATAACTGAAACATTGTAATCTTCTGTGATTACGATGTGTCAGTTTATGAATGGAGAGAAGCTGCGGTCTTCTCTCCATTCATTGTCAGTGCAGCTGAGGCTGCAGAGAAAGGGACTGGGGATTCTCTATCCTCTGTCTCTTTCTCTGTCTCAAGGGGGAGATATCAGAGGTCTGTTAAGACCCCTGATATCTCACCAAAGCCCCCCAAAAGGGCTGATTAAAAAAAAAAAAAAAACAATAAAGAATAAAAGAAATATTATTGTAAAAAATAAAAATTGTAAAAAAAAAAAAATAACACACACATACAACGTTCACCCCCTCCCCCCCCCCCCCAAAAAAAGCAAGCACTGTTAAAAAAAAAAAAAAAATGAAAAAAAAAACACTGTCACGTGACATTAAAAAAAAAGTATCGGTAATCGGTATCGGCGAGTACTTGAAAAAAAGTATCGGTACTTGTACTCGGTCCTAAAAAAGTGGTATCGGGACAACCCTAATACAAAGTCATTCCTTTTTATCCAACCAACATTAACGGTAAAGGTAAGGAAAACTTATGAAAAAGATATGCATACTTATAGTAAATGTATAATTAGTGGGGCTTCTCACCATGCTAAGCATTTTTTAAGGTAAGAATATACTTACCTGTAGCACTTCCCTTTAGGAGACCTTCTCCTACTATGATGCCACGCAGCCATTTTTCTACAATCTTACAAGCTGGTCTATGCACCACCATGCAAATGAGGCCCAAACTCCAAAGCCAGCTTCTCTGCCTTTTAATGGGCCATCAAATAAAGTGACTTGAGTCATGGCATTACATGAACTGTGAGCTCACTGGCCAGCTGGGAAGATTTTAAATCTTAGATCAGATCTAGCTAACTGCAAATGCATATCCCTCCTTTCTATTTGTTTCTCCAGCATTTGTCAAACTATGCAGCGGGCACCGCCTGTACATTAGACTTGATTGGGCGGTAAAGGTTAGATCTAACTAACTTTGCAAATGCATATCTCTCTCCCTAAGCTAAGTTACACAGCTGACAAAGTTTAAGGCCAGGATCACACTTAAATCGGATACAGCTCACAGCAGGGGTCCAATGCGTCCCTGTTCTCTGTTTCAGGGATGAATCTGGGCCGAATTTTTGCCTGAATCCGAATTCAGGCAAAAATTTGGGCCTGACGGAGCCAAAGATGCACAGGACCCTTTTACAATCCACTCTGCAGCCGCCCCGGAGATGTGTGACCAGCTTCATAGAGAGCATATCATGTCTGTGGATGTAAATGCTGGACTCAGGAGTGCGCCCACAAGGCAACCCCCTCAGGAGAGCGCTTCTCCTAGGGGGTTATCTGATGCGGGGAGGAGCCGCGAGAGCCACTGGGGGACCACAGAAGAGGATGTTCGGGGCCACTCTGTGCTGCACAGTGGAGGTAAGTATGATATGTTTGTTATTTAAAAAAAACAACGATCCTTTACAATCACTTTAGAGATTTTTACCTTAACGACTTCAGCCACGGAAGGATTTACCCCCTTCCTGGTCAAAGCACTTTTTGCGATACGGCACTGCATCGCTTTAACTGACAATTGCGCGGTTGTGTGACGTTGCACCCAAACAAAATTGACGTCCTTTTGTTCCCACAAATAGAGCTTTCTTTTGGTGGTATTTGATAACCTCTGTGGTTTTTATTTTTTGCGCTATAAACAAAAACAAAAAGCGACCATTTTGAAAAAAAAGCAATATTTTTTACTTTTTGCTATAATAAATATCCCCAAAAAATGTATAAAAAAATATTTTTTTTTCTCAGTTTAGACCGATATGTATTCTTCTACATATTTTTTACATAGTAAAAAAAAAAATCGCAATAAGCGTATATTGATTGGTTTGCGCAAAAGTTATAGCGTTTACAAAATAGGGGATAGATTTATAGCCTTTTTATTATTTATTTATTTTTTTTATTAGTAATGCGATTTTTATTGTGACTGCGACATTATGGCGGAAACATCGGACACTTTTCACACCATTTTGGGACCATTGTCATTTATACAGCGATCAGTGCTATAAAAATGCAGTGATTACTGTGTAAATGACAATGGCAGAGAAGAAGTTAAACACTATGGGGCGATCAAGGGATTAAGTGTGTCCTAGGGAAACTGTGGGGGAGATGGGCTTCCACTGACATGACAGCGATCACTGTAGCTCCCTGTCATGTCACTAGGCAGAACGGGGAAATGCCTTTTTTACATCTCCCCGTTCTACCTCTTCACACCACAATTGTGGGCTGCCGGCAAACATCAAGTTTCCTGGACCAGCGGGCACGCTCCTGCGGCATGCGGCGTGCGCTGGATAGGCGGCAAAATTAAAGGGATGTACAGGTACGCCAATTTGCCTGCCTGTGCCATTCTGCTGACGTACATCTGAAGAAATAACATTAAGCTTAGAGGGGTTCCTGAGTCTGTGCTTGACTCCCAGCTGCAACAGTTTGCCCACGACCTATTCTCCTCCCTGGTCCCATCCCTGACAAACCTGGATCTAGCTATTGACAGGATCCATAGACTGCCTAAGCCCTCTTTCCTCCCCGACAATGTACCATGAGATGTGCTACTGAGATTGCATTTCTTCCAAGTTAAAGAGATGATTATTTCTGTGTCTCGCCAAGCAGCCAGCCTCCAGGAGCGTTTTTCTGCGATTCAACTGCTCTCCAACCTCTCACAGCATACTCTACAATGGTGAAGAAACTTGCCAACTATTACCAAAGCACTGCGTAACCACAAAATTTGCCACAAATGGAGATATCCTGCCACACTCTCCATCACCCACAATGGAGCGACAGTGAGAATAACTACCCTCGATTAGGGAACCTCCCCAACGGCCCAACGACCCATGGATCATCCTCTTCCATGCTACTAGGGAGCCCATTGGCATTTTTTCAAACGCTCACTCATCCCTCACCTACTAAACACAGCTAAGGCTCTTATTAGCCTCAAATGCAGCGTACACACGGTCGGACTTTTCGACCGGACTGGTCCGATGAACCGAGTCCGGTGGACAATCCGATCGTTTGTGGGCTTCAGCGGACCTTCAACGGACTTTTCCAGTCGAAAATCTGACGGACTTTAGATTTGGAACATGCTTCAAATCTTTACGTCGTAACTCTGCCGGACCCAGAAATCCGCTCGTCTGTATGCTAGTCCGATGGACAAAAACCGACGCTAGGGCAGCTATTGGCTACTGGCTATGAACTTCCTTATTTTAGTCTGGTGTACGTCATCACGTACGAATCCGTCGGAATTTGGTGTGATCGTGTGTAGGCAAGTCCATTCGTTCGAGAGTCCGTCAAAAGTCAGTTGAAAGTCCGTCGGACCAGTCCGGTCGAAAAGTCTGCCTGTGTGTACGCGGCTAAAGTGTACTACGTGGTTTTTCAGCTCCATTCTTTGGGCTCCTTTTGCTAATTTCGTGTTAGTAGAAGTTTGGTGAGTGTTGATTCGCGCTTTTCAGTTTGCGCTTTTTAATTCGTGCTTTTCAGTTCGTTTCTGAATGGCCGTTCGTCAACCAGACACATTGCGGAATCAGAGGAGATAACGTGTTATTTATTATTGGCCTTGGAGTTATTGCTTTTTATTGCTATTTTTTTTTTTTAATGCACAATATAAAAATTGTGGAGACTAATACTTGGCTATGTGTTTTACTTCAAATGACAGTTTGGGAGTAGGCAGTTACATTTTAAAAAATAAAATGTAAAATTAACAAGGGACCCCAACATAGTTGTATCTTTGATCTTAAAAACTAGGGGATAATGGTGTTGTGGTAACTTGCACAAATAAAAAAAAAAAAACAAAACATAATAATATTATTCTTGATATCACTAGAAAAAAAAGCCATTGAAAATTTGTTTGCAATAACTCCATGAGTATCACCAGCAAAGCAGCTTCATTATTTTCCCATTAAGGCCGGGTTCACACTGGAACCGGCCGTGGATTGTTCCCCGTTTCAGGGACGAATCAGGGCCGAATCTATGCCTGAATTCGGCCCTGAAGCAGAGCCAAAGACGCACATGGTTCTGTGCAGTGCGCTTCACAGCCGCAACGGACATATGTGAACCGGCTCTATAGGGAGCCGGTCACATTCTCCTGCTATGTGAATTGGATGCCGGGAAACCCGCATTTAATTCACATAGGTTTGAACCCGGCCTAAAGAAGAAGAGAATTGTGCGCTGCATTTGGTGATTTCATAATTTGCCACGTCACAAATGTTAAATCTCCATTACAAACGCTAGTTTACAAGACCGAGCATGCGTGTTTGTACTTTGGACTTTTGTCCGACGGACTTGCGTACACACGATCGGAAAATCCAACAACACACATTTGTTGGCGGAAAATTTGAAAACATGCTAGCCAACATTTGTTGGCGGAAAGTCCGACAACAATTGTCCGATAGAGCATACACACGGTTTGATTTTCCAACAACAGCCTGACATCCAACATTTCCCGTCGGAAAGTCTGATCGTGTGTATGGGGCTTTAGGGGGAATGAATGGGCTGCCCTTACGCTGTTGTGCAAAAAAAAAAAAAAAAGCATGTCAGTGCTACACCTTGAATGGGCTGTCCTACGCATCATAAAGATGCCAAAGAAGCTCCTCCACCTTTTCCAGGTGCTGAGACTAGTGCTTTTGTTAACTGCATGTCTTGTGTGACAATATGTGCGTTCACTGGCTGCGTTTGATATGCCATTAACAATTAATGGCACTGTAAACCTGATGTGTGTTTGTGGCATTTTTTTGTGCGCTTTCCTGGAATGTGCAGGTGTGAATGGGGCACTAAAGTGTTACTAAACCCAGGACCCTGCATTCACTATATGTGGTCTCCCAGAGTACACAGAACTTGAAAATGCAATTATTTTAGGAAATATAAACTGCTAAATACCTTTTCTCATCACCAGTATATAGCAGTCTTGCTACTTCTATTAGTGTCTGGTTAAAACGTGTAGGAGGAGTTTTCATTCTCCTCTGACTGTCCTATAAGGCTGCAGGACCCCTGACCCTCTGTCTGGATGATGCTGATTGGCCCTGTGCTGATCACATTCCCCCTCCCAAGGAGAAAAAAACCTATCTAGCAATACACACCAAACTGAGTATGTTCAGAGTACCCACAAGGCTCTGTACTATCCGGAGATGGATTGGGGACAGTGGAGAAAGGGGGGATCAGAGAAGACAGGATCAAACAGCCTTTTTACACAATGCGCAGGATTAACCCCTTAGGTTAATCCTGCGAGTATAACAAACATGCTTTACTGTAGACTGATTTTACTGCTGTGGGTTTAATAACACTTTAATGCCACTCTAAATACAGCCAACCAATGTGTTTTTCGCAAGCGTGGAAAAAACGCATGGTAGAAAAAAATGCAAAGCTCAATGCCTGAAAAGCTGCGGGAGCCTCTGTTGGCGCATTTGTTGTGCATAGGGCAGCCCACTTCCTATATGTGTTGCACAAAAAAAATGCACATTCTGACGGCATGCATATGTTAACCACTCACTGACTGCCCCATAGCACATTTATTACTACAGGTTGGCCATGCTGCGCAGGATCACGTATATATACCTGATCCTGCACTTCCGGGTATCAGGCATGAGGGCGCGCTGCCAGCGGCTTGCTCCGGCTGTGTAAAGTTTTACACAGCGGGTCCCCTGGACCCGATGTCCGCCGGCACCCGCTGATCATTCTGTACACAGGCAGAATGGCAGTCTGCCTATGTAAACGAGGCAGATTGCCGTTCTGTCAGTACAGAAGGCATGGATCCTGTGTTTCTGTAAGGGCCAGTTCACACCATAGAAACGCAGTCTGGGTGCGTTCCACATGCTTTTCTGCATGCTTGTTTTTCATGCATTTTTGTGCATTTTTGATGCAGTCCAGTGCATCCCCCCCCCCCCTCTTTTTTCTTAACCTTTTAGATTGCATTCACACCTGAGCGTTTCAAAGTCGCACGTTTTTTAATGCATTTTCACCACAATTTTGCCGCGATTTTGTTCAGGTCACCAATGTAAGAGGCAGAAAAACGCCTGTAATCTGCCCCGAGGAAGCTCATGTTCTTTTTTGAGCTTAGGGTGTTTTTCAGGCGTTTTGCTTCAGGTGACGAAACGCTTGTGAACAAGTGCCATTGAAATGAATGGGATTTTGCTTGTTTGGCGCTTTTCAGGCCTTTTTGGGGCGTTTTACCAGCGTTTTATGAGCTGAAAACTCTCAGGTGTGAATGCAGCCTCATTAAGGACATGTGTGTTCCAGTGCGTTTTTGGTGCTTTTGGGTGCGTTCCAGTATAGTCCAGTGCAGGAAAAATGCAGCATGTTCTACTTTTTTTTCTGGAGCTGGACTGCACTGGTGTAAACTATACTATGGGAAACCATATAACCTACTTTCCATGTGTTTTTGAAAAAAACGCACTGGACTGCATGTGGTGTGAACTGGCCCTAAACCAGGAACACCAATCCATGCATTCCACCAGTAAAAGCAACTCCCACATTTAACCCTTTGCTTGCCCCTGATGTTAACCCCTTCCCAGACAGTGTCATTAGTACAGTACCAGTGCAGATTTTTAGCACTGATCGCTTTATTAGTGTCACTGGTTCCCACAAAGTGTCAAAAGTGTCAGTTAGTGTCTGATATGTCCGCCGCAATATTGCAGTCCCTCTATAAGTCACTGATCGCAGCAATTACCAGTAAAATAAATAAACAAACATTTCAGAAATCTATCCCCTATTTCTTGGACGCTAAAACTTTTGCACAATCCCATCAATATACGCTTATTTGTGATTTTATTTAGCAAAAATATGTAATACATATTGGCCTAAACTGATGAAGAAATTAGATTTTTTTTTGGATAGGTTTTATAGCAGAAAGTAAAAAAATATTGTTTTTTTTTTTTCAAAATTGTCGCTCTTTCTTTGTTTCTAGCGCAAAAAAAAAAAAACAGAGGTGATCAAATACCACTAAAAGAAAGCTCAATTTGTGGGGAAAAAAGGACATACACTTTATTTGGGCACAGTGTCGCACGACTGCGCAATTGTAAGTTAAAGCAACGCATTGTCGTATCGCAAAAAATGGCCTGGTCAGGAAGGGGGTAAATCTTCCAGAGGTGACATGGTTAATGGGGCTTTAGGTGCGTAATTTACGCAGGATCTTCTCCCAGCGTCACCTGTGTGAATGAGCCCTACACGGGGCAAAACACGGCACACAAAGAATACCAATGATTTCACTGTGTATGGAGAGTGTTAGGATAGTAATATAATATAATATAATATAATATGGATTGTAATGTATGAGAACAGCAGAGCCCCCTCCAGTCCCATTACCTGTGTCGCCGTCCACCGTCTATCTCTGTGCTGTATATCCAGCCGTCCCCATAGCAACCCCAGCCGGCCCGCCTTGCTCCGCCTCTTTGTTGACATCCAGAGCCAGGTAGGCGGGGCGGGACTACAGTTCCCGGCGTACCCCGCGGTGTGAGGACACGCCCCCCTGTCAGCTGTCTGGTGAGCGGGTGGCAGCGCAGTTGTTTTTATACAGACGTCACTCGCTGGGGGATTGGAGGTGACCCGGAGCGGCGTGCGGAGGACGGGAGTCTGCCATCCCGGCACATGTAAACACGAGGCCTGGGGCTCCCCGGGGCCGGCCTGGCTGACAGCGGTAAATAGCTGTTGTGGTGGGAGGGGAGGGGCTCATCACACTGGGGGGGTCCTCTGTGTATGGGCTGTCCTGTCATAGATGATCATGGGGAGGGAGGCCTGGATGTGGTTGTCCATGGAAAGGTTGCAGCCAGTCAGGTGTGAAGGCGGCCATTGCTGACCTCCTATGGAGAATAGAGGGGGGGCTGCACTGCCATCAGGAGTTGTGACTTCACCTGCTCAGGCCTCATTCACACCTGTACACCGCACTGAGCGCACCACCACATAGGCAGCCCTTCACTTGGCTTGTGTGTGAAAACGCAGCAAAGTAGCTGATGGGGCGTTGTGCTGCGTCCTGGTCGGCGCATATTTGCCAGCCGCGTTTGGCGTGCCATTAACATTTATTGGCACCGCGAGCGTAACACGTGGTTTTGGTGTGTTTTGGGAAGGTCCACGTGTGAATGGGCCCTAAGTGATGCAGAACATATGATGACGGCCCAGTGGATGACCTCTGTAGATGGCCTACAGGTTCCCCCCATACAGGTTCATCCTCGTGTTTTCTGCGTGTCGGTGACAATTCAGATCATCTAGAACAGGGATATGCAATTAGCGGACCTCCAGCTGTTGCAAAACTACAAGTCCCATCATGCCTCTGTCTCTGGGTGTTATGCTTGTGGCTGTCAGAGTCTTGCTATGTCTCATGTGACTTGTAGTTCTGCAAAAGCTGGAGGTCCGCTAATTGCATATCCTTGATCTAGAATGATCTGGAACCCAGTGAGGGAAGGGAAAGGACCTCTGTTGTCCTCTTGGTTGTCAATTTATTAGATTTGCCTGGACATCCAGCAGATGCAAGAGATGGGAAGTTTCTACAACTGGGTAAGGGACTCTTTTACACTCAGTGGAATGCAGTGCCCCCTGAAGAGCTAATTCCTTTCGGTTTGCTATTCAGAGGGCATTTGACAAGCTGAGAGAAGGCTTTATATAGGGTTCCTCCAGTGGTTGCAAGGGGTTTCATGAGTAGTGAGCAGTGGCAGGTTGATCTGCCTGACAGCGTCCAACACCTCTCCACAAAACCAACCTCTCGGGACATCGCTTCTAGTTTCTCAGGTAAGTAGTCACCGGCACTGATAATCTCTAAAATTTTAGTCTGTAAGGGGAGCATTCCTCCCACTGACCACCAATGGAAGGGCACACTCCTCCCACTGACCCCCCCCCCATGGAAGGGGACACTCCTCCCACTGACCCCCCCCCCAATGGAAGGGGACACTCCTCCCACTGACCCCCCCCCCAATGGAAGGGACATTCCTCCCACTGACCCCCCCCCCAATGGAAGGGACATTCCTCCCACTGACCCCCCCCCCAATGGAAGGGACATTCCTCCCACTGCCCCCCCCCAATGGAAGGGACATTCCTCCCACTGCCCCCCCCCCCAATGGAAGGGACATTCCTCCCACTGCCCCCCCCCCCAATGGAAGGGACATTCCTCCCACTGCCCCCCCCCCCCAATGGAAGGGACATTCCTCCCACTGACCCCCCCCCCCCCCCAATGGAAGGGACATTCCTCCCACTGACCCCCCCCAATGGAAGGGACATTCCTCCCACTGCCCCCCCCCAATGGAAGGGACATTCCTCCCACTGCCCCCCCCCCAATGGAAGGGACATTCCTCCCACTGCCCCCCCCCAATGGAAGGGACATTCCTCCCACTGCCCCCCCCCAATGGAAGGGGACATTCCTCCCACTGACCCCCCCCCAATGGAAGGGACATTCCTCCCACTGACCCCCCCCCAATGGAAGGGACATTCCTCCCACTGACCCCCCCCAATGGAAGGGACATTCCTCCCACTGACCCCCCCAATGGAAGGGGACATTCCTCCCACTGACCCCCCCCAATGGAAGGGGACATTCCTCCCACTGACCCCCCCCAATGGAAGGGGACATTCCTCCCACTGACCCCCCCCAATGGAAGGGGACATTCCTCCCACTGACCCCCCCCAATGGAAGGGGACATTCCTCCCACTGACCCCCCCCAATGGAAGGGGACATTCCTCCCACTGACCCCCCCCAATGGAAGGGGACATTCCTCCCACTGACCCCCCCCAATGGAAGGGGACATTCCTCCCACTGACCCCCCCCCAATGGAAGGGGACATTCCTCCCACTGACCCCCCCTCAATGGAAGGGGACATTCCTCCCACTGACCCCCCCCAATGGAAGGGGACATTCCTCCCACTGACCCCCCCCAATGGAAGGGGACATTCCTCCCACTGACCCCCCCCCAATGGAAGGGGACATTCCTCCCACTGACCCCCCCCCCAATGGAAGGGGACATTCCTCCCACTGACCCCCCCCCCCAATGGAAGGGGACATTCCTCCCACTGACCCCCCCCCCAATGGAAGGGGACATTCCTCCCACTGACCCCCCCCCCCCAATGGAAGGGGACATTCCTCCCACTGACCCCCCCCCCCAATGGAAGGGGACATTCCTCCCACTGACCCCCCCCCCCAATGGAAGGGGACATTCCTCCCACTGACCCCCCCCCCAATGGAAGGGGACATTCCTCCCACTGACCCCCCCCCCAATGGAAGGGGACATTCCTCCCACTGACCCCCCCCCAATGGAAGGGGACATTCCTCCCACTGACCCCCCCCAATGGAAGGGGACATTCCTCCCACTGACCCCCCCCCAATGGAAGGGGACATTCCTCCCACTGACCCCCCCCCCCATGGAAGGGGACATTCCTCCCACTGACCCCCCCCCAATGGAAGGGGACATTCCTCCCACTGACCCCCCCCAATGGAAGGGGACATTCCTCCCACTGACCCCCCCCCCAATGGAAGGGGACATTCCTCCCACTGACCCCCCCCCCCAATGGAAGGGGACATTCCTCCCACTGACCCCCCCCCCCAATGGAAGGGGACATTCCTCCCACTGATCCCCCCCCAATGGAAGGGGCATTTCTCCCACTGACCCCCCCCCCCAATGGAAGGGGCATTTCTCCCACTGACCCCCCCCCCAATGGAAGGGGCATTCCTCCCACTGACCCCCCCCCCCAATGGAAGGGGCATTCCTCCCACTGACCCCCCCCCCCCAATGGAAGGGGCATTCCTCCCACTGACCCCCCCCCCCAATGGAAGGGGCATTCCTCCCACTGACCCCCCCCCCAATGGAAGGGGCATTCCTCCCACTGACCCCCCCCCCAATGGAAGGGGCATTCCTCCCACTGACCCCCCCCCAATGGAAGGGGCATTCCTCCCACTGACCCCCCCAATGGAAGGGGCATTCCTCCCACTGACCCCCCCCCCAATGGAAGGGGCATTCCTCCCACTGACCCCCCCCCCAATGGAAGGGGCATTCCTCCCACTGACCCCCCCCCCCAATGGAAGGGGCATTCCTCCCACTGACCCCCCCCCCCCAATGGAAGGGGCATTCCTCCCACTGACCCCCCCCCCAATGGAAGGGGCATTCCTCCCACTGACCCCCCCCCCCCCAATGGAAGGGGCATTCCTCCCACTGACCCCCCCCCATGGAAGGGGCATTCCTCCCACTGACCCCCCCCCCAATGGAAGGGGCATTCCTCCCACTGACCCCCCCCCCCCAATGGAAGGGGCATTCCTCCCACTGACCCCCCCCCAATGGAAGGGGACATTCCTCCCACTGATCCCCCCCCCAATGGAAGGGGACATTCCTCCCACTGATCCCCCCCCAATGGAAGGGGCATTTCTCCCACTGACCCCCCCCCCCAATGGAAGGGGCATTTCTCCCACTGCCCCCCCCCCCCAATGGAAGGGGCATTCCTCCCACTGACCCCCCCCCCCCCCCAATGGAAGGGGCATTCCTCCCACTGACCCCCCCCCCCCCAATGGAAGGGGCATTCCTCCCACTGACCCCCCCCCAATGGAAGGGGCATTCCTCCCACTGACCCCCCCCCCAATGGAAGGGGCATTCCTCCCACTGACCCCCCCCCAATGGAAGGGGCATTCCTCCCACTGACCCCCCCCCAATGGAAGGGGCATTCCTCCCACTGACCCCCCCCAATGGAAGGGGCATTCCTCCCACTGACCCCCCCCCCCAATGGAAGGGGCATTCCTCCCACTGACCCCCCCCCAATGGAAGGGGCATTCCTCCCACTGACCCCCCCCCCAATGGAAGGGGCATTCCTCCCACTGACCCCCCCCCCCAATGGAAGGGGCATTCCTCCCACTGACCCCCCCCCAATGGAAGGGGCATTCCTCCCACTGACCCCCCCCAATGGAAGGGGACATTCCTCCCACTGACCCCCCCCCAATGGAAGGGGCATTCCTCCCACTGACCCCCCCCCCAATGGAAGGGGCATTACTCCCACTGACCCCCCCCCCCCAATGGAAGGGGCATTCCTCCCACTGACCCCCCCCCAATGGAAGGGGACATTCCTCCCACTGACCCCCCCCAATGGAAGGGGACATTCCTCCCACTGACCCCCCCCCAATGGAAGGGGACATTCCTCCCACTGACCCCCCCCCCCAATGGAAGGGGACATTCCTCCCACTGACCCCCCCCCCAATGGAAGGGGACATTCCTCCCACTGACCCCCCCCCCCAATGGAAGGGGACATTCCTCCCACTGACCCCCCCCCCAATGGAAGGGGCATTCCTCCCACTGACCCCCCCCAATGGAAGGGGCATTCCTCCCACTGACCCCCCCCCCAATGGAAGGGGCATTCCTCCCACTGACCCCCCCCCCCAATGGAAGGGGCATTCCTCCCACTGACCCCCCCCCAATGGAAGGGGCATTCCTCCCACTGACCCCCCCCAATGGAAGGGGACATTCCTCCCACTGACCCCCCCCCAATGGAAGGGGCATTCCTCCCACTGACCCCCCCCCCAATGGAAGGGGCATTACTCCCACTGACCCCCCCCCCCCAATGGAAGGGGCATTCCTCCCACTGACCCCCCCCCAATGGAAGGGGACATTCCTCCCACTGACCCCCCCCAATGGAAGGGGACATTCCTCCCACTGACCCCCCCCCAATGGAAGGGGACATTCCTCCCACTGACCCCCCCCCCCCAATGGAAGGGGACATTCCTCCCACTGACCCCCCCCCCAATGGAAGGGGACATTCCTCCCACTGACCCCCCCCCCAATGGAAGGGGACATTCCTCCCACTGACCCCCCCCCCAATGGAAGGGGACATTCCTCCCACTGACCCCCCCCCCAATGGAAGGGGACATTCCTCCCACTGACCCCCCCCCCCAATGGAAGGGGACATTCCTCCCACTGACCCCCCCCCCAATGGAAGGGGACATTCCTCCCACTGACCCCCCCCCCAATGGAAGGGGACATTCCTCCCACTGACCCCCCCCCAATGGAAGGGGACATTCCTCCCACTGACCCCCCCCCCCAATGGAAGGGGACATTCCTCCCACTGACCCCCCCCCCAATGGAAGGGGACATTCCTCCCACTGACCCCCCCCCAAATGGAAGGGGACATTCCTCCCACTGACCCCCCCCAATGGAAGGGGACATTCCTCCCACTGACCCCCCCCCCAATGGAAGGGGCATTCCTCCCACTGACCCCCCCCCCCAATGGAAGGGGCATTCCTCCCACTGACCCCCCCCCCCCCCTAATGGAAGGGGCATTCATCCCACTGACCCCCAATGGAAGGGACATTCTTCCCATTGATCACAAGTAACATGATATGACTTCCACTGACCACCAGTGTAGTGTGGCTGATGTACAGTGAGCTGTAGCTATCACTTTTTGCAGCGCTTCTCTGAGATCAGATAATTCGTTCAAGGGCTCCTTCATGGCAGATGGGGTGAGAACGGCTGATATAAAGTGTTTGTCGGCTCAGTTGGATGTGTGTTGCTTCTTGGCTGTCTGAGGCAGTATTGTCTTGGGGTACGTTGGGTTACATCAGCCTAGTTGTAGCTTGTCTCTGGAGACTGTAATGTCAAGGAAGTGCAGGTTCCCCTGTCTTGTTTTCGTAGTGCTCACTTCTGGTTTCCTGTGCAGTAAATCAATCTCCTCACCTCCCAGCACACAAAGTGTTGCAGAAATATAGTCACAATTTCATCAGCTTTGTTAACAAATATTTTGATTAATAAGGAAATGTATCTGAATGGTGTGCATGTGCTGAGGACGGTCACTGTACATACAAAGACCAGTAAACTATTATTGCCTATTCTAGGACTGACTACAGATGTACCCCAGGCTTGTGAAGTCAGTAATTGAAGCAGCCTAGAATTCTTAAAGAGTAACTCCACCTTTGTTGAGTAAATAATAATCTTATCTGGGTGATCAATGTACATTGCAAGGATTTTAACCACATTAGCTCTGGGCCTATTCTGACACTTCTCACATATATGGAAAAATCAGCATTATTTTTCTTGAAAGTTACTTAGAACCCCCAAACATTATGTATTTTTTTTTTTTTTTTTTTTTTTAGCTGAGGCCCTAGAGAATAAAATTGTGGGTGTTGCAATATTTTATGTCACACAATATTTGTGCCGCTGTTTTTGAAACGCAGTTTAAAAAAAAAAGTGCACTTTTTAATTTATTATATTATTATATTTTTGGTAAAATATAACAGATGTTACACCGAGTAAATCGATTATCAAGCATGTCACGATTTACACAGGAGGTCTGGTGATAGAACTATTGCTCTCGTTCTGATGTTTGTGGTGGAACTGCACATGTGTGGTGCAATTACTGTTTACATGTGCAAGCGGGACTGACATATGCATTCACATTTGTACGGGAGGGCGGGAGGGCTTTGAAAAGAAACACATTTTTATTTTAATATATATATATTTTTTAATCTAAACTTCTTTTTTTTTTTTTTTTACACTGTCTCATTCATTTTTTTTATCAACTTTGTTGCTATCCCAAGAAATGAACAACATGTGATGACATGGACAGTGTCAGGTACTCTTTACTTAGAGATCTGGGGTCTATTAGACCACAGATCTCTCCCCTGTCCTTAATGTAAACCCTGTTACACCACTTTTACCTACAGGTAAGCCTATAACAAGGCTTACCTGTAGGTACCTTGAATATCTCCTAAAATTGCACAGTATATGCACTGCTGCCGACATCGGCGCATGCGCACTGAAGAAACAGGCCGCTGATGCCGTTTCTTCAGGAGTCGTGCCGTGACTGGCGTCTGCGGCGCTGTGATTGGCCAGAGCCGCAAACCATGGAGAAACTCCGGTGAAAGATGTCCACGCTGTACTTGAGGGCCAAAGTTAATTCAGGGCATCATTCTAAGGTAAGTATTTCATAATGAGCTAGTATGCGTTGCATACTAGCTCATTATGCCTTTTGTCTTTCAGGAGTTTTTTTTTTGTTTGTTTTTTTCCAGAGGTTTACAAACTCTTTAACAAGCATCAGATCAAACCAAGATCAGTTTGATACAATGTTTTCCCAAGCCAGTTAGGCCTGGTTCACACCTATGCAGTTTGCTTTTGATCCATTTCTGCAGTGCTTTTTGCACACTTGTTTTTCATGTGTTTTTTTTTTTTTATTTTTTTTATGTGTTTTGCATTTTATGCTTTTTCATTTATTTATTTTTTTTCGAGTTTATTATTGGGCAGATTAAAAAACGTAAAACACAAAACTTGGCAAAAACCCACTACATGCTTTTCTGCAGGTTCTCCATTGAAGTATATTCAGTCACAAATGGCACCGTTTTTCATTTAAAAAAGTCCTAGACCCTTTCCAAAAAGGCAGCAGCTGAAAAAAAGCATAGATGTGAATGTGTCCCATAGGAAACCATGTTAAATAGACTGTAGTGTGTTTCTGCAAAATGCATCAAAAAACTCATACCCTGTTTCCCCGAAAATAAGACCTAGCGTGATTGTTGGTGATGGCTGCAATATAAGCCCTACCCCCCAAATAAGCTGTAGTTAAAGTCCTTGTAGGTCTTATTTTCAGGGTAGGGCTTATTTTCGGGGAAACAGGGTAGGGCTTATTTGGGGGGTAGGGCTTATATTGCAGCCATCACCGACAGTCACACTAGGTCTTATTTTCGGGGAAACAGGGTAGGTGTGAACCAGGCCTTATGGCTTGTTTACATCCCTCAACCCCCAACAGGCCATGTTTGCAGGTTTTCCTTTATCTTGCACAGGTGCTTTAAATCCGAGTCAATGGATTGGTATTTTGGACAGCTATTTTAGCTAAGGGCCCTTTCACACTGGGGCGGCGTCGGCGGTAAAACACCGCTATTGTAAGCTGCGCTTTACCGTTGGTATTCAGCCGCTAGCGGGGGTTTTTACCCCCCCCGCGCTAGCGTCCGAGAAAGGGTTAAAAACCACCGCAAAGCGCGACAGCCGCGCTGTCCCATTGATTTCAATGGGCAGGAGCGGTGAAGGAGCGGTATACACATCGCTTCTTCACCGCTCCGAAGCTGTTGCTAGCAGGACTTTTTTTCCCATCCTGCTAGCGCACTGACCCATTGTGAAAGCCATCGGGGCTTTCACACTGGAGAGACAGCAGCGGCTGTTTCGGGTCAGTTTGCAGGCGCTATTAATAGCGCCTGCAAACCGCCTCAGTGTGAAAGGACCCTAAGAGAAATTCACAAAAACATGGCCTGATGGGGGGGGTACTTGAGGACAGGTTTGAGAACCACTGTCTTAGACCATAGAGATTATTGGGGACGTTCAGTTGGGATAGGAAAGCAGAGAAAAGCAGCTCCTGTAAAAGTGATCCAGCCGCTAATTGGCTGCTAGGATCGATTTTACAACAAAGAGCATTGCTGGCTGAAAAAAACATACCAGGATGATGACTGATGTACTGGTATGTTGCAGAGGTTGAAGTGGTTGACCAGCTTTGTTGCAGATTTCTACCTGTTTCTGCTCTGAAGGAATAGCTATTCATTTGACCATGTCCTTTGGAACAGGAGGGTCTGGTTTATTAGATTTCACCTGGTGCACTCTTAAGTGATCTGATGAGAAACGTTGCAGGGTCTGCAACCCTTTAGAAGTAATTAACCCTTAGAGAGTATCTCACCAAAAATATAATTACTATTGCTGAGGATACCCAAAATGTGACTTATATTTTAGTGCAGACTTCTAGAAAATCCAGTGAGCCAATCGCACAAACAGAAAATGTCATTTTTGGAGGCATTCTGCACACAAATGGTATACAGAACATCCAGGTAGCCATATTGCACTGAAGTTTACAGAAAATTACAGCAGCTGCAGATTGAAAATGAAAGGTCATTTTTAACAACATTAAATTACAATATGGTTTGTGCAGCAGTTGTATATGATATAATATTTAATTTTATTTGCTCTTTTTTTTTTTTTTTTTTTTTAATATATAAAAGTGGAGTTGCCCTTTAAGGATGCTGCTCATTTCATGCTATTGCATCACTGTTAGGAAAAAAAAACAGTCAAGTTGATTTGATGACCTATGCATTAGTTCTCAATATTTGTATAAGATGCTGGGACATGTCCCTCTCCCTGGAAGCCGGTTTCTGTAGGAGTGCAGAGTTTAGCCTCTAGTGGTATAATTATAGTCTGTATTTAGAAACCAACTTGATGACTCCTCCTAAGGCTTGTTAATCTTGTGACTTTCAGATGCTATTTGCTCAGTCAAATAAAAAAAGACCAAAAATATTTCTGTTACAAAACTTTGTAAATAAGTATGTTTTCTCCTTCACTGACGGGCACTGATGAGGCTGCACTAATGGGTGGCACTGATGTACACTGATGGGTGGCGCTGATGGGCATTACTTATTGGCAGGCACTGATTGGCATCTCTGATGGCCATAGGTGGCATACCTGGTGGTCACAAGTGGTGTGTATATTTAAAAACGCTGCGCTGTCTTTAAATGATTAAAAAAAAAATTGAATGTCAAAATAAACTAAATAAAGTGACTATAGTGCAATGGATTGATAATCACCAGAACCAAATCAGCATAATTAAATCACGTCTATCTTATATTAATGTAAATACAGTGACAATAGTGCAATAAAAGTGCATTTCACGTGAAACATAACAGAATCACAATATGCTTAATATTAATACAGTGACACATATAAAAAATACTAATGTGCTGTAGTGCATATACAGCGCCTTGCAAAAGTATTCCCCCCCCCCCCCTTTGGCATTTTTCGTGTTTTGTTGCCTCACAACCTGGAATTAATATGGATTGTTTGAGGATTTGTGCCCGTAAAGTCAATACTTTGTAGAGCCACCTTTTGCGGCTATCACAGCTCCAAGTCGCTTTGGATAAGTCTCTATGAGCTTGCCACATCTTACCACTGGGATATTTGCCCATTCCTCCTTGCAAAACTGCTCCAGCTCCTTCAAGTTGGATGGTTTGCACTTGTGAACAGCAATCTTTAAGTCTGACCTTAGATTTTCTATTGGATTGAGGTCTGGGCTTTGACTAGGCCATTCTAACACATTTACATGTTTCCCCTTAAACCACTCAAGTGTTGATTTAGCAGTGTGTTTGGGGTCATTGTCCTGCTGGAAGGTGAACCTCCGTCCAGCGATTTGGTGAGTGCAAATCTATTATCAGCAAGGATAACATCACTAGCACCACTGTCACTTGAAAGGATATACAACATTGTTTTGTTCAGGCACCGGACACTGTTTTGGAGCACTAATCACTTTATTTCATTTCTTCATTATTGGATCAATGGACTAATTTTAACATTTTTTTGTTTGAACTGCATTTATACTCTGTTTTTCACAGTGGGATACTAAATATTTATTTCATTGTTTGGTATTTAGATTACTCTTTATTTTTAATTTTTTACTTTTTTTATTTTGCTTTCTGTTTGCCATGTCCCTGTTTGGTGAGATATTGCAACAGTGGGTCATAAACATTTGTCGTTTGGCACATAATAGGATTGAGGACCACAGAGGAACTGCACCCTTATATACATTCACCACCTAATATATAACATTTTCAATTTAATCTTTTCAAACTTTTTTTTTACATTTTTCTAACACCCTGAACAGAGGGTGTAACACACTTTAGCACCAAGCTAGTTTCATTTTGACACTTTTTTTTTTTTTTTTTATAAATGGTGCCTAATTTCATTAGACGGTCACCACAATATATTTAACACACTTATTTATTGCAACCCTACAACAGGAAGGGGGTGCAACACATTTAGTATTTTTTATATTTTATTTAAACACTTTTTTTAATTTCACAAAGGATTTTTCCCTATGCGATTCTGGTTTAAGTGCAGGATTCTACGACTCTCTACTAATAGAGGAATAGCGCCATATCTACACCTTTCCACACGAACCTCCGTCCTAGCCTCAAATCACACAAAGGGTGGTACAGGTTTTGCTGAAGAATATCCCTGTATTTAGCACCATCCATCTTTCCCTCAACTCCAACCAGTTTCCCAGTCCCAACTGCTGAAAAACATCCCCACAGCATGATGCTGCCACCACCATGTTTCACTGTGGTGATGGTGTTTGTGCCAGACATAGCATTTTCTTTGATGGCCAAAAAGTTTAATTTTAGTCTCATCAGACCAGAGCACCCTCCGCCATACATTTTGGGAGTCTCCCACATGCCTTTTCACTAACTCAGAACGTGCCATTTTGTTTTTTGCTGAAAGTAATGGCTTTCTTCTGGCCACTCTGCCATAAAGCCCAACTCTATGGAGCGTACAGCTTATTGTTGTTCTATGTACAGATACTCCAGTCTCTGCTGTGGAACTCTGCAGCTCCTCCAGGGTTACATTAGGTCTCTGTGCTGTCTCTCTGATTAATGCCCTCCTTGCCCGGTCCGTGAGTTTTGGTGTGCGGCCGTCTCTTGGCAGGTTTGCTGTTTGCCATGTTCTTTCTATTTTGGTTATGATAGATTTGATGGTGCTCCTAGGGATCTTCAAAGATTTGGATATAATTTTTTTTTTTTTTTTTTTTATAACCTAACCCTGACTTGTACTTCTCAACAACATTGTCCCTTACTTGGGAAAAAATATATATTAAATAAGAAATATACGAAGATTACGGCACCCGTCCGAAGGGCTATCCACCACAAGGGGACAGCGCTGCTGGATCCCAGCTAACACGCCTGTTATCCCTGCAGGGGTTAGGCGCTCTGGTGAGTGCGGGCACGAGTGGGGGTTACAGATGAAGGCATAGAGCACTGAAGAATCATCACACTATTATTTTTGAGTTGATGTACTGATACTCTTCACAGACTATATATTTTTCGAGATATATATATATATATATATACATACACACACATCCAGTTGAACTTTTTATCACCATTTTTTTAACACTACACATCTATTTTAATATTTTTTCCAATTTAACCACTTCGCATCCAGGCCATTTCTGACACTTCGCTCTTACATGTCAAAAATCATCCTTTCTTTGCTATAAAATTACATAGAACCCCCAAACATTATATATGTTTTTTTAGCAGAGACCCTAGAGAATACAATGGCGGTCATTGCAACTTTTTATCTTGCACGGTATTTGCACAGCAATTTTTCAAACGCGTTTTTTTAAAAAAAAAAACAGTTTCATGCTTTAAAAAAAAACAAAACAGCAAAGTTAGCCAAATTTTTTTGCATTGTGTGAAAGATGAAGTTACGCCGAGTAAATAGATACCTAACATGTCACGCTTCAAAATTGCACACGCTCGTGGAATGGCGCCAAACTTTGGTACTTAAAAATCCCCATAGGCGACGCTTTAAAATTTTTTACTGGTTACATGTTTTGAGTTACAGAGGAGGTCTAGGGCCAAAATTATTGCTCTTGCTCTAACGTTCGCGGTGATACCTCACATGTGTGGTTTGAACACCGTTTTCATATGTGGGCGGGACTTGCGTATGCGTTCGCTTCTGCGTGCGAGCTCACGGGGACAGGGGCGCTTTAAAATTTTTTTTTTTTTTTTTTATTGTTAATTTTACTTAAAAATTTTTATTTTTACACTTTAAAAAATTTTTTTTTTTTTTGATCACTTTTATTCCTATTACAAGGAATGTAAACATCCCTTGTAATAGGAATATGACACGATCAGTCCTCCTTACAGTGAGATATGGGGTCAATAAGACCCCACATCTCATCTCTAGGCTGGGAAGCCTAAAATAAAAAAAAAAAGAATAAAACGATCGCCGCATCACAACCGAAGCGGCGCCGTTTTTTTGAATGCAGAGGCCGGGCGTGACGTCATAACATCGTGCCCGGCCTCCGAACGATCATAGAGACTCCGGCGACCATCTGGTCCGCCGGAAATCTCTATGGTGAACATCCGGCGCCGGCGGATCCGCTGTCCGACTCACCGATCGCTAAGGTGAGTCGGTAGAAGCACCGGAGGGCGGCGGGAGGGGGGGGGGACGTCCCCTCCCGCCGCCCGTAAGAATGATCAAGCGGCAGAACAGCCGCTATGATCGTTCTTATGGTGTATGGAATCGCCGGCTGAAAATGCCGGTATCTGAATGATGTCTGTAGCCTCAGACATCATTCAGATATAAGCCCCGAAAGTTGAGGACGTCATATGACGTCCTCCGGATGCCAAGCGGTTAATATTTTTTACATATTTATTCTTGCCATTTATTCACTTGAAGTGATTTGTTCTGGACTCACTTGGGGATATTGTTTATTAAATTAGCTCCTTTAGCTATCTAGCACGTCATTTGGTGTTATTAGCATCACTGTTATTTATTGTTCATGAATTTTATTTTTATATATTTCAGATTTTTTTTTTAGCACTTTGCACTTTATTGCACTCTATTGTGTATAACACAGAGAATATTTTATTTATCATTTTATTTCTTATTTAATATATATTTTTACCACTTTTGAACAGCGCCAATTCCCCTGTAACAGTATTTCTTTGTCTTCTGAACCTCACTGAGGTGATGTTCTTTACTGGGGGGGCTGCAGTTCCTTTTTCCTAAGCGCGGAAATTTGTCTTTTATATTATCCCTTACTTGTTTGGAGAGTTCCTTGGTCTTCATGGCAGTGTTTGGTTAGTGGTGCCTCTTGCTTAGGTGTTGCAGCCTCTGGGGCCTTTCAAAAAGGTGTGTATATGTAGTGACAGATCATGTGACACTTAGATTGCACACAGGTGGACATCATTTCACAAATTTTGTGACTTCTGAAGGTAATTGGTTGCACCAGAGCTTTTTATGGGCTTCATAACAAAGGAGGTGAATACATATACACATGCTAATAATCATTTTTTTTATTTCTGAAAAATAGTTTTATGTATCTATTTTTCTAATTTTACTTCAAAAACTTAGACTATTGTGTTCTGATCCATCACATATAACTTAGATTAAAAAAATTGAACCAAAGGCTTTAATGTAACAAAATAGGTAAAAAGCCAAAGGGGCGAATACTTTTGCAAGGCACTGTATGTGATATCCCGTTTAATATATCACATCAATCAGTTCAACAAACTCATAGTCCATAAGTAGATAATTCTTAATGCAGTGATCCAAACGTGTTTGGGCAAAACATGCCTATGAACCACCTCTGGGTTCTGTGAACACTGTAGAATCCTGGGCTGCCCGATAGCGTAGTCTCCAAATATATAATTGGGATAACAGAAAAGGCTGGATAGTGTGATAACGTTTTGGTATATAAAATAACTTTTTTTATTAAACACAAGCCCCAGGGGGTCAGGGGTACTCGCATGGATTTGGTGCATTAGTGCACCACTCTATAATAAATATATACCGGAATCGCATGAGATAGTATGCGTCTCCTTCTTAAGCAGACCAGCTGCCTCCAGTACGGTCTTGTCCCCTTCACAATGAGTGTCGATACAGGCATGTGACACATCTTCCTCAGGAGGATCCCCCTGAGGAAGATGCGTCACATCCCTGTTTCGACACGCTGTATATGTAAGTTTTTCTTACATATTTTTTTCCTTTTTTTTTTTTTTTTTTTTTTTTTTTTTATATTTTCAGGGTAGGATTCCTGATGATGACAGCAGGACCATGAATTTGTAATTTACTGTGTCCCATTGGGGAGTTTTACCTTCACTTCCTGTCCCTTAGCCAAAACAGGAAGTGAGAGGGATTCCCTAGTTGTCAACAGAACTAATGTCCCAATTGGAAGATTTCCCCTCTATCACTGTTCTAGTGTCAAACCAAAATGTGGAATTTTCTTCACTTTCACTCTCAGTGATAATGCTAAAAAGGGCAAATAGAGAGTATTAGTCAACCTAACATGGACACAGACAGCAATAAAAACCTGACAGATGTTCCAATCCTTCTACATTCTATCCAAAACTCAAAGAAAACCAAGTTTTGCATTTTAAAGTGGCATTAAAGGTTCGGCTTTCAAAAAACAAATATGTCATACTTACCTGCTTTGTACAGTGGTTTTGCAGAGAGCAGCCTTGATCCTCCTCTTCTTGGGCCACCTGCTGGTGCTCCTGGCTCTTGTACCTTGGCTAGTGCCCCCATAGCAAGCTGCTTGTTATGGGGGCACTGGTGGGTGCTCACTCCCAAGACCTGCACTATACGTCCATAAGACACAAAGAGCTGCATCACAGCCCCCCCCCCCCCGCTCTCTTCTCATTGGCTCACTGGCTGTGATTGACAACAGTGGGAGCCAATGAGGAGAGGGAGTCCTGAGGCTCTCTTGCACGTTGCTGGATCAAGAAAGGCCTCGGGTATTAGAGGGGGCTGAGGGGGGAGCAGCACACAAGGTTCTTTACTTTCATGCATAGAATGCATGAAGGTAAAAAACCTTCATCCTTTACAACCTCCTCTTCTCGGGCCACCTGCTGGTGCTCCTGGCTCTTGTACCTTGGCTAGTGCCCCCATAGCCAGCGGCTTGCTATGGGGGCACTGGTGCTTTCTCACTCCCAAGACCTGCACTATACCTCCATAAGACACAAAGAGCCGCATCTCAGCCCCCCCCCACGCTCACTCCTCATTGGCTCACTGGCTGTGATTGACAGCAGTGGGAGCCAATGAGGAGGAGTCCCGAGACACCCGAGGCTCTCTTGCCCATTGCTGGATCAAGAGAGGGCTCAGGTTTTGGGGGGGAGGGGCTAAGGGGGGAGCAGCACACAAGGTTTTTACTTTACTTTCATCCTTTACAACCACTTTAAAGTCTTGTGTTGCTCTCAGCCCCTCCAAATTTCCAGCTTTACTTAATACTAACATAATTATATATATATATATATATATATATATATATATATATATATATATATATATATATATATATATATATATATATATATATATATATATATATATATATATATATATATATATATATTATATTTATTATATGCTGCTGTGATCTGACTTCCTGTTAGAGGGTCCCCTAATTTAGTTTTCTATGATCCCAATGTATGTAGGACTGTAGCCACCCTTTTTTGTTCCTTCCCAAGATGGACGGTGAGATGTGTAGTGTGTATAGAGCAGTGTACATGACTGCAGCTAAAGGAGGGAGAAAAACACAGTAAGATACTATTTCATAAAAAAATTGATTACAGGACCATTAAGAGAAGTATGTTTTTGTTTTGTTTTTTTTTTTCCCCCCTTTTATACTTACCTAGGTGGATGCAGCATGGGACCGATGCTGCATCTGTCCCCCGGCATCTCTACACTGAGAACCGAGCGATCGAACAACTCTGATGGCTCGGTTCTCTCAGCTCCCCGAGCAGAGAGCTGCTGACTGTCAGTCACAGCTCTCCTCTCTGCTCCCTCCTCGCTTACTGGTGCGCTGAGCTGTAGAGGGGAGGGGAGCGGCCGTTTCAGGCTCTCAGCGGCTCGCTGAGAGGCTGAGTCAGGTCTCGGTCCAGGCACCTGGCGGATCCAGACTTCCATTGTCGGGATGACTTGGTGCCTGGATTGATTTCTGTGACGTCGGCAGAGAGCGGACTTCAGTCCACTCTCTGCTGAAAACGGATCACAGGAGTAAAAATGAGCTTTGGCTATAATTATCCTTTTTAATGCATTCCTTTTACGCCTTCTGCAAGCAGCCCCAGCCCCACCCTATACTTACCTGACCCTAATTTTGATGCAGCAATGTGCACAAGAGCAATGACTCTCCTGGCTCTCTCTCCTCATTGGACAGAGCGGCAGCAGCGGGAGCCAAGGGCTCCTGTTGCTGTCAGTCACAGCCAGTGAGGAGGGAGTGGCGGACAGGGCTGAGCCATGCTTTGTGTGTCACACAGAGCCAGTTTATGAGCGGGCATGCATGAGTGACCCCATAGTAAGCGGCTTGCTATGGGGGAGGAGCTAGGAGCGCTGGTGGGGGACCTGAGAAGAGGAGGATTGGGGCTGCTCTGCAAAACTATTGCACAGAGCAGGTGAGTAAACACATTTTTTTTTCTTTTTTATAATTACCTTTAGAATCCTTTTAAATACACAGGCCCATAGACCTCTTGCACACAGACGTAATACTTTACAGATTTTTATACTCAGGATCTTTAACAGCTCTGTGCATTGACTCAGACAACGATACACCAGTGTTTAGATCCATAGAAAGAAAAACACTACAATGCGGCTTTTTTACGCCTGTATGCGAGGGGCCATATTCTTGTCATGCAGCTTGACTGCAAAATAATACCTGTACACAACATGGCCCAAATTGGGCTTTAAATCACTGGCGTTCTGTAAAAATTTCTGTTTCTCGGAAGGAAATGAGAAGCTGATTTCCTCTTCTATTTCCTGCAAATGTTTCTCTTGCATCTCAGTGATCACAGCTCTGCGGGGTAAGACCATTTCGATTAAAAGCTTAGAAGAATTTTCAGATCTCACAATTTGAAAGGCATTGCCGAGCTGTATTAGAATGTATGAATTGTGTTCTTTATATCAGGGTTGGCAGCCCACGGCCTTGCATACAAGAAGAGATTGGTCATGTTGACACTTGTGGTTTATTAGAAGCCAGAAGGTCAGCTCTATGAATGTGGTTGTTTTTAATTGTTAGATGGATTTGTATATTCAAGTAAAGTAATGGCATCTTTTTTTATTAGTACGCTTTTCAGTCTAGATTGTACTTTTTTAATTACATTAGTTGGAATGGAAAACTCTCTCTTCGGTACTTGGGAATATTACATAAAAGTAATATTTTCTTTGCAATAGAACATAAATCGACAGAGTAATTAGCATGACAAATGGTTAAATATAATGACCAAAACGCCATTTCAGCAAACTCTTCTCATAGATTGCAAAGACGCCTTTTGTCATAGTCTTTTGAATTGAAAAGCAAAGCAGGACACTGGAGTTGGTAGAACTAAAGCATCACCTTTTATTGAACAATAGAAGACTTGATTGTTAAGTGCACTTTATCCAGACTGAGGTGGAACATGTAGAAACCATCAAACAGCACGGTGTACAGAAACTGTGGCTGATCATGCATTAGCAAGTAGCAGTGCAGCGGCACATGGAAACACCAAGGCAGGCAGACCGGCGGCGTCTAAAGCTGCACGCAGAGTAGGCTAACTGTCAGATGCACAAGGTGATGTCATATGTGGGTGGGCCACTATGTGTTTCGAGGGTGCCTCCCCCTTTCTCAAGTCAAAGTTTGCATCCAATGGAGATGCAGCAACTTGTTTATTTTTGACAAGCAGTTATGAAACTTTTGATCTGCCATTCAATTTCTTGGTTTTGCCAATGCCATTAGGGATACAAACAATCAAGATAGTACCCCTTGACAACTATACTTCACACTAACAACACAATTGTCAATATTTTATAAACTGGTCAGTACAGACTCATATGGACCATTGCGCTCCTCATAAATTGTTTTTATTTGACAAAGGGGGTGGCGCCCCCGAAACACTAAGAGGCCTGCCCACATCCAGCATCACCTAGTGCGTCTGACAGCTAGCTGCTTCTGGTTGCGGCCGTAGACGCCACCGGTCTGCCTGCCTTGGTGTTTTCATTTGTTGCTGCACTGCTACTTGCTACTGTGTGATCGGAAACAGTTTCTGTACACCATGCTGTTTGATGATTTCTCCACGTTCCACCTCAGGCTGGATAAAGGCTTTTAACATGTAAGTGTGCTATTTAATCAATTTTGTTGCTTTTAATTCTACTTACTCTAGTGCCCTGCTTGTGCTTTTCTCTACATGTGACTGGGTCCTTCCCGGATCTGTTTTGGGAGCTGCAGATGTTTTTGGATCTTTTTGTCCCCTCTTCCATTGGAGCTGCTGTATACAAGGACTTATGGTTATCAGCAGTGCACACCGCGTGTGTATCTTGTGCGTGTTTTTTTTTTTTTTAAGTGTTTGAACCTTCTTCAGGTCGTTTTGTTTGCGTCCATAGAAAAATAGGCCTAAATTGGGGGGGGGGGGGGGGTCACAATATCATCATAATCAATAAATAAACCAGACAACCAGATCCTTGGATCGGGGTGGATGTTGTGGATAAAAAGGGGGGTGGGATGGAGGTGCTTGTTGACTATTTACCCTTGTGAGTACCCTAATCTACATGTGTATTAAAACTTTCTAACTTACTACAGTCAGATTGTCGCCTGTGCATTCTCCTCAGTCTGAATTTTTTTACATCCTTTTTCTTTTCCCTTTTTTAAATTTTTTTTATTTATTTATTTTTTATAGAAAAACATGTCTGAAAACTCTAGTGACAGTGAATCATCGTGTGGATGGACAATTATCAACCATGAGGCAAGTAACTTTATCCTTTTCTTCTTTTATTGGGCAACATGTTCACTCATATATGTTTGTTGGTGTCTACGTTCTGGGTCACATGCTCACTTTGGAATATTCTTGAACAGTGGTCCATGGGACGGATGCGGCCCTTTGCTTGCCTTTATTCAACCCTTGGGACACTATTTGTCTCTTTGACATCAACAATCTAGTATTTCTTCCCACTGACACAATTGATAGAACATAAATTCTTCCACTGACACCAACGATGGGACACTATTCCTTCCACTGACACCAACGATGGGAGCTATTCCTCCTCAACCTAACCATAGGGATGCTATGTATTTTTTTTTTTTTTACTTCCACTGACCACCAGGGCTGAGCCATTATCTACTCCCACTCTCCACAGTATGACCCCCCCCCCCCCCCCCCCCCAAAGTCTGAAAGACCGTAAACTGGCCCTTTGTTTAAAAAGTTTGGAGACTTTTATTCTAGAATCTAGATGCCGACTTGCTTGCTAAAGAAATTAAGGTAGTGGTGTTGCTAAACCTGGACATCCCTGGCATATACCCTTGGTCACCTGCCGGTTACCCTGGTTGTCAGGCTCCTCGCCAAAACCCTAAATGTCAACTCCACTTTATTGATATGGCAGAATCTGAAATGGAAAAACCTGCTCATGTAAAAGATTTTCCTGCACCTTTGCTTCCAGAACACTTTCCTTACATGAGTTTTGTCAGATGGTTTGTCAGCTCCCTTTGGTGCAGGACTTTACCTGTAGGATCTTAAGGGACATTAGGTACATTTTTGGGGCTTTGCTTGTCTCTGATTGCACTGGAAAAAGAGAAACTGTAGAGATAATGCCTCTTCCTACAGGTAAGGTCCTGGACTGCCGAGGAGCTGATATACTGGTAATGAGGTAGAGATGCAACAACTTATTTTTGACAAGTAGGTATGAAACGTTTGATGTGAAGGTAGAGTTCTGCCATGCAAGTTTTCAGTTTTGCCAGTGCCATTAGGAATAGGGGGGAACTTTACATACAGTTAAGACATGACCCCTTACCAACTTATACTTCATGCTAAGAACACAACTGTCAATATTTTAAACTGGTCGATACATACTCGTATGGACCACTGTGTTCTCATATATTGATTTTAGATTTGGTTTATACTATGTTTTTGTATTTAGTGCAGCATTATTTAATATATCAACAATAAATCTTGTAAAATTGACTTAAAGCGGAGTTCCATTCAAAAGTAGAACTTCCACTTATTCGTTTACCTCGCCTGTTTTTGACAGATACTGTTCCCCACTTCCGGGAGATGGGGCCACGGCCTGGTCTCTCGGTAGTTCAGTTGTGGCAGCTACACCCGACAGTCGATCCGAAGATCGGCTGGGGTGCCGACATCGCGGGCCCCCTGGACAGCTATGTGTCCATATATTAAAAGTCAGTAGCTGCAGTATTTTGGACTGGACCTCCTCTTTAAAGTGGTTGTAAACCTAAGACATGAAATCTGAACAAAGCATATCCCTCTATATAGTGTGTACTTGTGTCAATTAAGAGTACCAAGTGTCACTTTTTTCTGCTGCTTCATTCCTCTGCTATCAGGTTGGATCACATCTGACAAGTTTTTCTGACACCAAGAGAAAAATGGTGACGGGAAGGGACTTTCAGCTGATTGACAGCCTCAGCTCTGTTCCTGTGTGCTGTGTGGAGGGGGGTGTCTCTTCCTTTCAATCAACTCTCAGAACTCTCCTCACTGAGCTCTGCAGAGTGTAACTTCTTCCCTCTCGCCCCCTTTTTCTGAACTGGAAGATGAGCTTTAAAATTCATCATTTTGGCTGTAGAGAGGGGGAAACTGCAGATAAACAGGTACAACTTATGTAGGAGGATTTGTTTCATCTCCGTGCATCACCTGAGCCAGTCACTGTATGTAAGGGTTTACAACCAATTTAAATGAGATCTAAAGTCGCAGAATGCACTTTCATTGTATAACACCAGCATCGTAATGGCAATACAAACAATAGTTATTTTTGACAGTCCAATTTTACATTACATGAATAATTTGCTTTCATGTTTTGAGGGAGCTAGCCATCTTTTCTCACAGCTTCCCAGATTCCTTGCACGCTTTGCTGCTTCTCCTCTGCTCATTTCTTTGGTTTGGCCCTGGTTCACACTGAATGCGGCTTTGAAATTGCTCTACTTCAGGGCATTTTGAAAGCCAACGGTCTGTGCAATTTCATGTACAGCTTGCTGACACCTGTGCGACTTCATGCACAGAAGTCAGTGCAAGTCGCACATGAAATCGCCAAAAATAGTGCAGGAACCTTCTCAAAATGGTGCAAGTCAAAGTTGTACCGATCTGAATGGTTCCAAAGCCAGAAATAGGGTGCAGATTGCCATGCAACTTTAATCTGTCAAATCACATGACAAGTCGCACCAGTGTGAACTGGGTCTAACTTTCAATTTCTATGGACTATGTATCCCTTTGTGTCGTGCTGCCTGCCTTCGGAATCTCCTCCTCTTCAGTACTTCTGTAGTATAGGTTTAGTTTGGAAGGCAGGCTCTAAGACACAACAGTGCATGTTTGTTTACATAGTAAATATGCGTCACAGAACTCGCAAAATCAAACGTGTGGGATTCTTAAAAAAGTACACTTTCAAACTTCAAGACCTTTCAGATTATTAGGAGTAGGCCAAAAATCATTTAAATTTGATGTAGAAATGAATATATTATTTGAAATGTTGACCATAGATGCACATTAACCGCTTAAGCCCCGGACCATTTTGCTGGTCAAAGACCTGAGCACTTTTTGCGATTCGGCACTGCGTTGCTTTAACTGACAATTGCGCGGTCGTGCGACGTGGCTCCCAAACAAAATTGACGTCCTTTTTTTTTTCCACAAATAGAGCTTTCTTTTGGTGGTATTTGATCACCTCTGCGGTTTTTTATTTTTTGCGCTATAAACAAAAAAGTGCGACAATTTTGAAAAAAAAAAACAAATTTTTTTAAACATTTTGCTATAATAAATATCCCCCAAAAATATATATAAAACATTTTGTTTTTCCTCAGTTTAGGCCGATACGTATTCTTCTACATATTTTGGGTAAAAAAAAATTGCAATAAGCGTTTGATTGGTTTGCGCAAAAGTTATAGCGTTTACAAAATAGGGGATAGTTTTATGGCATTTTTATTAATTAATTTTTTTTTTTTTTTTTCAAGTAATGGCGGCGACCAGCGATTTTATTTATTTTTTTTTAATCGTGACTGCGACATTATGGCGGACACATCGGACATTTTTGACACATTTTTGGGACCATTGTCATTTATACAGCAATTAGTGCTATACAAATGCACTGATTCCTGTGTAAATGACACTGGCAGTGAAGGGGTTAACCACTAGGGGGCAGTGTAAGGGATAAGTATGTCCTGGGGAGCTGTGATCAGTGTCCTGTCACTAGGCAGAACGGTGAGATGCTTGTTTACATTAGCATCTCCCCATTCTTCCTCTCCGTGAGGCGATCGCGGGTATCCCCGCGGCGATCGAGTCCAAGCGGAATTCGCGACCCCACTCACGGAGGTCCCGGCTGGCGCGCGCACGCGATGGCACAGCGGCAAATTTAAAGGGACGTACAGGTACGCCCATTTGCCCAGCCGTGCCATTCTGCCGACGTACATCAGCGTACGTCAGTCAGGAACCGGTTAATCAGCCTCTTATAATGTGGTACCTCTAGTAACACTCATTTATAACAGAGAACAACTTTTTACAACCCTGTTCACTTTCATGGTGCTTCACTGTCTTCAGAGTTCCTAAGCTGGTGCGGTGCTAAGCACATTTATGAAGCACATCCATATACTTTATAAATGTGTAGACCTTTTTCTTTAAAGCAATGGTATGGCCTTATGCAAATGAAAAGGTTCGGACAGCCGCATGCCAATGTAATTCCTTTGAGTAACAAACAGTCCATACAGCAAACGGAGTCAGAAGAATCAGATATAGCTAACGCGTTTCACATCCCTTACTGGTGCTTAGTCATAGCTAAAATAACGCTAAAAACACAGATTTATAACAAGCATAGATGACTAAATGATCGTACATGTCGTCATTCACTCCATCATGTGTAGCCAATAGAACACTCAGAGACAATGGGGCCAGCTGCAGAAATTGAAAAATCCAAAGGGTTTAACAAAAGCTCCTGTAATCCTTTGTATAAAAACTCACCCTAGCAATAAATCAATACAAAAGTGTGGAAATATGAAGAAGAAATCATATAAACATAAAAGAGAAAACAAAGTAATTACTTTGTGTTATTCTGTCTTTTATTTATGTCACCCCTTGTAAAACAGAGTTATTTTTTTAATCTGTCTTATGTAACATGGCATCTCAACAAAAGAGGTATCATTGTGTCATTGGTAACACAACACCCCCACTACATTGCATTATTCTGTCTTTTATAACATGGCACTGATGGATATCCAGCATGGCTTTTGTTTAGCTGGCATGGTAAGCTTCTTTTCTAGCTCCCAGGTTTGGCTCCTGACCCCTAACATAATAAGCCCAGGCCTGTGCTATCAGCAAATTAAGATACATAAAAGAGCAAAACCTTGAGTGTTCTGTCTATATGTTATGGCATTAACCTATTTGCCTATATACATAGAGTACGTTTTCACCCTGTAAATGGCTAGATCAGGCTATTGTTCTCTGAGGCACCTTTAGACGCTTATTGTGAATAATGTTCTGTACCTCCGTGGCATTACTAGAACCTTCAGGGTCCCAGTGCAAGAAACCCTGAAGGGCCCCCTGACACCCCCCCCCCCCCCCCCCGGCCGGAGCTCTTCCTTCCAAGCCCCGTGGCAGAACGCCAGGACCCGGTCGCAACCTTTGTGACCCTGGTAGTTCCTCCACTGGTGTCAGTAGTGTGTGGTTTTTTTTTTGTTTTTTTTTTTTTTTTTTAATTTTTTGAAGCCCCAATAGAGGGGAGGGGGCGCTCAGGTGAAATATATCAGGGGTCTAAACAGACCTCTGATGTTTCACCTTTAAAACCGAGAAAGGAGATTAAGGACACAGCCCTCAATCTTTCTCTGCTGCCTTAGCTGCACTGAATGAATGGACAGGAATTGCTCTGTATGGAGCTTCCTATTCATTCACAAACTGAAGCATAGTAAACATGGTGAAGCACTGTGCTGAATGCCTGCTTCTCCTCCTTCCCCATCCCGCAGGCATTTAGCGGCTGCAGGAGGAAAATGGAGAAATCGGTTTCTCTATATATAGCTGCTTCTCCTATCAGGGTGATGGGGCCAGGTCGCAATTGCAACCCCTGGAGGTACAGCAGGGGCGTACCTACTAATGGCCAGCCAAGGGATGAAAACTGACCACGCTAACACAGATCAGTTCCTGTGCTTTGTGTGGTCCGTTTAAAACAAGGAAGAAAGGTGACCATCAGGATCAACTTGGTGCTTAAGATGGAAAAAGTACATGAAGATGATGGAGACTTTGGGGTTGATTTACTAAAATTGGAGAGTGCAAAATCTGGTGCAGCTGTGAATGGTAGCCAGTCAGTTTCTAACATTAGCTTTTTCAGTTAGCCTTGGTTCACATTGATGCGATTTGACATGTCAAATTGCATGCCAAATTGGTGCTAATTGCTGGCAGTGGCACCTTCCGAATCGGTGCGGCATGCGGCGCTGCATTGATTCCCAAAAGTAGTTTCTGTACTATTGGTGATTTCGGGGGGGGGTGATTTCCATTGACATCTGTGCAGCAACCTGCACAGATGTCTCTGAAATCGCCCCGAAGTCGGGACTGACATGCGGGAATGAAATCGTGCGAGTTTCGCTGAGCTCTCACAATTTCATTCCCGCTGTCAGTGTGAACCAGAGATAAATATCTGATAGAAATTTTAAAAAAAACCTGGAAGCTGGTTTCTATGCACAGCTGCACCAGATTTAAAGCAGAGTTCCAATTAAAAAAAAAATTAATTAAAAGTCAGCTGCTACAAATGCTGCAGCTGCTGACTCTTAATAATCGGACACTTGCCTGTCCCAGGGTCCAGCGATGCGGGGGAACTAAGCCCCGCTCGTCTCCCCCTCCTGTCTTCTGCGCCGGCATTGTCACTGTGGCTTCACAGCTGGGCATGCGCGAGCCGCGCTGCGTGCTGTGACTGGCCAGGCAATCATCTGGGACCTGTGACGTGTCCCAGATGATTGCCGAGAGGGAGGGGGGAGAGGTGATCTTCCTTCCGGCGCTGCGGTTCCCCGGGAGGAAATGGGAGCTGGAACCCTCTAAAAAGAGAGTTTCCGCTCCCCCCCCCCCCCCCCCCCCTCAGTTTAGTTCACAGATCGCAGTGCAAACTGTGAACTCGCACAGGAATCAGACCACATGGGTGAGAACACCCATGCGATCCGATTTTAGTGCGGGGAAAAACCAAGTCCCTGCACTATTTTCTGTGCGAATCCCAGGGCCGATCCTAGGGTCACAGACGCCTGGGTGCAGAAATATTTTGGGCGCCCCCCCGGGGGCGTGGTCATCTTACTAACTCCTCCCCTTTGCAAATGTTTCTATGGCAACGACTCAAACACAGATGTGCTCCCCTAAGGAGTCTTTGTTAACCTGGGATCCTCCCATGATTTCTTAACAATAAAGAGAACAAGATAGTTAGAGACTGCAAAAATACTACAGGGGATGGTCAGAGACTGCAGACATAGTACAAGAGATGGTCAGAGACTGCAGACATGATACATAAGATGGTCAGAGACTACAGACATGATACAAGAAATGGTCAGAGACTGCAAACATGCTACAGAAGATGGTCAGAGGCTGCAGTTATGATACAAGAGATGGTCAGAGACTGCAGACATAATACAAGAGATGGTCAGAGACTGCAGACATAATACAAGAGATGGTCAGAGACTGCAGACATAATACAAGAGATGGTCAGAGACTGCAGACATGATACAAGAGATGGTCAGAGACTGCAGACATGATACAAGAGATGGTCAGAGACTGCAGACATGATACAAGAGATGGTCAGAGACTGCAGACATGATACAAGAGATGGTCAGAGACTGCAGACATGATACAAGAGATGGTCAGAGACTGCAGACATGATACAAGAGATGGTCAGAGACTGCAGACATGATACAAGAGATGGTCAGAGACTGCAGACATGATACAAGAGATGGTCAGAGACTGCAGACATGATACAAGAGATGGTCAGAGACTGCAGACATGATACAAGAGATGGTCAGAGACTGCAGACATGATACAAGAGATGGTCAGAGACTGCAGACATGATACAAGAGATGGTCAGAGACTGCAGACATGATACAAGAGATGGTCAGAGACTGCAGACATGATACAAGAGATGGTCAGAGACTGCAGACATGATACAAGAGATGGTCAGAGACTGCAGACATGATACAAGAGATGGTCAGAGACTGCAGACATGATACAAGAGATGGTCAGAGACTGCAGACATGATACAAGAGATGGTCAGAGACTGCAGACATGATACAAGAGATGGTCAGAGACTGCAGACATGATACAAGAGATGGTCAGAGACTGCAGACATGATACAAGAGATGGTCAGAGACTGCAGACATGATACAAGAGATGGTCAGAGACTGCAGACATGATACAAGAGATGGTCAGAGACTGCAGACATGATACAAGAGATGGTCAGAGACTGCAGACATGATACAAGAGATGGTCAGAGACTGCAGACATGATACAAGAGATGGTCAGAGACTGCAGACATGATACAAGAGATGGTCAGAGACTGCAGACATGATACAAGAGATGGTCAGAGACTGCAGACATGATACAAGAGATGGTCAGAGACTGCAGACATGATACAAGAGATGGTCAGAGACTGCAGACATGATACAAGAGATGGTCAGAGACTGCAGACATGATACAAGAGATGGTCAGAGACTGCAGACATGATACAAGAGATGGTCAGAGACTGCAGACATGATACAAGAGATGGTCAGAGACTGCAGACATGATACAAGAGATGGTCAGAGACTGCAGACATGATACAAGAGATGGTCAGAGACTGCAGACATGATACAAGAGATGGTCAGAGACTGCAGACATGATACAAGAGATGGTCAGAGACTGCAGACATGATACAAGAGATGGTCAGAGACTGCAGACATGATACAAGAGATGGTCAGAGACTGCAGACATGATACAAGAGATGGTCAGAGACTGCAGACATGATACAAGAGATGGTCAGAGACTGCAGACATGATACAAGAGATGGTCAGAGACTGCAGACATGATACAAGAGATGGTCAGAGACTGCAGACATGATACAAGAGATGGTCAGAGACTGCAGACATGATACAAGAGATGGTCAGAGACTGCAGACATGATACAAGAGATGGTCAGAGACTGCAGACATGATACAAGAGATGGTCAGAGACTGCAGACATGATACAAGAGATGGTCAGAGACTGCAGACATGATACAAGAGATGGTCAGAGACTGCAGACATGATACAAGAGATGGTCAGAGACTGCAGACATGATACAAGAGATGGTCAGAGACTGCAGACATGATACAAGAGATGGTCAGAGACTGCAGACATGATACAAGAGATGGTCAGAGACTGCAGACATGATACAAGAGATGGTCAGAGGCTGCAGACATGATACAAGAGATGGTCAGAGGCTGCAGACATGATACAAGAGATGGTCAGAGGCTGCAGACATGATACAAGAGATGGTCAGAGGCTGCAGACATGATACAAGAGATGGTCAGAGGCTGCAGACATGATACAAGAGATGGTCAGAGGCTGCAGACATGATACAAGAGATGGTCAGAGGCTGCAGACATGATACAAGAGATGGTCAGAGGCTGCAGACATGATACAAGAGATGGTCAGAGGCTGCAGACATGATACAAGAGATGGTCAGAGGCTGCAGACATGATACAAGAGATGGTCAGAGGCTGCAGACATGATACAAGAGATGGTCAGAGGCTGCAGACATGATACAAGAGATGGTCAGAGGCTGCAGACATGATACAAGAGATGGTCAGAGGCTGCAGACATGATACAAGAGATGGTCAGAGGCTGCAGACATGATACAAGAGATGGTCAGAGGCTGCAGACATGATACAAGAGATGGTCAGAGGCTGCAGACATGATACAAGAGATGGTCAGAGGCTGCAGACATGATACAAGAGATGGTCAGAGGCTGCAGACATGATACAAGAGATGGTCAGAGGCTGCAGACATGATACAAGAGATGGTCAGAGGCTGCAGACATGATACAAGAGATGGTCAGAGGCTGCAGACATGATACAAGAGATGGTCAGAGGCTGCAGACATGATACAAGAGATGGTCAGAGGCTGCAGACATGATACAAGAGATGGTCAGAGGCTGCAGACATGATACAAGAGATGGTCAGAGGCTGCAGACATGATACAAGAGATGGTCAGAGGCTGCAGACATGATACAAGAGATGGTCAGAGGCTGCAGACATGATACAAGAGATGGTCAGAGGCTGCAGACATGATACAAGAGATGGTCAGAGGCTGCAGACATGATACAAGAGATGGTCAGAGGCTGCAGACATGATACAAGAGATGGTCAGAGGCTGCAGACATGATACAAGAGATGGTCAGAGGCTGCAGACATGATACAAGAGATGGTCAGAGGCTGCAGACATGATACAAGAGATGGTCAGAGGCTGCAGACATGATACAAGAGATGGTCAGAGGCTGCAGACATGATACAAGAGATGGTCAGAGGCTGCAGACATGATACAAGAGATGGTCAGAGGCTGCAGACATGATACAAGAGATGGTCAGAGGCTGCAGACATGATACAAGAGATGGTCAGAGGCTGCAGACATGATACAAGAGATGGTCAGAGGCTGCAGACATGATACAAGAGATGGTCAGAGGCTGCAGACATGATACAAGAGATGGTCAGAGGCTGCAGACATGATACAAGAGATGGTCAGAGGCTGCAGACATGATACAAGAGATGGTCAGAGGCTGCAGACATGATACAAGAGATGGACAGAGACTGCAAACCTAGTACAAGAGATGGTCAGAGACTGCATGAATAGTACAAGAGATAGTCAAAGACTGGCTGCGTTTGATGGGCACAGTGGCTACGTTTGATGGGCACAGTGGCTGCTTTTAATGGGCACAGTGGCTGCTTTTAGGTGGGGCACAGTGGCTGCTTTTAGGTGGGGCACAGTGGCTGTGTCAGATGGGCACAACAGTGGCTGTGTCAGATGGGCACAACAGTGGCTGTGTCAGATGGGCACAACAGTGGCTGTGTCAGATGGGCAGAGTGGCAGCTTTTGATGGGCTGTGGGCACAACAGTAGCTGTGTTTGGGCAGCACAGACTACTTACTTCCAACTTCCTTGACCGGCCTGGACGCCTGGTGCAGACAGTGCAGGGACAGGGAGGTAGGCAGCCGCAGATCTGCTCTCTCCGGGAGGATTTCTTCCTGTTCCTCTTCTCTTCTCTCTTCTTCAGACCAGCCAGCACAAGTCCGCTGCAGCCGCTCCGGCTCCGCTCCCTCTTCTTAGCCACGCTCACGCTGTCTGAAGATGGCTGAGGTGGGCGGACCTCCCAGCTTCTTTACTAGCCGCGGAGGCGGCATGCAAGGAATGCTGGGGCGGCCGCGGCGCGCTCTGAATGCTGGGGCGGCCGCGGCGTCCCTGAGTGACGTCACTCTGCTCCACAGCTAGACGCCGGCCAAGAGGCCGGCGATTCTAGCTCGGCGCCCCTCTTCTGAAAAGAAATGACAGCGTTGGGGTGCGGTGCACCCCGGCCAGGATCGTCCCTGGCGAATCCAATGCGAGTTCAGCCATACAACTGTATGGCTGAACTTGCATTACTCAGACATGCATGTGATCAGCACCTGTGATGCAGGTGTGTTCTCTGAGTGTGAACCCAGGCTCAAGGAGCAAAATACGATGATACTTGAGCAAAAATGAGCTGCATGGTCAAGTTGCCAGAAAGAAGCCTTTACTGTGCCAATGACAGAAAAAAAACTGATTTTACAATACACCCAACACCTTGACATGCCTCACCAGGCCTTTTTTGTGGCTTAATTATTATTATTTAAAAAAAGAAGCCAAACAACTATGTAATGATGATAATAAATGGCTTCATAACACTATCCTTAAATAAGACATTTTTTTTTTGGCATGATCGGTCATATTTTCCATATTAGTGCCAAAATGTCATGCTTTCTGCTAGGGTATGCAAACTTTTGTGCACAACTGTAATTGTGTTGGGTTATTTAGTTTTTGGGTTTGTGAGTTTTTAGGCTAATGATATACACCTGTTCATACTACTTGTATAAACTCTTTTCTTTTTACAAATAAACATATAATACATGACAAAGGATTCCCAGAGAACAGCGTTTTTTCTAAAAACAGATTATCGTAGCAGTAACCTCCTTTCAGACTCTGGGGGTTATTTACTAAAGGCAAATCCACTTTGCACTACAAGTGCATTCGCTGTAGATCCGATGGGGACATGCAAGGAAGACTAAAAACAGCATTTTTGCTTGTACATGATTGGATGATAAAATCAGCAGAGCTTCCCCTCATTTTAAATCTACTCCTCAGATTTACAGCGACTGCACTTGCAGTGCAAAGTGGATTTGCCTTTAGTAAATAACCCCCTCTGTGTCACATTGAAAAGTTGTACATAAATCTTTTCTATACTGTTTGTTTCTTATAATATGGATGTTTCCTTATATATATATATATATATATATATATATATATATATATATATATATATATATATATATATATATATATATATATATATATATATATAATTTTTTTTTTTTTTTTTTTTTTTCTTTAGGGTTCAGATATTGAGACACTGCACTCAGAAACTGGAGAAGCCGACCTTCCTTCAGAAAACAGTATGCCATTTGTCGAAGATTTGCAGCCGGATTCCCCACCAGAGGCACCAGGTAAATGAAGAATGTTAAAAGAAGTGTAAATCGAGTAAAGTCATTTAAAGTCCATGCACCAATTGTCTCTTGTTTAATCATTTATAGATGCATGTATCAATGAGGATTCCTTGTCTGCTGTAGAGAATTTACAATCTGCTACAGAAGAACATTTGCTGATTGCTGAGGTAGGCATGTGTTGTAAAGAAATATGGGATGTTGCTATATCTCTTCAATACGAGACTGTTCCCAAGCCTGTAATGGTGCCAGGTGATTTTATCGACCAGCGTATGGTAAATCTCAGTATAGTTCCAGCATGTATATGGTATTTATAATATACATGGGGTTTTTTTAAGAATTGGGAACACAAGGGTTCAGACCTGGAAGATTTTACCCCCTTCCTGACCAGAGCACTTTTTACATTTTGGCACTGCGTCGCTTTAATTGACAATTGCACAGTCATGCAATGCTATACCCAAATGAAATTCGCGTCCATTTTTCCCACAAATAGAACTTTCTTTTGGTGGTAATTTTAATAACCTCTGCGGTTTTTATTTTTTGCGCTATAAACAAAAAGTGAAGATTTTTTAAAAAAAAAAACTATTTTTTTTTTTTTTTTTTACTTTTTTGCTATAATATCCCCAAAAAATGTTTTTAAAAAACTAATTTTTTCATCAGTTTTGGCCAATATATATATTCTTCTACAAATTTTTGGTAAACAAACATCGCAATAAGCGTATATTGATTGGTCGGCACAAAAGTTATAGCGTCTACAAATTGTGGGAAAGATTTATGGCAGTGATCTGCGATTTTTAGCGGTACTGCGACATTGCGGCGGACAGATCGGACGCTTTTGACACATTTTTGGGACCATTGACATTTATACAGCGATCAGAGCTATAAAAATGCACAGATTACTGTGTAAATGTCACTGGTAGGGAAGGGGTTAACACTAGGGGGTGATCAAGGGGTTAACTGTGTTCCCTAGTAAGGATGAGCTCAGGCATGTTCGCAACCCACATGTGCAGAGCCCGCCAGGGAGTCGGCACTGCACAGCGCTAATCACAGGCAGTGAGACATTTTCCCGATCCACGGCTGCAGAGATCGAGAAATGTCACACTGCCTGTGATTAGCACTGTGCAGTGCCGACTTCCTGGCGGGCTCTGCAGGTGCGAGTTGCGAAAACGCCTGAGCTCATCCTTATTCCTTAGTTAGTGTTTCTAACTGCATGGGGATAGGACTGACTGGGGGAGGAGACGTATATCACTGTTCCTACTTAGTAGGAACAAACGATATGTCTCCTCTAGCCTGACAGAACAGGGATTTGTGTGCTTATGCACACAAATCTCCTTGCTGGCTCTCGTGCCTGCGATCGCGGGTAGCCGGCGCCGATGGTGGCTCTTAAAGGGGACAACGTACACATATGGGGTTTCGTCCAGCAGAGCCATTCTGCCGACGTATATTGACGTGAGCCGGTTGGCAAGTGGTTAATATTAGGCTAGGTACACACGTGTCCAGTGCAAATTTCCTCTCCATTTTCAATGCGATTTTCTAGAGCAGCTGTTCAGCTGAAAATTTAAATACAGTTCAGGTGCAAATTGTCGAAGCCGACGGCCACCAGCATCTTTAATAGTAACTGGTTGTTGGGAAGCCAGCGGCCATGTCCTTAACAATGGATGACCTTATCGGAGCATGCAGCCTAGCAAGTGGCAATCACGAAGAATGCTGCCACTGACCCGAAAAAAGCTCCGCACCCGACGCTGGTTCCTCCCTGTGATGTCATCGACCCAGCATGCACCCGTCGATGTCACAAGGGGGTGGCCCCGCTCCTTAACTACCTCCTTCCCACCGTATATATTAAAATGACAGCTGGATCCCTTCTCGTTCTGGGACAACGTCATATGATGTTGCCCCAGTGCAACTGCTCCCTCCCGCTAGGGACACGACCCCAATCTCGGCATAGTCCATATGACGTCGCCCCAGTTCCACTGCTCCCTCCCGCTAGGGACACGACCCCAATCTCGGCATAGTCCAGATGACACGGCTCTTTAGCCATGTGATCGGCTGTGTCCAATCACAGCCAATCACATGTAAACAAGGAGTGCCGTTTATCAGCTCTCCTCGCCTCACACTGACAATCAGCAGCATCTCCTCGCAGGGGAGACTATACAGGATTATCAGTGACACCAATCAGTGCGGCATATTAGTGCCTCCTCATCAGCGCACATCAGTGAAGGTGAAAAATTTCTCATTTACAAAAGTTACTGACAGAAACTGAACTTTTTTTTTTTTTCAACATTTTTGGTCCTTATTTTTTCTTTTTCAAAAAAAAAAAACACACCAAAAGAAAGCTCTATTTGTGGGGAAAAAAGTGATTACAAAAATTAATTTGGGTACAACATTGCATGACTGCACAATTGTCATTCAAAGTGTGACAGCGCTGAAAGATGAAAATTGTCCTGGGCAGGAAGGGAGTCCTGTATTGAAGCGGTTAGGAAATGTCTTTGTACATGTTTATATCGTAAGTGAACTCAAAAATGCAATGCTACATATGATAATTTATAACTGTACAATTGTTAACCTTCAACTTTTAATAAAGATTTTGATTGTGAAAAAAAAAATGAAATGTCAGATGGCAGAAGCCAGCGATGAGTACGGAGCTATTTATTTATTTATTTTTTTCTGAGTCGGTGGCGTTCATCGCGATTTAAGGATGGATCTACATCGGGGGACATTGTTTTTGTTTTTTTTAATAAAGGAATTGTCAAAAACTGTCTCTGTGTTCTTATTTCTTTTTTGACACTTTTTTTTTTTTTTTGGTGAATGAGTACTCCATACTCATTCACATTCTGATAAGCCCTCTGCCTGCAGATCCCCACAACCACCGGCCAGGGTGGGGAAGAAGCCCCAGTCTCCTAAAGCATCCCCCCCCCCCCCCCCCCCATGTGGCCTGGTATAGTTTGGGGGGGGGGGGGGGGCGCGTTCGCTCGCCCCCTCCCTGGCTCGGATAATGGCCTAGTATGGCCTGTTGGTTTTTTTTTGGTTTTGTTTTTTCTCATTGAATTTGTGTTCAAAACTGATGAGATGTGCGATTCAGATATCTTCCCATAGAAGGCAGTGAGCCTGGTATTCGCATCTGAATAGCACTGCAGTGCTCAGAAAACACACAGGACTCTTTTAATTTTGCAGCGAATTCGCACTGCCACTGCACTGCCTTTATGTGAACCAGCTCCATAGAAATCTGGTTTGGTTCACATGTCAAGCGAATTGGATGCTGTTCAAAATGCATTCAATTCGCATATATGTTAATGGAGAAAGGCTTGCTTGTAAACACCAGCATATGGACTCTGTACATGAAATACTGTGATCATTTCAGAAAAACATACAGCTCACTCCTCGATCACATGGGCAGCCAAGGGTTGATCCACCTTAGAACTGCCCCAGGGCAAGTCAATATTGCTGGCGGAGAGGTCTGTATACATAGCCACCATCACAAAGTGGCAAATTTTATACATCAAACGCACCCCATTCACGTGAATGGGACTGTGCCACAACTGCTTCAAATGCACATGGTTGTGGCACAGTGCTGTGGTGGAACGCTTTCCAGAGTGTTCTAAGTAACCTCTGCATTTGTGAATGAGGCCTTACATTTCACAGTTAAATATTAAAATTGAAACCTAGTTTTGTCAGGGTCCCCCCACCATTAGTACTACAGGTTCATAGTCTAAATTGAAAGTAACGTTCATGCATTCAGGGGACACAGCTTAGTTGCCTCTGAGAATTGCTCCTGACACTAAACTAACTGAAATCCCCTTGATCCCTGCCATGTAAAACCAGTTTTTTAAGCAAGGTTAGTATACATACTAGATATTGCCAGCCTTTGCATTATCTTACACACATAGGGAAGTTACATAGTGTCATGTGACGAGAGGCTGGAGTTCTTTCCAAAAGCATATACAGAGATACACATGTGAGAAAATGACATGGACTTTCACACTACTCCATGCACACTGGGCAATTAACCCCAGTCCAAAGCATTTAGGTATGAGCGGTGGGCACAGATGCACCATCCAGTCCAACTGCTGGCAGCCTGTCAAATTAGGAAAGCCTGACAGCTGCTGGACAATGCAACTAGTGGTACTTCTGTTCAGGTTAGTATGGGCCCAGGGACGAATAGCCAGACACAGACTGCTTCCATTACAAGCATTCGTCCCTGAGTGTATACTGCCTTTAAATTTAAAGCGGTGCTCCAGTCCTCCCACGGAAAATTTAAAAGTCAGCAGCTACACATACTGTAGCTGCTGACTTTTTTTTAATATGAGGACACTTACCTGTCCTGGAATCCAGCGATGTCTGCACCTCAGCCGACGTTTCCATCGGCTCTCGGGTGCTTCCGCCACCATAACCAGTAGGGGAAACCAGCAGTGAAGCTTTGTGGCTTCCCAGACGATTCTCTACTGCGCACGCGCTGTACTTTGTGAATGGCCTGGGGAAGGTAGAGGGAGCCGACCTTCTGATGTACCTTGGCGGCAGCGAGGTCCGACAAAAGTGGGGACAGATACCTGTCAAAAACAGGTACCCACGGTCACAATCTCCTGCCGTGCAAATTGGATGCAGTGAAAACCGCGTCCGATTTGCAATAGTGTGAACCCAGCCTTTGTCTTTAGATCCATTGATAACTATCGGCTAGTAATGTTCGAACTTGAAATGTGAAAGAAAATTCTGGTGCTGGAGGGTTTCTGTAGCTAACACTATGACCCCTTTCACACTGATGTGTTTTCAAGCTAAAAAAAAGCGCCTGAAAAGCTCACGAAAACCTATTTCCATTAAAATCAATGAATGCTTTCACACTAGGGCAGTGCGCTGGCAGGGCGGTGAAAAAAGTGTCCCTCTCCATTAAAGTGAATGGAAAGCTCTTCAAAAGTGCCTGAAAAGCTCTACAAAAGCACTCAGTGTTTTATTGGCAGTTTAGAAGCTCCTCCGTGTGAAAGGGGCCTACAGATTATTGTAAGTATGCAAGATACAAGTATGAGCAGGGGTGATCTGCTCCCATGATAAGTTTCAACTCCGCACATGTCTGAAAACATATCGGTGGATCTAATATCAAGGGCTGGGTGTGGGACTGAAGGAAGCTTTGTATGTATAATGTGGCAATATAGAAAGCAGTACATTCTTTAGCCAGTCCTAGATGGAGCGATTTTTATTTTATTTTTTTTATTTTTATTTTTCATTTTTTTTCTGCAACCATGGGTTGCAGGAAATAAAATCGCTAGATTCCCCCATCAACACGGTCAGTGTTGGTGCAGGAATGCCTCCCGGCCAGGAGAACACTCAGGGGTTATTGCTAGCAGCTATAGCCACTAGCAATAATTGCATGAAAAATCAAAGAGGCTGGTTGTACCCAAGTTGATCAATTTCAACTTGGGTACAATCAACCTGCCCATGCATGGTTTGAACCGTCTATGGCCAGCTTTAGAAAGTAAAGCTGAGAATTTACCATTGCTTTTACATCTCCACTCACCACCAGTGTTTAACTTCTGGATGGAGTTGTTAACCCATATCTGTCCTACTGAGAAATCTTTGGAAACATCTGTCACTGCCCTCCAGCCACGACGCACATGTTTGCTTCTCTGCTAAGCCTGCCATATGTTCGTACTATGTGTTTTTCTACATTAACTAGGTTAATCACTTCATGATAGCCTTGAAATGACTAAAGATAGCCTGAGATGTTGCATAATGCATGTACACAGTGCACTAAGTTATTTGCCTTGCAGAAAAATATAACACTTCATTGTGCTGTGTTGGAGAGGTGTGATTTGGATAGTTCCCTCCCAGTCCACTAACTTGGAGAGAGTGACTCAATGGAAATAGCTGGGTTTATCAACAGTTATAAAAAATAAGTACATTATCCTAATAAAAAATGCTAGCAATAAAGAAATCTATTGTTAAATGTAATCAGCATCTTGTATATTACTAAAATAGTCAGCCTGAATTTACCATTTTTGTGCTGCTTAAGCTCAAACTTTGCATGTTTTATATTTATTCATCCAACTTGGCTTATTTTATGCTCCTCTTTATTTATTATAGGTATTTTATATAGAACCATAAATGTACGTAGCACATTACATAGCATTAATTTGCTTCATTTCCTGCTCTCAATGACCTTACAATCTAACGTTCCAATCATATGCATATATACAGAGCATCCGGAAAGTATTTACAGCGCTTCACATTTTCCACACTTTGTTATGTATACGGCCTTATTCCAAAATGGATTAAATGTAATTATTTTCCTCAAAATTCAACAAGCAATACCCACATAATGACAACGTGAAAGAAGGTTGTTTGAAATCTTTGCAAAATTGTTAAAAATAAAAAACAAAAAAGTCCCATGTACATAAATATTCACAGCCTTTGTCATGACACTCTCAAAATTGAGCTCAGGTGCATCCTCTTTCCACTGATCATCCTTGAGATGTTTTTACAACTTGATTGGAGTCCACCTGTGGTAAATTCAGTTGATTGGACATGTTTTGGAAAGGCACAAACCTGCCTATATAAGGTCCTACAGTTTACAGTGCATGTTGGAGCACAAAGCAAGCCATGAAGTCCAATGAGTTGTCTGTAGACCTCCGAGACTGGATTGTATCGAGGCACAGATCTGGGGAAGGGTACAAGAAAATATTTGCAGCATTGAAGGTTCCAATGAGCACAGTGGCCTCCATCATCTGTAAATGGAAAAAGTTTGGAACCAGGACTCTTCCTAGAGCGGACTGCCTGGCCAAACTGAGGGATCAGGGGAGAAGGGCCTTAGTTAGGGAGGTGACCAAGAACCAGATGGTCACTCTGACAGAGCTCCAGCATTTCTCTGTGGAGAAAGGAGAAACTTCCAGAAGAACAGCCATCTATGCAGCATTCCACCAATCAGGCCTGTATGGTAGAGTGGCCATCTGGAAGTCCCTCCTTAGTAAAAGGCACATGACAACCCATCTGGAGTTTGCCAAAAGGCACCTGAAGGACTCTCAGACCAAGAGAGTTCTCTGGTCTGATAAAACAAAGATAGAACTCTTTGGCCTGAATGGCAAGCCTCATGTCTGGAGGAAACCAGGCACCACTCATCACCTGGCCAATACCATCCTTACAGTGAAGCATGGTGGTGGCAGCATCATTCTGTGGGGGTGCTTTTTAGTGGTAGGAACTGGGAGACTAGTTGGGATTGAGGGAAAGATGAATGCAGCAATGTACAGAGACTTCCTTGATGAAAACCTGCTCCAGAGCGATCTGGACCTCAGATGGGGACAAAGGTTCAACTTCCAACAAGACAATGACCCTAAGCAAGATAACAAAGAAGTGGCTACAGGGCAACTCCTGTGAATGTCTTTGAGTGGCCCAGCCAGAGCCCAAACTTTAACCCGATTGAACATCTCTGGAGAGATCTGAAAATGTCCGTGCACCGACGCTCCCCATCCAACCTAATGGAGCTTGAGAGGTCCTGTTAAGAATGGGAGAAACTGCTCAAAAATAGGTGTGCCAAGCTTGTAGCATCATACTCAAAAAGACTTGAGGCTGTAATTGGTGCCAAAGGTGCTTCAACAAAGTATTGAGCAAAGGCAGTGAATTCTTATGTACGTGTGATAGTTTATTTTTTTTATATATTTGCAAAGATTTCAAACTAACTTCTTTCACAGTGTCATTATAGGGTATTTGTAGAATTATGAGGAAAATAATGAATTTAATCTATTTTGGAATAAGGCTGTTCTCTCTTTTAACCACTTCCTGACTGACAGTGTCAAAATAATTTAAAAAAAATTGTTTTAAAGCTCCCCCTATGCTCGTGTGCAAAGGCGGACGCACGCATTGTTCCTACATGCACGCAAACAACGCTCATCCCACACATGTGAGGTATCACTGCTAATGTCAGATCATGGACAGTAATTCTAGCACCAGACCTCCTGTGTAACTCTAAAGTGGTAACTTGTAAACGCTTTTAAAGCGTTGCCTATGGATAGTAAAATTTACGTAGTCGTACAGGCATGCGCAGTTTTAAAGCGTGACATGTTTGGTATCTACGCGGCGTAACATCATCTTTTACGTTTACCAAACGATTGGGTATTATATGGTGGGTTTTTTTGTGCATTAAATTTATTTTTTAAAATTTTATTTTTTTTCCCCCAAAAAATTGCATTTTGAATAACCGCTGCACAAATGCCGCGTGACATAAAAAAATTGCAATACCCACCAATTTATTCTCTAGGTCCTCTGTCTTAAAAAAATATAAATAAATAAACTGTGTGTGTGTGTGTGTGTATATGTATGTATGTGTATATATATATATATGTGTATGTGTATATGTGTGTGTGTATGTGTGTGTATATATATATATATATATATATATATATATATATATATATATATATACACACAGTATCGCACAAAAGTGAGTACACCCCTCATATTTTATTATATCTTTTCATGTGACAACACTGAAGAAATTACACTTTGCTACAATGTAAAGTAGTGAGTGTACAGCCCTCAAAATAACTCTACATACAGCCATTAATGTCTAAACCACTGGAAGCAAAAGTGGGTACACTCCTAAGTGACATTGTCCAAATTGGGCCCACTTAGCTATTTTCCCTCGCTAGTGTCATGTGACTCATTAGAAGGTCTCAGGGGTGAATGAGGAGCAGGTGTGTTAAATTTTGGTGTTTATTACTCTCTCTCTCTCTTTCATACTGGTCACTGAAAGTTCAACATGGCACCTTATGCCAAAGAACTCTCTGAGGATCTGAAAAAAAGAATTGTTGCTCTACATAAAGATGGCCTAGGCTATAAGAAGATTGCCAAGACCCTGAAACTGAGCTGCAGCATGGTGGCCAAGACCATACAGTGGTTTAACAGGACAGGTTCCACTAAGAACAGTCCTCGCCGTGGTCAATCAAAGAAGTTGCATGCACGTGCTCAGCGTCATATCCAGAGGTTGTCTTTGGGAAATAGAAGTATGAGTTCTGCCAGCATTGCTGCAGAGGTTGAAGGGGTGGGGGGTCAGCCTGTCAGTTCTCAGACCATATGTCACACACTGCATCAAATTGGTCTGCATGGCTGTTGTCCCAGAAGGAAGGATGATGCACAAGACAGCCCGCAAACACTTTGCTGAAGACAAGCAGACTAAGGACATGGATTACTGGAACCATGTCCTGTGGTCTGATGAGACCAAGATAAACTTATTTGGTTCAGATGGTGTCAAGCGCGTGTGGCGGCAACCAGGTGAGGAGAATAAAGACCAAGTCTGTCTTGCCTACAGTCAAGCATGGTGGTAGGAGTGTCATGGTCTGGAGCTGCATGAGTGCTGCCGGCACTGGGGAGCTACAGTTCATTGAGGGAACCATGAATGCCAACATGTACTGTGACATACTGAAGGAGTGCATGATCCCCTCCCTTCAGAGACTGGGCCGCAGGTTAGTATTCCAACATAATGACCCCAAACACACCTCCAAGATGACCACTGCCTTGCTAAAGAAGCTGAGGGTAAAAGTGATGGACTGGCCAAGCATGTCTCCAGACCTAAACCCTATTGAGCATCTGTGGGGCATCCTCAAACGGAAGGTGGAGGAGCGCAAGGTCTCTAACATCCACCAGCTCTGTGATGTCATCATGGAGGAGTGAAAGAGGACTCCAGTGGCAAACCTGTGAAGCTCTGGTGAACTCCATGCCCAAGAGGGTTAAGGCAGTGGTGGAAAATAATAGTGACCACACAAAATATTGACACTTTTGGCCAAATTTATACATTTTCACTTAGGTGTGTACTCACTTTTGTTGCCAGCAGTTTAGACATTAATGGCTGTCTGTTGAGATATTTTGAGGAGACAGCAAATTGACACTGTTAGGCCCCTTTCACATGTCCGGATCTGTATTAAGACATCCGCTTGCTCAGCAGGGATCTCTCCGTTGATCCCTGCTGAGCCGGCGGATGACAAGTCTGCAGGGACGGACCTGTCAGATCTCCGCTCTCCTCTATTGGGGGATCGGATGATTGCAAACTGCCTGTCCGTTTTCATCTGACCCACCAGATGGACAGAAAATAGGTTTTCCATCTGTCTGGATTTTGCGGAGCGGGGCGGATCGGATGTCAGCGGACATGTCACCGCTGACATCCGTCGCTCCATAGAGATGTATGGAGCGACCATTCAGATTCACTGACGGGCGGATCTGAACGTTGCACACATGTGAAAGAGCCCTTATATAAGCTGTACGCTCAATAATTTCTTCAGTGTTGTTAAATGAAAAGATAAAAGAATAAAATATTTACAAAAATGTGAGGGCTGTACTCACTTTTGTGAGATACTGTATATGTGTGTTTATATATATATATTATATATTTTAATGTTTTGGGGTTCTGAGTAATTTTCTAGCTAAAAATACAGATTTTTACATGTAAGTAAAAAGTGCCAGAAAAGACTTGGGGGTCAAGTGGTTAACTGGAGATATGTTGTCCATTTGCATTTTAGGTTGAGACTTTATGCCAAGGGTTAGCAACCTTGGCACACTATCTGTTATGGAACTAAAAGTCTTGTGTGGTGTTGCAGGCCACAAGCATGACTCCCAGAGCCAGAGGAATGGTAGGACTTGTAATGTCACCACAGCCGGGGTGCCAAGGTTCCCTACCCCTGCTTTATGTACTGCACTTCCCCTATAATGTATTGTTCCTGTAAATGTACCCTAGTCATTTTAAAGGATAAACAAATAGCTTGTACTTTGTAATGTAATTGTATTTTTCTCTCACTTTTGTAAGGGTCTATCCTCTTCAGGTGCAGTATCTGATAACTCACCTATAAATGCAGAATGTGACAATAAGGAAGGTATCTCGGTTGATGGTCACTGCGAGGCCGTCAGTGATGACTCGGACATTGTCACTTTGGATCCTCCCAAGACAGATGAAGCTGGAACTCAAGGAGAAGAAGAGGAAGAAGAAATTCCAGAGGATGCCGCTGAAATCAATGATCTTAACATGAGCTTTTCCTCAAGTAGTCAGTACACATTCAGCCAGCCAGAAACTGGTAAGATTCTGCATTAAAGGTAATTTGTGCTTTATAGAGTATTAACATAGCTGAACCTTTCACTGTACCAGTAATAGATGGGTAGCCTTGTCCCAATGTTAGTAAATCTACAGTGGATATAAAAAGTCTACACACCCCTGTTAAAATGTCAGGTTTCTGTGATGTAAAAAATGAGACAAAGATAAATAATTTCAGAACTTTTTTTCACCTTTAATGTGACATATAAACTGTACAACTCAGTTGAACACCAAACTGAAATCTTTTAGCTGGAGGGAAGTAAAAATAAAATAATATGGTTGCATAAGTGTGCACATCCTTATACTAAGACTTTGTTGAAGCACCTTTTGATTTTATTACAGCACTTAGTCTTTTTGGGTATGAGTCTATCAGCTTGGCACATCTTGATTTGGCAATATTTGCCCACTCTTTGCAAAAACACTCCAAATCTGTCAGATTGCGAGGGCATCTCCTGTGCACAGCCCTCTTCAGATCGCCCCACACATTTTCAATTGGATTCAGGTCTAGGACATTTCAAAACTTGAATCTTCTTCTGGCGAAGCCATTCCTTTGTTGTTTTAGATGTATGCTTTGGGTCGTTGTCATGCTGAAAGATGAAGTTCCTCTTCATGTTCAGCCCTCTAGCAGAAGCCTGAAGGTTTTATGCCAATATTGAATGGTATTTGGAACTGTTCATAATTCCCTATCTTGACTAAGGCCCATGTTCCAGCTGAAGAAAAACTGTCTCAAAGCATGATGCTGCCACCACCATGCTTCACTGTGGGTATGGTATTCTTTTGGTGATGTGCAGTGTTGTTTTTCCACCAAACATATATTTTGTAATTATGGCCAAAAAGTTCAACCTTGGTTTCATCAGACCATAACACATTTTCCCACATGCTTTTGGGAGACTTCAGACGTGTTTTTGCAAAATGTAGCCAGGCTTGTATGTTTCTCTTCGTAAGAAAAGGCTTCCATCTTGCCACTCTACTCCATAGCCAAGACATATGAAGAATATGGGAGATTGTTGTCACATGTACCACAAAGCCAGTACTTGCCAGATATTCCTGCAGCACCTTTAATGTTGCTGTAGGCCTCTTGGCAGCTTCCCTGACCAGTTTTCTTCTCGTCTTTTCATCAATTTTGGAGGGACGTCCAGTTCTTGGTAATATCACTGTTGTGCCATATTTTCTCCACTTGATGATGACTGTCTGTCTTCATTGTGTTCCATGGTATATCTAATGCCTTGGAAATTCTTTTGTACCCTTCTCCTGACTGATACATTTTAACAATGAGATATCTCTGATGGTTTGGAAGCTCTCTGCGGACAATGGCTTTTTCTGAAGGATGCGACTAAGAAAATGTCAAGAAAGACCTACTAGAACAGCTGAACTTTTATTTTGGGGGTTAATCAGATGCACTTTAAGTTTGAATGTGATTGCTTAATTCTGAACACAGCTACATCCCCAGTTATAAGAGGTTGTGCACACTTCAGGTGGAAAAAGTTCTAAAATGATTTATCTTTGTCTCATTTGTTACATCACAGAAACCTGACATTTTAACAGGGGTGTGTAGATATTTTATATCCACTGTAAATTACCAAATAGAACGTCAGTCACACTATGGGCAGATTTCCTAAAACTGGAAAATCTGATACAGCTGTGCATGGTAGCCAGTCGGCTTCTAACTTCAGCTTGTTCAATTAACCACTTGCAGGGACCACCCACCGTACACATTCTGGGCAGGGCGGCTGCTCTGTGCCAGATCACGTACCTAGTACATGATCTGACACTTCTGGGGCGCACCACCGGCGTTGCGCTCTTGCTGTGATCACACACAGTGAGAGCCCAGTGGTGGGCACTGCAGACTTGATGTCCGCCGGCATCCGCTGATTATTCAGTACACTGGCAGAATGGCTATCTGCCTATGTAAACAGGGCAGATTGCTGTTCTGTGAGGGAGGGAAGGCATTGATCCTGTGTTCTTGTAAAGCAGGGACACGGATCTTTGCCTTCCCTTAGTAAAAACAACTCCCCCCACAATACACAAGCACTGGCTAGGAACACATTTAACCCTTCGATTGCCCCTGATGTTAACCTCTCCCCCATCCAGTGTCAGTACAGTGACCGTGCATATTTTTTTTAGCACTGATCACTGTATTAGTGTCACTGGTCTACAAAAAGTGTCAGTGTCCAATTTTGTCTGCTGCAATATCGCAGTCCTGCTATAAGTTGCTGATTGCCGCCATTACTAATACAAATTAATAAAAATATCCCATAGTTTCTAGACACTATAACTTTTGTGCAAACCAATCAATATACGCTTATTTGGGATTTTTTGTAGCAGAATACATGTTGGCCTAAATTTTATGAAGAAATTAGATTTTTTTTTTTCAATTTTATTTTTATTGGATATGTTTTATAGCAGAAAGTGAAAAATATTGTTTTATTTTTTTTCAAAATTGTTTTTTTTTTTTTTTTGTTTATAGCGCAAAAAATAAATACCGCAGAGGTGATCAAATGCCACCAAAAGAGAGCTTTATTTTTGGGGAAAAAAAAGACATACATTTTATTTGGATACCGCATCACGTGACCATGCAATTGTCAGTTAAAGTAACGCAGTGCCGTATCACAAAAAAATGGCCTGGTCATGAAGGGTAAATCTTCCAGAGGGCAAGTGGTTTAAGCTTTGACAAAAAAAAAAATTGAATCTGATTGGTTTCTATGCAGATTTTGCACTCTCCAATTTTAGTAAATCAACCCCCATGTTATTGATAACCCAACTGAGGTTTCCCTTCAAAGTACATAAACCATCGCAGGGTGCAGCCAAACAATAAATGATGAATATCCTACAGTTGATTTATGGTGCTAGAGGAGCTTTTTTAGGATCTAATCAGCCTGGTTTCCCCACAGCATTTAGCTGCAGAGAGAACCACTAATCTCTGCATGGATGCTGGGGTCACTGCAGCAATCACCCTGTCTGCTAAGCCTGAAATAGAGCTAGGCAGTCATAAAAGGAGCATCCTATTTAACAGGGGACATGTCAGACTGCTTTAGAGTGACTGCTACTTCCACACACAGAGCAGCAGTCCTCTCTACAGCTGATTTCTGATTTGCAAATCTTAAACTAGGGAATAAAAAAAATAAATAAATCTGAAGCAAAAAAAAAAAGATCCTTACACTAAAGTAAATTTCAGACCAAAGCAGATTCTTTATTCCATAGTAGGATGCATTAGGTCATTTTGTTTCACTCTGCTCATTAACGGTCTAACGTTCTTCCTTCCTTCCTTTTTCTTTCTTCCAAATTATGTTTTGTGTTCTTTACAAATGGTGTCCGGTGGAGCAGTGAGTAAGAGGCCTATTATGTGAGGGCATGGCTTGGTGAACAAAAGCATGTTATTTGCTAAAGAATATTCTAATAGTATGAAACTCATGTAAAATGCTGAAAAACTGCTAACACAAAATTGTAACAAGTAAAGTTATCTTTTTAATCGCTGGTGCATGTTAACAAGGAACTTGTTTAAAACATCTTGTGATATGTTCAAGTGCAGCTTCTACACAGCAGCCTTGTTTGCTCAATTGGTATTTAATATAATGTGGCCTGTCAACCTAAAGGTAATCAGTAAATAAGATGTGGACAGGACATGAAAGTAGACTGTGTGTGTTTGCCTGGTACAGAGAGGAGACTGGAATGCATGACATTGGATATTCAAACTTGATGCCCAGGTTTACTTTCACTTTAAATAGTTCATTTGAGCCAAGCTGGCCCAAACAAACTATTTCCTTCACTAACGTGCACCCACTGGGCCCGTTGTATAAACTGTCGAAGAGGCGGGCCGATGACATCACAGTCTCTGACGAAGGTCTTGTCACACACCCGGAGCACAGTGCTGTATACTGTATGTAGTTGGGGCTACATACAGTCGGTGCATATGTTAATGAAAATAAATTGTTTGGGCCAAATTAACCATTTAAAGTGAAAGTAAATCTGGACATCAGCTTTAACCAAAATATAGCAGCTCATGATGAGCAGTTTAAAATATATATAAATTATACTATATAACCATCTATGTTTTGTCTTTTGAATAAATACATTTGAATATTTGTGTTTATTTAACTTACCCTGCACTAATTGACTGTAATCTCTGTGGAAGCAATTCTTGCTCCCTATTCTTTGTTTTTTCAGCCTATATTTTATATCAGGGCTTAAAATTTCAAGTCCTGAGCAACTCGCCAGGCCTTAAGTTACTCACCACCAGTTCCCCGCCCCTAAACGCCCTCATAAATTATTATATATTTCATTCAGATCATACAGGGGTATGCACATATCATACACAGGTATGCCATGATTGCAAATGCCCCCCAGCTCTCTCATCTCTCACAAATGCCCCCCCCCCAGCTCTATCATCTCTCACAAATGCCCCCCCCCAGCTCTATCATCTCTCACAAATGCCCCCCAGCTCTATCATCTCTCACAAATGCCCCCCAGCTCTATCATCTCTCACAAATGCCCCCCAGCTCTATCGTCTCTCACAAATGCCCCCCAGCTCTATCATCTCTCACAAATGCCCCCCCAGCTCTCTCTCAAATCCCCCCCCTCCCCAGCTCTCGCAAATGGCCCCCATCCCTCAAAAATACCCCTCAGCTATCTCACCTCTCTCAAATGCTTCCCCCAGCTCTCACAAATGCCCCCAGCTCTCTCACCTTCCACAAATGCCCCTCAAGTCTCAGAAATGCCCACAGCTCTTTCAATTCTCACAAATGCGGTTATATTGGCTGTTATTAACTTGGAGAATGCAAATGCCAGTCTATATGGACAGTCTTTCAGTTATTTTACTCCACATGCTGCATAGTGTACCAGGCTGGTATTTTATAAGGGTAAATGCATATGGTCACAAGAGGGCTGTACAATGTACATTTGAGCATAGTTATTTGCCTGGGAATCACAAGTGCAGTGCACAACCTGCTGCCAACAGCCTGTCAAAATCAATGACAGGATGAAATAGTCACATTTTTGTAACTATTTTATTTTATCAGACAACACTGAATAAATGACACTTTGCTACAATGTAAAGTAGTGAGTGTACAGCTTGTATAACAGTGTAAATTTGCTGTCCCCTCAAAAAACTCAACACACAGCCATTAATGTCTAAACCTCTGCCAAGAAAAGTGAGTGCACCCCTAAGTGAAAATGTCCAAATTGGGTCCAAAGTGTCAATATTTTGTGTGGCCACCATTATTTTCCAGCACTGCCTTAACCCTCTTGGGCATGGAGTTTACCAGAGCTTCACAGGTTGTCCTCTTCCACTCCTCCATGATGACATCACGGAGCTGGGGGATGTTGGAGACCTTGCGCTCCTCCACCTTCCGTTTAAGGATGCCCCACAGATGCTCAATAGGGTTTAGGCCTGGAGACATGCTTGGCCAGTCCATCACCTTTACCCTCAGCTTCTTTAGCAAGTCTTGGAGGTATGTTTGGGGTCGTTATGTTGGAATACTGTCCTGCGGCCCAGTCTCCGAAGGGAGGGGGATCATGCTCTGCTTCAATTTTTCACAGTACATGTTGGCATTCATGGTTTCCTCAATGAACTGTAGCTCCCCAGTGCTGGCAGCACTCATGCAGCCCCAGACCATGACACTCCCACCACCATGCTTGACTGTAGGCAAGACACACTTGTCTTTTTACTCCTCACCTGATTGCCGCCACACACGCTTGACACCATCTGAACCAAATAAGTTCATCTTGGTCTCATCAGACCACAGGACATGGTTCTAGTAATCCATGTCCTTAGTCTGCTTGTCTTCAGCCATGCAGACCAATTTAATGCAGTGTGCGGCGTATGCAGTTCTGGCTGCAGAAAAAGGGGAGACATGATTGAAACCATTGCATCAAGTGGATGAATAAGGTTCAGGAGGTCAGTATTTCAATATAAAAAACAAAATCAAGAACACGGGACACGACCTCAAACTAACTGGAGGAAAGTTCAAAACCAATCTTAGAAAGTATTATTTTACTGAAAGGATAGTTGGTGCTTATAATAAACTTCCAACAGAGGTAGTGAGACAATCAACAGTAAATGACTTCAAACATGCTTGGGACAAACATAGATCTATACTCGGACAAAAAAAGTTAACGAAAAAAAAATATGGGTGATGGACTACTTTGGTCTTTTTCTGCCATTTCTTTTCTATGTTTCTATGATATGTTGTATTAATACTGTTATAACTGAACAGACACAGAATACCAAGAGAATTTAAACATCAACAGGGTGAGGGTCTTGCTGTTAATAGTGAGAAATCAATCTTGATATTACTACTAATAGTATTAATATTTAGAATATTTGGTTGCTTACTAAAAATGTATAAGATGTGCACTATAATGGGGGATATGTATTGGAACCTTACATGTTATACGAGTTTACTGGATCATACAGGGCCGTCTTTAACGCAGGGCAAAAGGGGCAGCTGCCCTGGGCCCTGTCATTGCTGTGGGGCCCAAAGCAGCTGCCACTTAAGCCCTGCGCTGCCCGCAGTTTTTGCGGAGTAGCGGGGGGAGCCGATCCCCCCTGCTCTCCCAAGCGGCTACATTCATTATACAGGAGAGCGGGACAGCTGCGGGCTTCATGTGTTTGAGCCCGCTCGTCCCGCTTCTCCCTCTGTCAGGAGCTGCGGACCCTAGTCAATGACAGAGCGAGAGCGGCGCTCTGTGTTCCTCCCGCCCCCACCCCCGCCTGGCAGACCTGTGTAGCACACAGCCGAGTGAAGTTTTCTGGCTGTGTGCTGGGTCTGATAGGCTGGGACTGTGTTCCGCCGTGTGATCAGGTAAGAAAGAACAAGGTGAAGAGAAGGGGAAGAGGATTCATTTGTTCAGACTGCAGAGAATTGCTGGTACAGAGGTGGACATGGGGGGTACAGAAGTGAGAAGACATGGTAGGTACAGAGGTGGACATGGGGGGGGGTACAGAGGTGGACATGGGGGGTACAGAGGTGGACATGGGGGGTACAGAAGTGAGAAGACATGGTAGGTACAGAGGTGGACATGGGGGGGGGGTACAGAGGTGGACATGAGGGGGGGTACAGAGGTGGACATGGGGGGTACAGAAGTGAGAAGACATGGTAGGTACAGAGGTGGACATGGGGGGGGGGGGGTACAGAGGTGGACATGGGGGGGGGTACAGAGGTGGACATGGGGGGGGGGGGGTACAGAAGTGAGAAGACATGGTAGGTACAGAGGTGGACATAGGGGGGGGGGGTACAGAGGTGGACATGGGGGGTACAGAGATGGACATGGGGGGGTACAGGGGTGGACATGGGGGGTACAGAGGTGGACATGGGGGGGTACAGAGATGGACATGGGGGTACAGAGATGGACATGGGGGGTACAGAGATGGACATGGGGGGGTACAGGGGTGGACATGGGGGGGTGCAGAGGTGGACATGGACATGGGGGGTAGAGAGGTGGACATGGGGGGTACAGAGGTGGACATGGGGAGGGTACAGAGGTGGACATGGGGGGTACAGAGATGGACATGGGGGGTACAGAGGTGGACATGGGGGGTACAGAGATGGACATGGGGGGTACAGAGGTGGACATGGGGGGTACAGAGGTGGACATGGGGGGTACAGGGGTGGACATGGGGGGGTACAGGGATGGACATGGGGGGTACAGAGGTGGACATGGGGGGTACAGAGGTGGACATGGGGGGTACAGAGGTGGAAGGGGTACAGAGATGGACATGGGGGGTACAGAGATGGACATGGGGGGTACAGAGATGGACATGGGGGGTACAGAGGTGGACATGGGGGGTACAGAAGTGAGAAGACATGGTAGGTACAGAGGTGGACATGGGGGGGGGTACAGAGGTGGACATGGGGGGGGTACAGAGGTGGACATGGGGGGGGTACAGAGATGGACATGGGGGGTACAGAGATGGACATGGGGGGTACAGAGATGGACATGGGGGTATGGAGGTGAACAGAGGCGGTGGGGGGGTACAGAGGTGAACATGGATGGGGGGTACTACAGAGGTGGATAGGGGGTACAAAGGTGGACATGGGGGGGGGGTACAGAGGTGGACGGAAAGATAAAGAAGTGAACGTGGATGGGGGTACAGAGCTGAACACAGAGGTGGATGGGGGGTACAAAGGTGGATGGAAAGATATAGAGGTGGACATGGGGGGGGGGGTACAGAGGTGGATGGGGGATACAGAAGTGAGCTGTGGATGGGGGGGGGGGAGAGGTAGACAGGGGGTACAGAGGTGAGCTGTGGATAGAGGGGTACAGAGGTGAGCTGTGGATAGAGGGGTACAGAGGTGAGCTGTGTATGGGGGGGGGGGGGCAGAGATAGACAGGGAATACAGAAGTGAGCTGTGGATGAGGAAGCAGAGGTAAGCAAAGTGATGTGCAGAGGTGACCAATAGATAGTTACTTTGCGGGAGGGAGGAGGATATGCAAGTACTGCCCCTTGTTCTGATTTTTTTCTGTGCCCTGTATGATACAAACACCTCAAAGTACACCCCCCAATCCCCGTGTGTCATCCTGGACTCCTATCTCCCCCCTTCCCCCATTATCTTGAACTCCCCCCTCTCCCCCCCCAATCATCCTGGACTCCCATATCTCCCCCCCACCCATCATCCTGGACTTCTCTATCTCTTCCCCCATCATTATTATTATTATACAGGATTTATATAGCGCCAACAGTTTGTGCAGCGCTTTACAACATGAGGGCAGACAGTACAAGTAGAATACAATGCAATACATACGTTTATGTGTTTGTTTTGTTTTTTCGAATGTTGGGGCGGAGAGACAATTTGCATGGGGGGCCCAAGAATTTTTTTTGCCCAGGGCCCAATCAATAGTAAAGACGGCCCTGGGATCATATCCTCATAACCCTTGGTGAAATTAATTTGATTGGTGGAGAGTTAAGCTGGCTATACACGTACGGCTGAATTTCATTATATGTGTACCCCTCTCTGTTCAACAGAAGCCAGTCATTAGACCAGTCCTGCCAATGGCTGCAGCACAGATCTGTGTATTCTGACAGGGGGAGTCCCCTCTGTCAGAATACATTAACGCAGCAGAAGAGATCCCTGCAACCACATCATTTGCATGGATGAAGGAATATGTGAGCTTATCCTTCAACCCGCTATTTTTATCCTGTAGTTGGCTCTTCAGACTGAATCATTTTATCTCTTCAGATGAAGCATTTGTTTACACAAACCAGCAGTAGTCCATACACCATCATTCCTAACTGAAGCTGGGTATACACCAAACCTGACTAAAGCTGGGGTAGACCAGTTCATGCCCACTAACCATCACACTAATGTCGCATGAGTTGTAGCTATAGTAACTTTTAGCAGGGGTTCCCTGAGAGTGGAAAGTTATTTCAAGGGTTTCTGCATGTTGAAAAGTTGAGAAAGGCTGCTTTTAAAGAGTTAATAAAGTGAGTGTTCTATTGTTCAAAATACAGTAAAAATCCATTCAGCTTTACAAGTTAACCTGTGTTAAAGTGCAAGTATAATCTGATTAGTGTCATGCCAAGTAACACCCCTTACATCACCCCTGTGTTTGGTGTGAACACATTTTTCTGACTTGACTACGGGTTGTATAATTGGTGATAGTAATGTCTCTCTCTTCCCAGTGTATCCCTCCCAGCACAGTGCAGATGAGTCCAGCAACGATGAAGCAAGTGACGATTCTGGACCCATCCTGCGACGGCGACGTTCTAAAAGATCGACTGCATCTGTATCAGAGTCTGAAAACAAGCCCACCCCTGACCATACAGTCCTTCCTGAGCCCAGAACACCAGAAAAAACAGGGAACAACCTGAACAAGTGTGTTATTCTTGCTTTGGTCATTGCTATAAGCATGGGCTTTGGACATTTCTACGGTAAGTATTTTTCCTTGTTTATGTTTTGTAGCCTAAACTGGAACTTCAGCTTTTGCCATCCCTTACCTGAAACCCCTTTTGAATCTACTTTTTTTCCCCCAAAAATGCCCTATACATACCTTTTTATTTCCTGCAGTCTTTGGGACAGGGTGGTGACATCAAGGGTTCTTCCTTGGCATCACTGGTGGGCAGTCCTTCTTTCTGGACTGAGTGACACGTGTGTGTGTATGTATGTGTATATATATATATATATATATATATATATATATATATATATATATATATATATATATATATATATATATATATATATATATATATATATATATATATATATATATATATATATATATGAGCAATGGACAGTCCAGTTGGTACTGTATGCTCAGGCTTCATTGTGTGTCCATGATATCTTGGGCTCACAATAAATAGATTGAATGATGCAGGCCATATAGCATGAAGCAGGAAGCAAGGGGCAGTTGTGGAGCATGAAGAGGGTGAGTAGCGTTTCTCCACATAGGAGGGCCTATAATAAAAAAAATGCTGGATATATACTTTAAGATTTGCACAGGATGTGCTCTGTCTTTTAGTTATCCTTTGTCCTGGGAAGGATGGGCTACCATTATTTACCACCACCTAAAAAATTCTAGTTGTCTAGCTCTTTCCTGCTCCTCCATTACTTTCTGAGGTACTGCTAAAGAACAAAACACACTGAATCTGCCGACTTATTCCAGATCAGAACACGAGGACATATGGAACAATTTGAAGGCTGACCTATACCTACAGGCATCACATAGTTACATAGTTACATAGTAGGCGAGGTTGAAAAAAAGACACAAGTCCATCAAGTCCAACCTATGTGTGATTATGTGTCAGTATTACATTGTATATCCCTGTATGTTGCGGTCATTCAGGGGCTTATCTAATAGTTTCTTGAAGCTATCGATGCTCCCCGCTGAGACCACCGCCTGTGAAAGGGAATTCCACATCCTTGCCGCTCTTACAGTAAAGAACCCTCTACGTAGTTTAGGGTTAAACCTCTTTTCTTCTAATTTTAATGAGTGGCCACGAGTCTTGTTAAACTCTCTTCTGCGAAAAAGTTTTATTCCTATTGTGGGGTCACCAGTACGGTATTTGTATATTGAAATCATATCCCCTCTCAAGCGTCTCTTCTCCAGAGAGAATAAGTTCAGTGCTCGCAACCTTTCCTCATAACTAAGATCCTCCAGACCCTTTATTGGCTATTAGTCACAAGACTCTGCACTTCAGCATTTGTTACCTTATGCCCCGTACACACGGTCGGATTTTCCGATGGAAAATGTGTGATAGGACCTTGTTGTTGGAAATTCCGACCGTGTGTAGGCTCCATCACACATTTTCCGTCGGATTTTCCGACACACAAAGTTGGAGAGCAGGCTATAAAATTTTCCGACAACAAAATCTGTTGTCGGAATTTCCGATTGTGTGTACACAAATCCGACGCACAAAATGCCACGCATGCTCAGAATAAATAAAGAGATGAAAGCTATTGGCTACTGCCCCATTTATAGTCCCGACATACGTGTTTTTTGTCACCGCATTCAGAACGATCGGATTTTCCGACAACTTTGTGTGACCGTGTGTTTGCAAGACAAGTTTGAGCCAACATCCATCGGAAAAAATCCTAGGATTTTGTTGTCGGAATGTCCGATCGTGTGTACGGGGCATTAGACATATTTTAAGCCATGTCAGGTTCACTTTGAAGCCAAAGAACTAGAATAAGTAGGTTAGCAGCCGTGGTGGTCTCCATGTTTCTTTCATGACAGGTGCTATTTAGTATTTGGATTCAATGTATTTTTTTAAAGTGTTCTCGTTTAGGCCTCATACACACTGGGTGTTTTTAATGCTGCTTCTAGGGATGTCTGTTTTTTTCTTTCTGCCTCTAACACCCCTGCATGTTAGCCTGTTTCCATGCACACACAGGCGTTTAGAGGCATAAAAAAAACCTCCACTGCCAGCGCGTCCAGGAGCAGCAGTGTTTTGGCAGAAAATTCTTGACACCTTTAACTAGCGTTAATGTGTGTTTAAATATTCTGGCCAATGAAGTGAATGAATGCACCTAAACGGCAAGCGTTTTTCCTGCTAAAACACCGCTGCCAGGAAGAAGGGTGTCTACCAGAGCTGGGCAAATGCCCTGTGTGCATGAGGCCTTAGTCTTAAATTGCATGAGAAATGTTTTATTCTTTTTTTCGTTTAAAGGTACTGTTGAAATACTGGAACGTCAAAAATTTGTGGAAAAAATCTGTGAAAATGATCTAAATGACATAAAGGACGACCTGGTTCAGTGTCAAAAGGACCAAGAATCCAAAATAGAACAGAAAGTGAGTCCAAATAGTTATAAAGTACATTCATTAACCTTGTGTGCATTTTTTGGATTGAAAACTTCTGCGTTGTGCTTTGTGCATGGAGGTTGAATTGGGGGGGGGACATGGCTTAGTTCACTGACATAGCGTAAAGAAAAGGACAACTCAAAAGGACTGAGTAGAAAAAGACGCTAAAAAGTCATGATGGAGCTTGCACAATGCCAGTGATTACTAAGCCAAGTATCAGCATGGTAATAAGGCAGCACACTATAGTTATTGTTGTTGGGTAAAATTTTCATGACGTTACTTATTAGAAATTTGTATGGACTGCCAAAAGCTCCATCTGCACCCTTTATAAAGAGAACACATATAAAGTGCTCTCCTTTTGGTATATGACCCCCAAAGCTATATACCCTCTGGCCTTTGAATGCTGCTGGCAATGTCACAGTGATCGCGGTACCTTGCTCCATGTTTACTGCCAATGTCCACTCTTGCAACCTTACTGGAGGTCAGTACAGGATCTTCTACAACGACTGTTTGCTATGGACTTCCCTTTTTGCCCTAAGGTCTTCCTATTGGGGATTCTTCGAGCTAGGTTGCCCAGGTTAACTAAGAAGCTATCATGTCATATTCTTACAACTGCTAGATGTCTGATAGCCCTTCAATGGAAGAGGCAGACTCCGCCGACTTCCATTCAGCTGTATGCCAGGATCAAGGATGTGAAAATTATGGAGTCCCTTACAGCTCGCCTTACCAACATGGTTGAGTGGCACAACGCAGTCTGGGAGCCTTGGCATCTGTGAGAAGATACCCCTTGAAGCTGTAATAGCTCCACATGTTTGTGACACAGGCATGCGCTAGTACAGGAGTGATGAATGCAAACCTTATCTCACTTACTTAATCTTTCTTTTCTTGTTTCCTTTATTGTAATTAATGGCAGTTGTTTAAGGACTTTGTGTAAGGTTCTGGGTCCTAATTATATACCTTGTTCAGTTTGGACTGACCTCTCATGGGCTTGGGTTCAGCTGCTCATGTTTGTAATGCTAGACTTTTTCTCTTGAATTCTTGGTTAACTGTTATTATTACGTTCAAAGCAGTCCTGCTCCTTTTAGCGCTTTCCTTTGAACCACTGATTCTCTTGTATACTGGTCTGTTGTAGACTTTATGTGATGTCCTTTGATTATTTTTTCTTTATTTTGTAAAATGAAAAACCTAATAAAAATTTAAAAAAAAATAAAAGAATTGGTGTGGACTAACAGAAGCTTATCCCAACTTCCGATTTAAAAATGTGATTTCTATAGAGCCCTGTCGGATTCCAGGCTTTTTTTTTTCTAGTGTAGTTTAGGCAATAACTGCTAAAGTTGCATTGCTCTACTATTAGAAACATCCACTTGGTATCAACTCCAAGTACAGTATGTGTCAGATATTGTACTGACTCATATTTTCCATTTGGTAAAGGGGTTTCCTCTTCAGACTACAGTAGCATAAGAAGCTGAATAATTTTAGGTGTTGTCTAATAGGGTGACATTTTTGTGTTTCTAGGAATTAAATCAGTCTGTGGAACTAAGGGGTTAATCCTGCACATTGTGTAAAAATAAATGTAAAAGGCTGTTTGATCCTGTCTTCTCTGCTCCTCCCCTCCTTCCACTGTCCCCTAATCATCTCCTCAACAGAGATCCCTTGGAGTCACTCTGCACATGCTCAGTTTGGTGTGTATTGCTAGAGAGTTTTTCTCTTGGGAGGGTGCATGTGATTGGCAAAAGAGCCAATCAGCACTGTCCAGACAGAGGAACAGGGGTCTTGCAGCCTCATAGGACAGTCAGAGTAGAATGAAAACTCCTCCTACAATCTTTAACAAGGCACTGATAGACGTCACAAGACTGCTGTATACTGATGATGAGAAAAGGTATCTAGCCATTCATATTTACTACAATAATTGCATTTTCATATTCTGTGTACTGTGGGAGAGAAGATATAGTGAATGCAGGCTCCTGGGTTTAGTAATACTTTAAATCAAAAAAGCACATTACTCCTAGATGCTGCATACGAATTCCAACTGTTCTTTTAAAATGTAAGTCATCAAGGATTCATTAATAATGCATATATATATGTATAGACTTTTTTATTGCGTGTATGCCTAAGCATTTGTAACAGGACTAAAATGTATTTAAAGAAGACCTTCCGCCCTGCCCTCCCTTGGTCCTTTTTATAGATAATGTCACGAAGATGACCTAAAACATAACCAAGTACAGTTACCCACCTCCATGCTGTCTTGCTTTCTTTTTTTGGTCCTCTTGATGGTGCATCTGTGTTCTTTCTTCACTCCTGTGCTGGCGTTTTTAAATTCTTTTCTGAGGTCTCCTTGCAGTATAGTCCTTTTGCAGAATATTTATCGCATTGGTTTGGAAGAGAGACGCATGCAAGCATGCAAGATTATAATAGCAAGATATATTTTTAATGTATTTTTCAGGAGATTGTGGAGCATCTTACAGAAGATTTAGAAGGGAGACAAGATTTGGTACGATCTCTGGAGGACTAATGGATGAAATTGCTAAAGAAAATCAGAAGCTCAAGCAAAAACACACAGAGTTAAAGGTATTATGTCTGCAATTTTTCTTGTAATTTCTAGTTTATATCCTGTATACATGGCATACCTGCACTGCTTTAATAAAATCAGAGTTCATGTAATGTTTGGGCCTTAAAGTGTAACTAAAAGCAAATTATTATTTCTTTTTATTTTGGATAGAGTAAGGGAGGGTGATAAACCCCTGTGAGAATTTTTTTTTTTTTTTGCCAATCTTTCCCATTGGGGGATTTTCTTCACTTCCTGTCCTATAGCCAAAACAGGAAGTGAGAAAAAATCCCTCCAAAGTGAGGAAATCCCTGGTTGTCACCAGAACTAGTGTCGCCATTGGAATTTCTCCTCTATTCCTGTTCTCGTGACAATCCAAAATTTGGGATTTTCTTTCACTTGCAATGATAACTGTATACAGGAAAAATAGAGAGGGTGAATCTCCCTGACGGGAGCACAGACCGCAATAAAAACTAGCAGGAGTTCCAATCCCTCTTTACTCTGTCCAAAACAAAACAAAAAAAAAGACTTGCCTTTAGTAATAATTTAACTAGAAAAGAAATCCTAAAAAAAGAAATTTTGTAGGGTTTTACCTGTAAAACAAATTATTATCTTTTACTGAATGTTATCTGAAATACAGGTAGAATACATATAGTGCTCACTACCTCGAACATTTTGTTACATATTATATTGAAACAATTTTTTTGTTTTAAGATATCCTCTACAGCCGTTTCCCCAGCTTTGGTATTTATATTGTGTTACTTCTTAGGGCCCCCTTCACACCTGTGTGGTCTGATGCCCTGTATTATTGCACATCGTGTTATACATTATTGAACTGAAACTCGCACCTGCATAATTTTTTGCCAATGCAGCTCATCAAAGCACAGTATGTGGTGAGGTGTTGCATTGAAGGTGGGTTGGTGTGTTGTTTAAAGCTGAACTCTGGAAAACCTGAAAATTTTGTACTGCAGTGGGTGCAAGGGTTCATTGCTCATTTAGTCTAGGGGATGGTATTAAGGAAATATATTTACCCAGTCCTCCCACGATAGACAGCACTTCTACTTACCCGGTCCCATGATGGACGGCACTTCTCTATGCTCCGGCGGTGGAATGTGCCTTGGAGTCCTCATGCTATGGATCCTGCATGTGTCCTGATGATGCCAGGACCTTAGACTGCCTGAATATAGGGGAGAAGAGGCTGCCAAGACCGGTCTAGGAGGAGGCTATAGAAGGTAGGATTGGGTTAGTAAAGCTACTTTTCCATGCCCCCAGATCTAAATGAGCAGTTAACCCTTGCAGAGCAAATGCAACTCCACTGCATGAGAGGATTCTCAAGTTTCTTGGAGCTCAGCTTTAAAGGAGAAGTATGGCCAAAGCTCTTTTGATCATACTTCTCCTGTGGGCCACAGGAGTGCACTTAGTTCTGCATTCCTGTGACCCAGTTTCAGCCAGCAGTCGGCTGACAACACAGAACCAGTCCAGGCTCTGCAGGTATCCTGACAATAATTCCAGGATCTGCCCAGGTGCCTGACCAGCAGCTGGCTCAGCCTTTCAGTGCGTCTCTGAGAGCCTAAGCCAGCCGTTCTTGCCCCTGCACAGCCCTGCGCCCCAGTGAGTGCTGTGGAGGAGCACAGAGCCGGTGATTGACAGTCACCACTCTGTGCTCAGAGGGCACTCGAGAACTGAGCAATCGGCAACCTTTGATCGCTCAGTCCTAGGTATCGATCTGGCTGGGGACAGCTGCAGCTCAGAACCTTGATGCAACCATCTAGGTCAGGGGTCTCTTAACTGGCGACCCTCCAGCTGTTGCTAAACTACAAGTCCCATGAGGCATTGCAAGGCTGACAGTTACAAGCATGATTCCTACAGACAGAGGCATGATGGGACTTGTAATTTCGCAATAGCTGGAGGGCCGCCAGTTTGAGACCCCTGATCTAGGCGAGTAAGATGATTATTATTTTTTTTTTCTTTCTTGCACTTCTCTTAAGTGCATTGGGGTGCAGTTAAAAATTAATGCTGCCACAATCGTATACGTGCATTGTGGTAATGCTTGTAAAAAAACAATGCATAGGTGTAAAGCCTGCCTGAAGGTTAAACGCTAGTTATTAACTTGGCTTTTTTTAGATCCATTAAATATACTAGATATACTGTTTTTTTTATACTGTGTGTACACAGTATATAATTCCGGCTGTCCTGTCTTCACTTACCTTGTTATCCCAAGGAGAGTAGTCAGCTGTGCTGTCCTTTATCCTTAGATTAAAAAACGATTAGCCTTTATGTTGTGGTGATGGCGGAGTAGACCAGTCTGGGTAATTGGGCAGAAGAAAACTGGGCAGGGCTGACAACATTCAGTCTACAAAAATGCCGTGTTGTCATTTCCCAATTAAATTTACTTGTTGAGTGCATTTCTAGCAGATAAGTGGGTATTTGTCTGTACTTGCAGGGTCTTTAAAGGGATCAAACACAGTGAAATATGCATGTATTTCAGAGATGTAATGCATAGGCTCCAGTGAGTAAAGATATTTACAGTGAGATATATTACAAATTGTATGCAGTAAATATAAGCACAAGTAGAGAGGCAACACTTTAAAAGGTGGGTTATTTTGTAGACTTTCCTTCTACTTTAGCACATGCTTTGGGATACTGCAAAATTATTTATGATTGTAAAAATGTGCATAAAGTTGAACAGAACCAGCAGCTGAATCGCTGAGATATATCTGATACATTAAAGTGTTGCTACTTCACTGGCAAAAAATTGTACACATTTCTGATGGGGGAAATGTTGTCTAGAGCAGGAGTCTCCGAACTACGGCCCACAGGTCAAATCTGGCCCGCTACAAGATTTTATCCAGCTTGCAGCTAGGATCAGACAGTCCAGTCCTAATGTGCACCGATTGAGGATTAAGGTCAGCAGAGGCTGCCTATGGTCTCCACTTCTGATGTAAATGGGGACATTAATGTAAGAGGGAAATCCAATAGGGCACTGATGTTAAGGGGGACACACACACACAAAACTACAGTAGACTCTAATGTAAAAGGGCCTCTGATGGGAACCCTAATGTAAGGCAGGACTCTGATGTGGGCCCTGATGTAAGGGGGGACTCTGCTTTTAAGATTTTATCCAGCTCGCAACTAGGGTGAGGGACATATCCTTAATGTGTACTGATCGAGGATTAAGTTTAGCAGAGACTGCCTATGGTCTCCACTTCTGATGGAGACCCTAATGTAAGGGGAGACCCCAATAGTGACACTGATGTAAAGGGGGGGGAGGGGGGCATTGAAGGGGACCCTGATGTAAGGTGGGACTCTTACAGTAGACTCTGATGTAAAAGGGCCTCTGATAGGACTCTGATGTGGGCCCTGATGTAAGGGGGGGCGACTTTGCTACAAGATTTATCCATCTCGCAGCTAGGGTCAGTGGCATATCCTCAATGTGCACTGATTGCGGATTAAGGTCAGCAGAGGCTGTATATGATCTCCACTTCTGATCTAATTGGGGACTCTGATGGAGACCCTAATGTATAGAGGGAACTCAATAGGGACAGTGATGTAAGGGGGGCTTTGATTGGGACTCTGATGTAAGGAGGGACTCCTATAGTAGGCTCTGATGTAAAAGGACCTCTGATGGGTACCCTGTATAGGGGGGACTCTGTTACAGGATTTTATACAGCTCTGATACAAGTGTGGGGACTCTGATGGGGGCCCTAATATAAGGGGGACCCTGATGTAAGTGGGGACTCTGATAAAGACCCAAATATAAGGGTGCCTGATGTGAGTTTTTTTTCCACTCCCCCAATTATAAGTAAAAACTACAATGTGGACCACATACTAAAAATTTTGGAGAACCCTGCTCTGGTCTAGAGCAACAAAACTGTGGGAATATCATGTAATACATTGTTGGTTTCAGAGAAATAGATTCCAGCATTAGTAAGGTGATGTGAGTACATTCTATTTGGATTAGAATACATTGAATCAGCGATGCATTGTAGTGTAACAGCCTTCACTTCAGTATTCCTTTACTCCCTGCAATTTAGACATTTATGAAGCATAGAGGTCAGATTTTTGCTTGCATCAAAGTATTTGAACTTGGCATCATTTTACACAGAGGTGAAATGTACTGCCTCTATTACGCTCAGGAGATCTCCAAATGATTTGCTTAGTTAATAATTCACTTCTTTGTCCTGTATCTAGGGGGCAGCACTGAATTATTCACAATACAGTACATGAAGAATTTATCATAGGTTCTTAAAGCAGTGGCAATAACGTTTGGATGAGCACATATATTAGGAAATCTATATTGTATACATGGGGGAAGATCGTGTATCAATGTGATATCAGTCAAAAACTATCATTCAGATGTGTTAAATTTACAGTAATTTGACTTTCCTTGTATTTAATGCGAAATTCAGCAAAATTATTTAATCTGGAATATTGATAGTATATTTAAAAAAAAAATATTTTTGTAAGTCTTTATGGACTTGTAAATTGTATAAATGAGAGGAGATAAACAAGCTTAAATTTATTATTATCAAGATTATAAAAATGAATACACCACAATTTTTTTTAAGGTTATTAATCAAAATAATAATCGGCCAACTAATTGATTATGAAAATAATCGTTAGTTGCAGCCCTAAAACCAACACACCTCTAAATTGCAACACACTATGTGCATGTGTTAATGCATCTTGTTGGGCCGGATAGATCCAAATAAAGTGCCTACTAAGCTGCACAATGCTTGCCAAAAGCTTTACAAAAACTTGCTGTACACACTGCCCTTTTTTTTTTTTCATAAAACGGATACAAATAACATAACTTGCATGTATTATCTCTTATTTCTATAAATTTCCTACTCTTAATTTTACGTTTCAAATTGTCCCCTGGACGCACTGACACACTCCCCGTATTTTCTCTGCGCCCTGTGCTGCCAGGATCCATAGAGCCCTGTATGAGTCTCCTCTAAGTGTCCGCTCCCGCTCTGTACTAAAACTCCTATGTGCAGCCATTGCAAGTGCAGCGCACATGGTCAGTGCTGGAGGGACACAGAGCTGTTGTCAATCACCGCTGTATAGGAGGAGGGGCGTGGCTTCTGGTCTGTGTCCCTCAGCTCTGCCTATATGTCCAGCACTTACAACGGCTGCATGCAGAGTTGTAGTATGGAGTAGAAGCGCATATGTAGAGGAGACTCATATGTGACTCTATGGATCCTGGCAGCACAGGGGTGTGTTGCTATGGCTATTTTAGTGATTTCTATAGCATAAATATAGAATGATGACCATGGGGTTGATTTACTAAAGGCAAATCCCCTTTGCACTATAAGTGCACTTGGAAGTGCAGTCGCTGTAGATCTGAAGGGAAGCTCTGCTGATTTTATCATCCAATCATGTGCAAGCTAAAATGCAGTTTTTTTTATTTTCCTTGAATGTCCCCCTCAGATCTACAGCGATTGCACTTCCAAGTGCACTTGTAGTGCAAAGTGGATTTGCCTTTAGTAAATAAACCCCCATGTATTGTTTTAGAAGCTAGGCCTCCCCTGTTCATGTGCTAACAAATCTGTTGAAGTGCTTTGCGAGGTCAGGAAAGGAAATTATGCTACAGGAAAGAGGAGGAGCCAAAAGGACTTGAAGAAGCCATGTGTTGGAAGATAAAGGAACAGTTGTTTTCAGGACCCCGAGAAGGAAGGATCCAAAAAATGAAAAGTCAGCAGCTACAAATACTGTAGCTGCTGACTTTTAATATAAGGACACTTACCTGTCCAGGGATCCCGCGATGTCCGCACCCGAACCAATTCTTCAATCAGCTTCGGGTGCAGGCGCCGGAATCTCAAGTAAGGGAAATGGGCAGTGAGGCAGTGAAAACAAGGGGGCAAAGATAGTACGGGGAGTGTGTCAATGTGGACAGAGGACGATATGAAAAGTAAACTTAACCACATTGACCTCCGGAAGATTTACCCCACCTTCATGACCAGGCCATTTTTTGCGATACAGTACTGTGTTACTTTAACTGACAATTGCGCGCCCGTGCCACAATGTACCCAAATAAGTTTTGTCCTTTTTTTTTCCCCACAAATAGAGCTTTCTTTTGGTGGTATCTGAAAAAAACAAAACGATTTTTTTACTTTCTGCTATAATACATACCCAATAAAAAAAATTTAAAAAATCTAATTTCTTCATCAATTTAGGCCATTATGTATTCTGCTACATATTTTTACATATTTTTGGTAAAAAAAATCCTAATAAGCATATATTGATTTGTTTGCGCAAAAGTTATACCATCTACAAAGTATGGGATCTAGTGTGTGTGTGTGTGTGTATACGTATGTATGTATGTATGTATGTATGTGTGTGTGTGTATATATATATATATATATATACACACACACACACATTTTTTTTTTACTAGTAATAGCGGCACTGCAATATTGCGGCAGACAAATCTGACACTTTTGGGGGACCAGTGACACTAATACAGTGATCAGTGCTAAAAAAATATGCACTGACACTGGCTAGGAGGGGGTTAACAGGGGCGATCAAAAGGTTAACTGTGTGCCTAGCCTGTGCTTTCTCACTGTGTGGGAGGTGCTTTGACTAGGGGAAGGCATTGATCCATGTTCCTGCTTTGCAGAGACACAGAATCAATACCTTCCCTTCTGACAGGACGGCAATCTGCCTTGTTTACATAGAAAAGGGATTGATTGCTGTGCCCTGGGGTGGCAATCAAACACCCTGCATAAAAAAGTGCCACATCCTGATAGTAATAAATTGAAGGATAGAGAAAAATGGACTTTAAATGCACGTGCCGTTAAAGTCCATCTTTCTCTATCCTTCAATTTATGCCTTGTTTGCAGATTGCCGTTCTGCCTGTGTACTGTGTAATCGGCAGGCTGCCAGCGACGCGAAAGCCCCAGACCCAGAAGTTTCAGATCACATACTAAGTACATGGTCTGTCATAGAGCGGCCGCCCTGCCATAGTATTTGTATTGTGGGCGGTCCACAAGTGGTTAAAGGAGCAATTTTATAGAAATAACAGATAATACATGTAAGATATTTTTTTTGTTTAATTTATGAAATAAAAGACTTTGGTGTCCCCTTCAAACAAGCTAAAGACCCCATTAAGTCCTTATAACTATCATTCTTGTGATGTAAAAGCAGACTATAATATTCACTCTAAAACTATAAGGTGGAACATTATGTAAAATTGGATAAAAAAACAGATACACACCAAGTGTGTTTTCCTTTGTATGTTGCAGTTAGAGGCGGGTGACCTGGCAACCAGCTTAAAAACAACAGAAGTGCAAAATGGGAATCTGGCTCTGGAAAACCAGCATCTTAGGGAGTCTTTAGAAAAAGAAGAGCAAGCTTTATCTTCTCTTAAAGAAGAACTAAGGAAATTGAGAGAACAGATAAGAAACCTAGAAGAAAAAGGAAGGCATGAGACAGTACAATCCGAAAGCCAGAAGCTGAAAGAACATTTAAAAGAACGGCAAAAGATCCGCAGTTTTCGAACACAGAAGGAAGCATTGCTAACTGAAGCCCAGTTTCTCAGGAAAGAACTTGACAACGAGAGACAAATTACAGACTCTCTGAAGGTGGAGCTTGAAGAGATAAGCAATCAGAGAGCTTCTAGTGTGACCTATGATGCTATTAAGAGTAATGAAGAGATTGAACATTTGAAAAACCGTCTTTCCGAGTTAGAAAATAAACTAAATTTTGAGCAGCAGAGGTCAGATTTGTGGGAACGGCTTTACATTGAAGCCAAAGAACAGAATGAGAAAAAAGATAGCAAAAATCCACGTACTCCTCCAGAGTCAAATTCTAATGACGGTAAATCAAGCAAACAAAAAAAGAAAGGTAAATCCACATTCTTTAGCTCAGTTAAAGATACTTTTGATGCAATGAAAAATTCAACCAAAGACTTTGTGAGACATCATAAGGAAAAAATCAAACAGGCAAAAGAAGCAGTGAAGGAGAATTTGAAGAAATTCTCAGATTCAGTGAAAACAACATTCCGTCACTTTAAAGACTCCACTAGAGGCATGTTTGACAAAAACCGCTACAGAAAACATGCAGACAGACGGAGGGAAGAATCCAAAGAAGCACATACTGTACGCCGAGAATTTAAGCCTGGCTTTGAGAAGACTTTTCCCAACAAAGCAACAGCCACTGAGCACAAGTACAAAAGCTCACATGAAGCTCCTAAAACTGAAGACTTTAAAGATGAATCCAGCCAGCCATTGAATAATGATCAAAAGACCAAAAGCCACCAGCAAAAGGGTTGTTCTGATGTTTTTGAATGTGCTCGCCAAGAATCAATTAGTCTCTTCAACAAGGTACTGGACCCTGTGACAGTAGAAGAATTCCACGATTTGATGCAAGTATATTTACAAGAGCAAGTGGATGATTTCCGACACTGGAAAGAACTAGAGCAATTCCTTAGTACATTTTTTCATAATGGTGTTTTTATTCATGATCAGATGCTATTTACTGATTTTGTGAATGATGTTGAAGATTACCTTGAGGATATGAAGGAATATCAGACTAACACTGGAGGAGTCTTTGAAGACCTTGATGATTTTGTTTACAGACACTTCTTTGGGAGTGCTTATTCCATACCATATGGACCAAGGTTGGTTTATACTTAATGCTTTAAAATGTCAACATATTGTTGCTGTCAAAAGATTTTAGTAAGCAAACTAACATCCGTCATAAATATTAGTGCTGCTTATATGCTTGTAGTCCATGATCTGCCAAGCCAAACTTTTAGTCTGCAACAAGGGCCAGAGATTTTTTGAGGTTCTGTCAGGCCTCCTATGCCATTTGCATTGTCCAATAGCAGTTACTAGGAAGCAGCCTTGTTGGATAGAGGGTCAGTCATTGCATTGGCCCAGCATGCAGATGAATTTGGGAGACCTTTAAATGAAGGCAGAACAATTTAGGAATAAATCAGGCATACCCCATAATAATGATAATACTGATTAGAGATAGGCGAGTTATGCAGAATTAATTTCACCACCGATTTTAGTCAGCTTGACACCCACAGAAAAACCTTCACAAAGGGTCCATTTTGTACTTTATTAATACAATCGGAAATGTGCTCAGAAAAGGATAAAGAATAAAAAGGGAAAAGGGTTTTGCAGCAGGACATTTGCAGCAGAAAAATTCCTACACGACAATTTGTAAACCTTGAGCTGTGATAAAGATGTATTTGAGGTTCTCTGAAAAAGATCAGTGTAGGAGATGTAGTTTGTTTTTGTTGAGAAATAATATTACCAAATACAAAACCTAATTTTTTCCTCCAAAAGATTTGTTCCAATCCTATAAATGTCTAGTCCCAGTCCTGATCTCCAGCACCCAGGGGTTTTTGCACGCGTGTGAATTTTTATAATTGCAAAATGGTAACTAGGATGTAACTATTTCGAGAGCTGTATTCCATTTTGTGTAATGGCCACCCTCAGACCTTAAAGGACATCTAATATTGCAGCTCCCACCTCCGGGACCCAAAAGTTTTTGGATGTCCCTTTTGAATGCCCAACAGACTGAATTACTGGTAAGTGGAATGTGATCATATAGAGTGCATGTTTTCTTCTATTTTTGGTTGAGGTAGCTTTAGTAACAGTCATGGCTAATGTTTATGGCCATGACAAGTTTAATGCTGGCAGTAGTGTGTAGTGGACCAAACATAGCAAGATGGCTATGGCCAATGGCATAAGCACACCAATAGAATGTATGCCAATATTTCAACAACCAGTAGACCTTACCAGCCTTACCACTGCTCATATATTATTCAAGAACATGAGAATTCCTCCCCCCCATATGCTTACATAGATTTATGCAAAATATATATCTATTCAGATTAACATTTTTAAAGCATGGTGCATTCCAGCGAATTAAAATATTTTCCAAAGATCAGAAAAAAAAACCTTTCCAGAAGCTTTAAAACACAGACAGAAACTGCTAATATGTACTGTATGCAAATCCTCTGCAAAGACCAGAAAAAAAAATTTCCTTTTTTCAAGCCTTTAATATGACTTTGCTTGAATACAGTTTAATATCTGATATACAGTATATGTATTTTACTTTGCTTTTGGTGGTGCAGTCTACTGTGCTCCAATGCAATGCATATGTGTTTAACCACTTCACTACTAGGCACTTTCCCTTCCTGCCCAAGCCAACTTTCAGCGCTGTCACACTTTGAATGACCATTGCGCAGTCATGCTACACTGTACCCAAACACATTTTTTTATCATTTTGTTCCCACAAATAATGCTTTCTTTTGGTGGTACTTGATCACTGCTGGGGTTTTTATTTTTTGCGCAACAGATAAATAGACCGAAAATTTTGAAAAAATCACGTTTTTCTTTGTTCCTGTTATACAATTTTGTAAAAAGGTACTTTTTCTCCTTCACTGATGGGCACTGACGGACACTGATAAGGCGGTACTGATGGGCACTCATAGGTGGCACTGAAAGGCTGCACTGATGGGTTTTTATGGGTGGCACCGATGGACACTGATGGGCATCACTGATAAGGAGGCACTGGCAGGCATCATTAACGGGGAATGACTGGCACCATTTGAGGGCACTGATTGGCATCGATTTTGGGCACAGATTGGCATACCTGGTGGTCATCAGTGGTGGCAATCCCTGGTGGCCATGGGTGGCATACCTGGTGGTCTGCTCTGATAATCAGTCCAGACACACCCCCCCCCCTGTCAGGAGAGCAGCAGATCAGCTCTCCTCTACTCGCGTCAGACGCAAGTGAGGAAAAGCCGATACGCGGCTTGGACACAGCTGATCAAGTGGTAAAGAGTCTGCGTCACCGACTCTTTACCGAGGTCGGTGTTGCGGTGTGTCAGACTGACACGCCGGACACCGATCGCCGTGCGTCGGCTGTTATCCTGAAAGACGTCATATGACATCCGGTCAGGATAATGACCTTGCCTATAGCAGAATGACGGCCGGGCTCGAAGTGGTTAAAAGACACATTGCTTTGAATGTGTTTTTTAAACGCACATGCTACGAATAGCGAGAAAATGAGTGAATCTTAACTCTAAACAAAGGTGGGTCAATTGTGTGGTTGGTGTGCAACCCTAATAATAATAATATTTAATGCTGATATTAGTTTGCTAAATAAAAACCTATGACAGATACACTTTAAATCTGAACAGTTCTCATGTTTAGAAATGTTGGGCTGTGTCATAGAAGCTTGCAAGGTGGAAGACTGAAAATAACTTTTGAGATACATTTCTGGAGTGGTCTAAGTAACACCGGGTCAGGGAAGGATAGGATATACGGTTCTGCAACTTTTAGCGCCTGCAGCTCTGAGACCCTGTCTTCTGAAGTTATAGCCACCAAGAACACAGTTTTTAAGGTAATGTCCCACAGGGAACAGGTCTCTGTAGGAGCAAAGGGGTAGCTTTTCAGAGGCTACTGTTTAAGGGCTGCCCTCATTAACTGCTCTACTAGCTAGTCACCTGCTCCATCTTTTTTTCTGGTGAAGGCCAGAATGGCCAAAACTTGAACCTTTAGGAAAATGAAGCCAAGGGTCAAATCTTGACCCATCTGCAGTAAAAAAAGAACAGTTGGGAAAGCTCCAGACTATGCTGGTTGAAGTTCTGACTTGCTGTGAATCCATCACAAATTCAGGAATAAACACTGTTGAAGGCTTCCTGGACTTCTAAAGGGTCCCTATTACTGTTGGAAGACAACCCAAGTTCTCCAACCCTTCCCCTCAGCTTCCATGCCTGAAAAGTGAGACATGCCGACTGAGGATGGAGAAGCTCTCCCTGGGACAGAAGTTGCGCTAAGATGGGGAGCTGAATTGGTAGACAGAGACTGAGTTCATGGCCAGGTTAAAATCATGGCCTGAGGGGCCAGTAGGGTAGAATGGCTATCACCATGAACCTTTCCAACAGGCACCTCATGACCAGAGATATTGGTGGCAAAAGCATAGTCCTTGATCTCGGCCAACGGGCAAGCGTAGTGAGAAAGAAACCTGGATCTTGTGGTTGGTTGGGGAAATGAACAAATCCAGCTGAGGGAGACCCCTCAACTGAGTAAACTGTAAGAAGGGATCTGGATCCACTTGCTGGGATAAAGGAAAAATCTAGAGTAGTGGTATGCCCTAACATTCTCAACCTTCCTTTGTCAAAATCATAATGGGTTCCACTTCTCTGAGAAGAATCCTGTATGGTTGCAAACTGCCCCCCAGCCTGTCATCAGTGGTAACAATGGCTTATGGCAAAGGACCTAAGGGACAAGATTGAGTGAGGGTTCCTTCGCCCCATAGAACCATTGGGATACAAAAGGCCATTGTACCCAGGAGGCTCAAGCACTGGGAAGCCGACATCATTGTCAATTTAGTAGTTGATACTCTGGGTGGGTTCTAGCTGGCTCTTCCTGAAATTTACTATACAGCCAAACCTTCCTAGGTTGTCCAGATAAGTTTTCCTCTGAACTAGATGTTGAATTCAATCTTGGGCTAGAAGCAAAATGTTGCCCAGATTTTGATGAACTTGGAGCCCCTGTTCCCGCAAAGGTGCTAGGACAGCAATCAGGACCTTCGTAAAGTTTCCTGGAGAGGCCAAGAGCCCGATAGGCAGGAACATGAATTAAAAATGTTCTTTGCCCACGGTGAACCTGAAGAATTTCTGGAAAGATGGCAAAATGGAAATGGGTAGAAAGTCATCCTTCAGTTCCACTGATAACATCCAGTCCCCTGGTTGCACTGCTTGGAGAATCGTGTGCAAAGACACCATCTGGAACCTTTCCATGTGAATGAAGCAAATCCGCTTTTTCAAGTTGATAACCAGCCTCCAATCTCCGGTCTTCCTTGAACGAGAAGCTGAGGCGAGTAAAACCTGTATATCTCTCTGAGTCTCACTAAGAGAGTTAGCGTCAAACATTGCATTCTGTGAATTGGTGGAGACCTGTCATTCAACTGCTGCACTACCCATTCAAATTAACAAGATGCCCAGGATTGTAGTAAGAGGAATTCTGTGAGTGACAGAGGGCACAGGGGGGTGGCAAGCAATGCAACCTTTAATTGTAGCTGGGCCAGCAGTTAACTTCGTGCCAGAAGATAGCTGCTGGGGACGGTATCCCACAGCTGTGAGAAGGCACAAAGTAAAAGATTTGAAGCAGAAATTGACACCTGCAGGTAATGGTATACAGTGGCGACGGAAAGTATTCAGACCCTCTTAAATTTTTCACTCTTTGCTCCCCATATATTAACCACTTAAGGACCAGCCTCGTTTTGGATTTTAGGTGTTTACATGTTTAAAACAGGTTTTTCTGCTAGAAAATTACTTAGAACCCCCAAACATTATATATGGTTTTTCTTCTAACACCCTAGAGAATACAATGGCGGTCATTGCAATACTTTTTTTTGCACCGTATTTGCGCAGCGGTCTTATAAGCGCACTTTTTTTGGAACAAATTCACTTTTTTGAATAAAAAAATAAAACAACAGTAAAATTATCCCAATTTTTTTTATATTGTGAAATATAATGTTACACCAAGTAAATTGATACCCAACATGTCATGCTTGAAAATTGCGCCCGCTCGTGGAATGGCGTCAAACTTTTACCCTCAAAAATCTCCATAGGCGACGTTTAAAAAATTCTACAGGTTGCATATTTTGCGCTACAGAGGAGGTCTAGGGCTAGAATTATTGCTCTCGCTCTACCGGTCGCGGCAATACCTCACATGTGTGGTTTGATCACCGTTTTCATATGCGGGCGCTACTCGCGTATGCGTTAGCTTCTGCGCGCGAGCTCGTCGGGACAGGGGGGTTTTAAAAATTTTTTTTTTTTAATTTTTATTATTTATTTTACAATGTTTTATTTATTTTTACACTGTTTAAAAAAAAAAATTGTGTCACTTTTATTCCTATTACAAGGAATGTAAACATCCCTTGTAATAGAAAAAAAGCATGGCAGGACCTCTTAAATATGAGATCTGGGGTCAAAAAGACCTCAGATCTCATATTTACACTAAAACGCAATAAAAAAAAAAAAAAAAAAAAAAAAAATAATTTAGAAAAATTACATTTGAAAAAATATGCCTTTAAGAGGCGTGGACGGAAGTGACGTTTTAACGTTGCTTCCGCCCAGCTGTGTCATGGAGACGAGTGAGCGCCATCTTGGCCTCACTCGTCTCCAGACACACCACGGCACAGGACGCGATCGCCTCCGCCGCTACCGGCTTCGGTAAGCGGCGGAGGGCACCGGATCGCGGCGGGGGGGGCCCTCTCCCGCCACAGATAAAAGTGATCTCGCTGCGAATCCGCCGCAGGGACCACTTTTATCTGAAAGCCGGCCGCCGCACGAAAACAGGGATACCGGGGTTATGGCAGCTAGCTGCTGCCATAACAACGATATCCCCGTTCAAACTTAGGATGTACATCGTCGTGCGGCGGTCGGGAAGTGGTTAACAGAAAAACACAGAAAACACAGAATTGTTGACATTTTTGCAAATTTATTAAAAAAGAAAAACTGAAATATCACATGGTCCTAAGTATTCAGAGCCTTTGCTGTGACACTCATATATTTACCTCAGGTGCTGTCCATTTCTTCTAATCATCCTTGAGATGGTTCTACACCTTCATTTGAGTCCAGCTGTGTTTGATTATACTGATTGGACTTGATTAGGATAGCCATTTTTTAGGTCTCTCCAGAGATGCTCAATTGGGTTTAAGTCAGGGCTCTGGCTGGGCAATTCAAGAACAGTCACAGAGTTGTTGTAAAGCTACTCCTTCGTTATTTTAGCTGTGTGCTTAGGGTCATTGTCTTGTTGGAAGGTAAACCTTCAGCCCAGTCTGAGGTCCTGAGCACTCTGGAGAAGGTTTTCGTCCAGGATAACCCTGTACTTGGCCGCATTCATCTTTCCCTCGATTGCAACCAGTCGTCCTGTCTCTACAGCTGAAAAACACCTTCACAGCATGATGCTGCCACCACCACCATGCTTCACTGTTGGGACTGTATTGGACAGGTGATGAGCAGTGCCTGGTTTTCTCCACACATACCGCTAAGAATTAAGGCCAAAAAGTTCTATCTTGGTCTCATCAGACCAAAGAATCTTATTTCTCATCAGACCAAAGAATCTTATTTCTCACCATCTTGGAGTCCTTCAGGTGTTTTTTTTTTTTTTTAGCAAACTCCATGCAGGCTTTCATGTGTCTTGCCCTGCGGAGAGGCTTCCGTTGGGCCATTTTGCCATAAAGTCCTGACTGGTGGAGGGCTGCAGTGATGGTTGACTTTCTACAACTTTCTCCCATCTCCCGGCTGCATCTCTGGAACTCAGCCACAGTGATCTTTGGGTTCTTCTTTACCTCTCTCACCAAGGCTCTTCTCCCCTGATAGCTCAGTTTGGCTGGACGACCAGCTCTATGAAGGGTTCTGGTTGTCCCAAACATCTTCCATTTAAGGATCATGGAGGGCACTGTGCTCTTAGGAACCTGAAGTGCAGCAGAATTTTTTTTTTTTAACCTTGGCCAGATCTGTGCCTTGCCACAATTCTGTCTCTGAGCTCTTCCGGCTTCCGACCTCATGATTCTCATTTGCTCTGACATGCACTGTGAGCTGTAAGGTCTTATATAGACAGATGTGTGGCTTTCCTAATCAAGTCCAATCAGTATAATCAAACAGAGCTGGACTCAAATAAAGGTGTAGAACCATCTCAAGGATGATCAGAAGAAATGGACAGCTCCAGAGTTAAATATATGAGTGTCACAGCAAACGGTCTGAATACTTAGGACCACGTGATATTTCAGTTTTTCTTTTTTAATAAATCTGCAATAATGTCAACAATTCTGTGTTTTTCTGTCAATATGGGTGCTGTGTGTACATGAGTGAAGAAAAAAAAATGAACTTAAATGATTTTAGCAAATGGCTGCAATATAACAAAGAGTGAAAAATTTAAGGGGGTCTGAATACTTTCCGTCCCCACTGTTCATACCATTGCACATAACTTTAAAAAAATATGATAACTTCAACATTTGAAGTGAACAGGGTATGCATAATGAAGTACAAAATGTTAGAATTTATCCTCAGCTAAAAATCTTATAAGAGTGCTTTGGTTTATAGCAGTGTTTCACAACCTGTGGGTTGCAACCCCGAAGATTCCCCCCCACTGCCATTCATTCCATCCCCCCACCCCAAACAAGGAGTAAGTGAATGAATAAAGAGAGAGGAAAAGAGGGGGAGGAACAAAGATAAATGGAGAGAAAGAACAAGAAAGACGGGGAGAGAGAGATAGGGGGGGGGGGGAAACAAGAAATTAGGATAGAGAGAGATAAAAGGGAAAGAAGAGAGAACAAAGAGGAAGAGTGGTACCATAAGGGGTTTTAATACTGGTATGAGTGGAAGGGATTTAGGGAGTGCTAAGTGTCCACGGGTTAGGGGTGCAGATTACTTGCCTTGTGTGCTGACAATCCACCCTACAAAAATAATCTTACTGTAGGGTCCCCACAACTTGGGAAATTTTTATCAAGGTGTCGTGGTACTAGAAAGGTTGAGAACCACTGGTTTATATCTACAAAAAGTAGAAGTTTGCATTAATTTGTGTGGAATTAATAACTTTGTCATAAGAAATCATTCTGATTATTCTTATTGCTTCTATAACTTTCACTGATCAGCTATAACTTTGACCACTCGCCTAATATGGAGTAGGTCCCCCTTTTTCCTGCTAAAACAACCCTTACTTTGCAAGGCCCCATGGATTGGAATTGTTTTTCCAGCACATCCCACAGATGCTTGATTGCAGTGAGATCTGGAGAATTTGGAGGTCAAGCCAATACCTCCAAAGTCGTGTTCTGCGGCCATTTATACAGTGTGGCAGGGCGCATTATTCTGCTGAAAGAGGCTACTGCCATCCGAGAATACTGTTTCCAAGAAGGTGTGTACTTGGTCAGCAACAATGTTTAGGTAGGTGGTATGTATGAATTAACAGCCACATAAATGAAAAGACCTAAGCTTTCCTAGCAGAACATTGCCCACAGCATCACCACTGCTTCTGCTGGCTTGCCTTCTTCCCATAGTACATTCTGGTGCCATTTCTTCCCCAGTTAAGCACACACCCAGCCATCCTCATGATGTAAAAGAAAATGTGATTCATCATACCAGACCACCTTCTACCATTGCTCCGTGGTCCAATTCTGATGCTCACTGTAGGCGTTTTCGGCTGTGGACACGGGTCAGCATGGGCACGCTGACTAGTCTGCGGCTATGCATTCCCATACACAAACTGCAATGCCCAATTTTTTTACTGCTATCAACACATCAACTTCAGTGACAACATATTTACTTGCTGTCTACTATATCCCACCACTTTTAGATACCATTGTAACAAGATAATCAGTTATTTACTTAACCTGTCAGTGATCATAAAGTTATGACTGATCTGGTGTATATCTAAAGCACTGGTCCCTAGTAGTGTACTGACTATGTTGACAATTCTCCTGCTGCCTGCCCTTGATTTAAGTATACTTTGTTATTATCAATGACACATACTTGACACTGCCAGGTACTGCAGAGTGAATTAGTAGGACAGCCCTATGATTCGTAGTTATGCCTCTGTTAAAATCTAATATACTGTTGTGTTCAAAATAATAGCATTCCAACATCACTTAACCAGATCAATCACTGTTTTTGGTATAAATTATATTTTTACATGGCAAATAATTTACTAGTAGATTAGTAGAAAACAAACAGACCAAACTGAAACAGCTAGCCTTTATTTAAGGAGGAAGGCAGTAAATGTACATGCCTATGTATAGTGCATTTACCTCTGAAAATAAAAAATAAGTAAAATGGACAGCGTATTTTGATTATAAATGTTGGTTGGAGAGGGGAAAACATATGAAGAAGTGCCGAAACCGATAGGCTGCTCATCTCAAATGATCTCAAATGCTTTAAAATGGCATCCAAAGCCAGAAAGATGTGGAAGAATACAGAAAACTACAATTCAAATGGATTGAAGAATAGCCAAAATGGCAAAGACTCAGCCAATGATCAGCTCTAGGCTGATTAAAGTAATCTGTGAGTACTGTAACAATTAGGGCTCATGCACACGAGATGCTGTTAAACTCGCGTTCAGAGGCAGTTGGACACTTTTTTCAACTGCCCCTGAACCCATTCAATGTTATCCTATGTGTCCATGTACACGGTTTCGTTTTTTTGGCGTTTTTAGGCAGTTGTGTTTAACCTCGTTTTTCCAGAAGCAAAAAAATGGGTTCAGAAGCAAAAGTCTTCCACGTTTCAGACGCTAAACACGGGTACCGTGTTTAGCCACGTTTCTGTTTATAAGTGTTTTTTACAACCCGACTTTGGGGCCACTTGGCACTCTAACATATCCAAATTTGGAGTTCCTAGCACCAAGTGGCCCCGAGATATGGAGCCCCAAAGTCGGGTCATAAAATGTCATTCTCTGCTGCAGAAAAGTGCTTGACATTTTGCGACCCGCCTTTGGGGCCCCATATCTTGGGGCCACTTAGTGCTAGGAACCCCAAATTTGATGTGCTGACACAGTTGGACTAACACTATAACATATCTAAATTTGGGGTTCCTAGCACTAAGTGGCCCTGAGATATTGGGCCCCAAAGTCAGGTCACAAAATGTCATTCTCTGCTGCAGAAGTGCTTGACATTTTGCGACCCGACTTTGGGGCCCCGTATCTCGGAACCCCAAATTTGGATATGTTATAGTGCTAGGTCTACTGTGTTAGCAAACCAAATTTGTGGTTTCTAGCACCAACTGGCCCCAAGGTATGGGGCCCCAAAGTTGGGTTGCAAAATGTTATTTTCTGCTCTGCAGACGCTTCTAGACGCAAACGCAGCAAAACGGGCGTTTCTAAACATCGGTTTCAGCTTTTAAAAACATGTGTTCAGCAGAGTTTGCACTGGCGTCTCGTGTGCACGAGGCCTTAGAAGACGCCTATATGAAGCAAGGCTGTAGAGGCCCCCGCAGAGTCCCATTATTGAAAAACCGGCATGTGCTGAAGAGGTTACAATTTGCCAAAGAACACATTGACTGGCCTAGAGAGAAATGGCGCAACATATTGTGGACTGATGAAAGCAAGATTGTTCTTTTTGGGTCTAGAGCCGCAGTTTGTCAGGCGACCCCCCAAACACTGAATTCCAGGCACAGTATACACAAAAGCATGGTGGCGAAAGCATCATGATATGGGGATGTTTCTCATGCTATGGTGTTGGGCCTATTTATTGCATACCAGGGATCATGGATCAGTTTGAATACATCAAAATACTTGGAGGTCATGTTGCCTTATGCTGAAGAGGAAATGCCCTTGAAATGGGTATTTCAACAAGACAACGACCCCAAACACACCAGTAAGCGAAGAAGCATCCTGGTTCCAGACCAACAAGCTTAACGTTATGGAGTGGCCAGCCCAATCCCTGGACCTTAATCCAATAAAAAAACTTGTGGGGGGACATCATAAATGCTGTTTCTGAGGTAAAACCAAAAAAACACAGAGGAATTGTGGCATGTAGTGCAATCGTTGTGAGCTGGACGGATGTGAAGCTGTTCTTAGGAACAGTACTTATACAACTAAATATTCGTTCAGTGATTCACAGGAAAGCTAAATCTTCCAGCATTTTTCAGTTTATACAGTAAATGTTTGATATTGTAAAAAAATGCAGACTGTGAGCATTACTCACTTTTTTAGACGCTCTATTTTTATCACAACTGTATATCCTTTGGGCACACATCACATCTATGCATTGTGTGTTAAGACACATATTCCAACGTGTGTTAGCACACTGTGTGTTGCATTTCCATTAATTAAAATGGCACCCTAATGCACATGTATAGTAACTGGCAACATGCCACCATCCTTCCTTTTAGGAATCAGCCTACTGAAGGTCATATTCCAAAATTAACATGGTAGGCCTAAAATTATGCATTTCCAGTTACTACTCTCTTTTAACACGTGTAATATTTATGAATGCAGATTGAAATAACCCATAGAGAGAACAGCCAATGCCAAATTTAAAAAGGACTCCATCAAAAAAAAAAAATGATAGGAACAGGCATCTGCTAATTTGTTATTTTTGTTCAGCTCCTCTTGAGTCACACATTTGTTCCACACTGCCCAATTTTTGGTTCCGCAAAAAAAAAAACTGCTTTTCATGTGTCACCTGTTTGCTGATTTTTTTTTTTTTTTTTGTCCAGTTTATACCCCTTCCACACTATTCAGTTTTTCTTCAAAAAGCAGAAAAAAAAAATTATGCATGATGATTAAATCCTATGGATCCTATCTCTGCACACCAGTCAGTTGCGTTTTTAAAAGTCCTGCGTGCTGCATTTTTGGTACGGTAAAAAAAAAGTACCAAAAACACACCTCCCCATTAAATTGAATAGAACACACATTACAAAATTTGTGTTTTTTGGAGTCACGTGTCCACGTGTCACGTGTAAAACTCACCGAAATGGGATTTTTGCAATGGAGCAATGTAAAAGCAGCTTTAGGCAGGCCATAGACGGTGTGGATTTCTTTCCTGCAACTACGAAAGACAGTGATTTATTGCTAGTGGCTATAGCAGCCACTATCGATAATAGCAAGTAAATCTGACAGGCCGTTGTACCAAAGTTGATCGACTTGGTACATTCAGCCTGCCCACACACTGTTTGAAACAACTGGCTGAGATTCAAACCATCTATGGTCAGCCTTACCTTCAACTATGTTGTATAAGGGCCTGCCTCATTGCATACAAATTGAAAGTGTTTAGGTTTGACCTCATGTTATATGGTTTTGGTAAATCTAAAGGAAAAAATTGTATAATGTATGGGCAGCCTCAGTAGGTTGGTAAAGTTAAGATGACTCTGAAAGCTGAACCAGAAAATGGGCAGGTCATTTGCCTAGATGTGCTTCAGGTCAGTGATTCTCAATCCTGTCCTCAAGTACCCAACAGGCCATATTTTGGGAATTTTCTTAGATAAAATAGCTGTCCAAAATACCAAGCAATTGACTCTGATTTAACCACTTGCCGCCTGCCATATAGCAGAATGACGGCGGCAAAGTGGTTTCAATATCCTGACTGGGCGTCATATGACCTCCGCAAGATATTGAGCCGCAGCGCACCCCTGGGTGTGTGCATCGCGGCGATCGTTGTTGCAACACCGATCTAGGTAAAGAGTCTCTGACAGAGACTCTTTACCACGTGATCAGCCGTGTCCAATCACGGCTGATCACGATGTAAATAGGAAGAGCCGGTGATCGGCTTTTCCTCACTCATGTCTGACAGACGCGAGTAGAGGAGAGCCGATCGGCTGCTCTCCTGACTGGGGGGGGGGGGGGGGGGGGTCTGTGCTGATCAGCACAGCCCCCCCCCCCCCTCGGATCCCACCCAGGACCACCAGGGAAGCCATCCACACTGGACCACCAGGTATGCCCCCTAGACCCCCAGGGAAATACTAATCTGTGCCCAGGCAGCTGCCAATCAGTGCCCACTCACAATGCCTACCAGTGCCACCAGTGATGCCTATCAGTGCCGCCTATCAGTGCCACCCATAAGAACCCATCTTTGCAGCCTTTCAGTGTCGCCTATCAGTGCCCATCATGAATGCCTATCAGTGCTGCATATCAGTGCCCGCTCATTGGTGCCACCTCATCTGTGCCCATCAGTGAAAGAGAAAACTTACTTATTTACAATTTTTTTTAACAGAAACAAAAGCAAAACTTTTATTTTTTTCAAAATTTTCGGTATTTTTTTTATTTGTTTAGCAAAAAATAAAAACCGCAGAGGTGATCAAATACCACCAAAAGAAAGCTCTATTTGTGGGAACAAAATGATAAAAATTAAGTTTGGGTACAGTGTTGGATGGCCGTGCAATTGTCATTGAAACTGCAACAGCGCTGAAAGCTGAAAATTGGTCTGGGCAGGAAGGTGTATAAGTGCCCTGTATTGAAGTGGTTAAAGCACCTGTGCAAGATAAAGAAAAACCTGCAAACATGGCCTGTTGGGGGTACTTGAGGACAGGGCTGAGAACTACTGCTTTAAGTCACAGGTCTGTAAATTACAAGGCTGACTGAACAGAATCACAAATACTCACTGTGGTTTCAGCTGTTTTCCAGGAGGGGGTTCCACTTGTTGGGCTATTCATACCACTCAGGTCTGTTACTGTGTTTTAATAATGCGCATTAATTAACATGTGTGACTACTTTTCTATATTTGTAATTACTATTGTTTTCTAGGAAACCTGAAAAAATACCTGCTTACAAAGAGAGAAAACAAGAACAGAAGAATCAAGCACGATTTAAAAGAGAAGGTAAATGGCATAAGCATGGGCGTGCCAATGGAAGACACATGGCGAATGTTGAAATAGAATTAGGGCAGTTGCCCTTTGATCCAAAATATTGAATAGCATGAATCACTTTCAATCATATAGTTAGCCTTAGAGCCAAGATATGCAGTGGGTTACTGTGGACATTTTTAAACCTTTCCAATTTCTGTTAGAGAAACTGTGGGGGACTTCCAAAGAAAGGCACGGCGATGGACAGATTCTTACTGGAAATTGTTATTTGTGATTTCTGTGTCATCCCATGATTGGGGGGGGGGGGCTGGGTAACACTGACCCCCCCAGCATACAAATTTGACATAGTTTGTGTCAGTTCTCCAAATATTTTTTTTTTTATTTGTTTTGAAAGCATAAAATCCTAAATGTTGGGAGTATGTTTTATACAGGTTGTGGTGTACTGGTAACTACTAGATGAGAATTTTACAATTGAAGCTGCAAGTAAGGCTGGCCATACACTTTGCAATCTGATTGCACAATCGATTTTAGATTTACCAAAACTATGTAGGGTGAGGGCCTACTTAAATAAGCCATTCAATTTGTATCCAATCAGGCTGGCTCTTGCCATACATAGTAATTGGTAGAGCTAAAGGAAATTGATTGTACAATCAAATTGTCCCCCCCGTTTTTTAATCTCAGACACTGCACTGTCTCTCTTTGTGCCTTTATTTCTAAATGACACCCCCCTATCCTGTTATCCTGGCTCTAAGTGGCTGGTGTTCTCCGTTGTGAAATCTGTTTAAGCTTTGCTAAGATTTTCATTTAGTAATGAACAGATTACTTTTGGTTGCTTGCACGACTCCGTGTCATCTATGATCCCCGAATCACAACAAATAATTGTCTGATGTGTTTCTGTGCTAATAGATGTGCAGTGTTCAGTTTCTTTTCCTATTAACAGAATTTTCGCTAATAATTTGTAATGTTCTCATTTCATTTCTTGCGGATCAGAAAAAAAAAATTGGTTCTCAGTGTTTGCAGGAAGAATAAGACACTGAATAAAAAAAAATAAAAAATAACTTTATTTAAAATCATCTTTTTGTTTTCTTTGTGGGTAATTTATACACACACACACACATCCAGTAGCGACTTTGATTCGTGGCTCTTGCTTGATTACATACTTCGAAGGGCAAACTATTTGAAATGTAGTTCTTCCCCCTCGAAAAAAAACAAACTACATTTGCCGCTTGTATTTCATCACACACCGCTCACAATATGGAATGCTCTGCCATCCATCGTCCAGAAAGCACCCTCTGGGCGTTTTTAAACCACATCTGTCCACTCAGTCATATAGCAACATCTGACAAATCCATTTCTTCAAAGATCCCAATACCAATTGAGAAGTGAAGCCCCAGGGTGCAAAGCCTCATAGAAATATTATTATCGTTGCGTCACAGTGATAAGTCATTGTTGCATCACAGTGATCAAGTAAAAATGAGGTAAGTTTGTAGGAATGGCATTGTCACTTCAATATTAATATTGCATCTTTATGTTCTATTTAGTTGGGCCTACAAAGGATCTTATCCCCTTTACGATGACATACAGCATGACCCAAAACATCACCCTCCTTCAGTTCAGGTCCCGTTCATACATGTAGATGTGGCTTCCAATTCGACCCTCTGGCACATGTGTATGGAATATAGATGCTTTCTTCACATAACTGTTTGTAGTCAGAAACGTACTTATTTCCTGTGCAAAAGAAAAGAGAAAACATTGGTCATTATTCAGAGGCTCAGAGTAAATATGGCTAGGCCATGTAAATCTGTTCAGAAGTAGATTTGTACTGAACACTAGCTCTTCTTTCAACTAATGGAATTTTAGATGTTACAAAAAGCAGCACTGGATTATCACAAAGAATGAGGAACAAAAATCAATTGTATAGGAGATTTGATAAGTAAAAACATGTTTGTGATCTTAAAAAGACTTCAGGCTTTAGAACTACTTTACCTTAATGCATTCTCTGCATTAGGGTAAAAAAAAAACCTGCGTGTTGCTCCCCCTTATACTTACCTGAGCCCGATCTCGATCCAGAGATGTGCACAGGGGTAGAGGCTCTCTCCGTCCTCATTGGCTCAGACACAGCAGTGGGAGCCATTGCTGTCAATCACAGTCAGTGAGGAGGAGCCTCACTTATTGGGCCACACTCTGCATGCCTAAATCCCTCCCGTGCAGCTATTGTGTTCTCCTGGGGGGGGGGGGGGGGATGGGCGAGTAAGTAAAGAGTACTTATGTGCCAAAAATCATTCAACACTGAACATTGGTGTTATGAATCCCTCACATTCATTTGTATACTTTAGTTGATGGAGAAGCTAAAAGTGCACTTTTAATGGAAATACACCTATTGGGCTATGATGCCCCACTGTGCAGCCTTTTCATCAAATTCTTCACTATTGGGTCCACCTCCACCTTATGGGTGCAGCACTCAGTTCTGTATTCCAGGACAAATGGATTACAGTCTGGGATTGAATGGAGGATTGTGGGACTCCTGATCAGTAAGAGCTGAATTTGCAGGTGAAGACTTTAACCACTTCAGCCCAGAAAGGATTTAACCCCTTAACGACCAGGCCCTTTTTTGCGATAAGGCACTGCGTTGCTTTAACTGACAATTGCACGGTTGTGCAACGCTGTACACCAATAATAATTGTTCCCTTTTTTTTCCCCCACAAATAGAGCTTTCTTTTGGTGGTATTTGATCACCTCTGCGGTTTTTATTTTTTGTGTTATAAACAAAAAAATAGACAAAAAAAAAAAACAAAAACTTTCTGCTATAATATATATCCAAAAGAAACAAATTTATTCATCAGTTTAGGCCAATATGTATTCTGCTACATATTTCTGGTAAACAAAAATCAATAAGCGTATATTGAATGGTTTGCGCAAAAGTCATAGCCTCTACAAGATAGGGGAAAGATTTAGGGACTTTTTTTTTTCGAATAATGGCGGGGATCAGCGATTTTTTTTTTTTTTTTTTTTTTTTTTTTTATAGCAGGATTGTGGTGGACAAAGCTGACCCCAAGTGACACTTTTTGGTGACCAGTGACACCAATACAGTGATCAGTGCTATAAAAATGCAATGATCACTGTATAAATGACACTGGCAAGGAAGGAGTTAACACTAGTGGTGAAGTTAAGTGTTCCCTAGGGAGATGCTTTCTAACTGTCAGGGGGACGGACTGACTGGGAGTAAAGAGAGATCGCTGTTCCTGATTACTAGGAACAGCTGATATCTCTCTCTTTCTCCTCCCCAGTCATGATGGGGATCCGCCTCTGATCCCCATTCTGTCTCTCTTCACCGTGATTGTGGGTGGCCGGCAGACATACAGTCCGCCGGACCTGCGGATGAGCTCTCACGCGCCCGCTGTATCAATGCACGGACCGACATACAGGTACGTCGGTTCACGCAGCCGGGCCACCCTGCCACAGTATGTGCGGTTGGCGGTCCAGAAGTGGTTGAGTGGTGTTGAGCAGGCCTCAAAGATCTCAGTGGAATTGGGACAAGGGAAAACCTAACTGAAGCCAAAAAAAACAAAATAATCAGCACAAGGGACATAACTTAGTCAGTAGGATGTATCCCTTGTGTTGATTTCTCTGCTGCTACAGGCTCTCATCAAGAGAGCCCGACTATGTCTGCCCTTTCCACCCAGCTTCGCCATTCATAGTAGCCCAAGTACAGCTTCTATGAATGTAGGGGGCAGAGCTCTCAATCACCGACCGCTCCTCTATTCATAGATCACTTTCCATTCATAGAAGCTGTAGTATAGCTACAGTGGAGAATTATTAACAGCAGAGGAAGCAATATAGAGGACACATTCTACTAAAATGTGATTTTTCTGTTCTTGATTTTGACTGCACTTAGGCTTTGAATATAAGACTTGAAAGAGGGTTGGGCAAGGGTATTTAAAGTATTTCTACTGTTGCAGCCAAATTAGGATAACACCTATTTTATATCTGTTACATGTGTTTTAGATCCTCATCTCTGGAAACTCCAGCAAAGAAAAATCTCACTAGTTCTCTTTGTTTATGAGGGGGGATAGGAAGCGGTGTTTACCATAATTAAACCTGTCTGTACTGCGCAGGCAGATCTCTCATAAGTTGTACTAGCTTTGAACACCGTCTTAAAGTGTCACTAAACCCAGGACCATGCATTCGCTATATCTGGTCTCTCACAGAGCATGGAAATGCAATCGTTTTAGTAAATATAAACTGCTAAATACCTTTACTCATCAGCCCCCCAAATAAAAACAACACAACACTTTCTAGCAATACACACCAAACTGAGCATGTGCAGAGTGACTCCAAGACTATTACCAGATGGATTGGGGATGATAAAAGAAGGGGCGGATCAAACAGCCTTTTAAACACAATGCGCAGGATTAATTCCTTAGGTTCCACGGTGAGTATTACAAGTAAGCATATACAGACTGATTTTACGGTTGTGGGTTTAGTAACACTTTAACAACGGGTTAAATATTTAGGAGCTGGGCTTCTCCATTGTATGGTAATGAGAGGGAGCTCATCCTATCCTTAAAGCTGGCCATACACGGATAAAAATTTCAGCTGCTTAAGCAGCGACCTGCTGAATTTTGATTCATGTATGGCTGTCTTTGTTTGCTGTTTTGAGATGATCGACTTTTTTCAATGTTTGAAAACTTTTCTGGATCAGCAGTTGCAGCCAATTGGCTGCAACCGCTGATCAGTGTATTCTGACAGCAGAGTCCCCTGCTGTTAGAATACAATGTTTCAGCAGGCAAGATTCTGCTATCCTCCTGGATGGAGGAACTCGTTTTTAATTTTTTTGTTCAATCAAGAGAAAAAAAACACAAACACACACACACACACTATGGCCACCTTAAGCCTTTCTATTGGGACAGATCACGCTGAACTTGCTGAGAAATGCTTGCGATCAGCCATGACACATCTTCTCCTAAGAAACAGTTAAAGGTAAGCAATATTTTGTAGGCATGGTGTGTAAATGGGAACACGTAAGAAACATAGTGGGGTTTTCTTTAACCACTTCAGCTCTGGAAGGCTTTACCCACTTCCTGACTAGGCATTTTTTTCTGATATGGCACTGCGTTACTTTAACTGACAATTGCGCAGTCCTGCGACCATGTACAAAAATAAAATAATTTTTTCCCCACAAATAAAGCTTTCTTTTGGTGGTATTTGATCACCTCTGCGGTTTTTATTTTTTGCGCTATAACCAAAAAAAAGACCAACAATTTTGAATATAAAACAATATTGTTTTTTCATTCTGCTATAATACAGTCCCAATAAAAAAAAAATTATATAAAAAAAAATCAAATTTCTTAATCAATTTAGACCAATATGTATTCTGCTACTTATTTTTCGTAAAAAAAAGCAAAAAAAAAAAAAGCGTATATCGATTGGTTTGCACAAAAAAGTTATAGCATCTACAAACTATGGGATATATGTAGGGGCTTTATTTTTAATTTTTACTAGTAATGGCGGTGATCAGCGATTTTTAGTGGGACTGTGACATTGTGGCTGACAAATTAGAGACCAAGTTACACCAATATAGTGATCAATGCTAAAAAAAAAAAAAAATGCAGTCACAGTATAAATGACACTGGCAGGGAAAGGATTGACACCAGGGGCAATCAAAGGGTTAAGTGTGTGCCTGGGGCGGTGTTTCTCTGTGGGAGGAGTGGATACACTGGAGGAAAAGAGATCGTGTTTCAGCTATGATCTCTCTTTTGCTCCTTGACAGATCAGCGGTTTGCTTTGTTTACACAGGGCACACTGCTGCTCAGTCTCTCCACAGAACGATCGGTGGGGCGCAGCCGCCGGATCCGCTGATTGGCTCCCACTGTGTCCAATCACAGCGGGAGCACCTCATAAACCACGTGCACAAAATCACATACAGGTACGCGATTTTGCGCAGCCGGGCAGCCCTGCCGCAGTATATATGTGGTGGGCGGTCCGGAAAAGCCGTTAAATAGACTGCAAAAGTGGAAATCCTCTTTAAGCCCGACAAAGTATAACTACACCAAAAGCTGAACTGTACTTTAACACTTGCACAAAGCTACATTTGATTACTATTACAGCCAATCATTTCACTCCAGATCAGTCAAGTGACTTTACTATCTTCACCTTTTCTGTTCACATTTTTTATTGGTAACATATCAAAAAGCATGACAAGGGGCATTCATTGGTTTCAATTAAACCAATATATTGTTGACAATGAATAAGGAATTCAAACGAAACAATATTGGCATTGGGGATACAGAGAGGTTTAGAACAGCAGCAAATTAAAGCGGAGTTCCACCTAAAAGTGGAACTTCTGCTCATCTGATTCCAACCCCCCCTCCGGTGTCACAATTGGCACCTTTCAGGGGGGAGGGGGGGTGCAGATACCTGTCTACTACAGGTATTTGCACCCACTTCCTGGAATAGACTCCCGCGGGAGTCACACCCCTTCCCGCACCCCCGCTGTCTCCTGGGAAACACACAGGTCCCAGGAGATAGCAGGGACCACTTAGGACGTGCAGCGCGACTCGCGCATGCACAGTAGGGAAACAGGAAGTGAAGCCACAACGCTTCACTTCCCGATTCCCTCACAGAGAATGGCGGCGGCAGCCGAGAGCCGAACGATTGATCGGCTTCGGCTGCTGACATCGCTGGACTCCAGGACAGGTAAGTGTCCATTTATTAAAAGTCAGCAGCTGCAGTATTTGTAGCTGCTGGCTTTTAATATTTTTTTTTTTTTTTTTTTTTTTTTTTTTTTTAGGTGGACTCCCCCTCTTTAAGCACAAGGGAGAGATAGCGTGTGATAATCCAGATGCTGGTAAGACTAATACATTATATCATGCTTATCCTCACCTTTTCTAGAGCACTGAACATTACCAGATGTGTCGGTAGTCTCGTGGTATCATGAAATTCTGCATTAAGCCAGGCTATGGGGCTCATATAAAAGAGCTCAGCTTCATCCACATACATCTCAGGGTCTCCAATATCCGGGGGACACTCAAGAAAATTCATCTTTAGAGGGCAGTGAACATGACTAAAAAAGACAAAAAAAAAAAAAAAACTTACACCTACAGTAAACGTGAGAATAAAGTTTACATACATATCTTGTATTTACATACATTTGGAGGATAGATTAAAAGCTATCATTTTAAAGTGGAATTAAACCTGACCTTTTCTATTGGTCTCCCGGCGTTAATGTACAATGAGCCACACATGCAAAGCTCAGAGTACATTTATGACATGGCTCTGTGCCACGATGATGTGACATCCTGTGTGCATGCACTGAGGTCATGGCATTGTGGCCCAGCCAATCAATTGCTCAAACCGTCCGAAACTGGAAGACCAGAAAATAATGGAGGTGCCTGTGACCAGCGGGAGCGCTGACAGCACAGCGCAGGAGGGGACTGACAGGTAAAGTCATAATGTGCTAATATGTGGTGCATACTAGCACATTATGGCTAAAAGCTCCTGGGAGCCATTGAAAAAAAAAATGCAGAGTTTAATCCTGCTTTAGGGAATTGTTGAGGAGTGTCTGACACACGGAGTGCCCAAATAAATCTAAACCAAAGCCAGTTTTCAGTGAATTTACTAAATGAGCACCGACACCTATTCACAAATAACTAAATAGGGCTCAGTAAGTACTGATAATTTATTTTAAAATAAATGATAATAAAGTGGTTGTAAATCTCAGGCATGAAATATGAACAAAGCATATCCCTCTGTACTGTGTACTTGTCTTAATTAAGACTAAAATGCACTCACTGACATTAACCTCCTACCGCTCAAGGTACGTCATATGAGGTCCTTGACTTTGTGGGGGTATATCTGAATGATGCCTGCAGCTACAGACATCATTCAGATATCGGCTTTTTCAGTCGGTGATTCCCTACACCATGAGAATGATCATAGCGGCTGTTCCATCGCCTGATCGTTCTTACGGGTGGCGAGAGGGGACGCCCCCCTCCCGCCGCCCTCTGGTGCTTCTACCGACACACCGCTTCCATCGGTGAGACGGAGACAGGATCCGCCGGCCCCGGATGGTAACCATAGAGATTTCCGGTGGACCGGATGGTCGCTGGAATCTCTATGATCGTTCAGAGGCCGGGCGTGATGTTATGACGTCACGACTGCATTCAAACAAATGGCGCCGCCTCGGCTGGAAAGCTGAGATAGCTTTATTTCTTTTTTTGATTTCAGGCTTCCCAGCCTAGAGGTGAGATGTGGGGTCTTAATGACCCCATATCTCACTGTAAAGAGGACTAATCATGCCATATTCCTATTACAAGGGATGTTTACATTCCTTGTAATAGGAGTAAAAGTGATGAATTTTTTTTTTTTTTTAAAGTGTCAAACTAAAAAAAGCAAAGTAAAATTAACAATAAAGAAAAAAAAAAAAAAAATTAAAGTGCCCCTGTCCCTATGTGCTTGCACGCAGAAGCGAACGCATACGCAAGTCCCGCCCACATTCTAGCCCTAGACCTCCTCTGTAACTCAAAACATGTAACCAGTAAAAAAATTTAAAGCGTCACCTATGGGGATTTTTAAGTACTGAAGTCTGGCGCCATTCCATGAGCGTGTGCAATTTTGAAGCGTGACATGTTAGGTATCTACTGTATTTATTGGCGTATAACACTCACTTTTTTACCATGAAAATCGGGTGCAAATAGCTTGAGCGTGTTATACGCCAATACTTCAATTTTAGCTGCCTCAGAAGGGACAAGGAGGGGGCCGGACGAGCGCTGTCAGATTACATACAGCGAGAATCTCCTGTTTACTTGGCAGCCTCTGTAACAGGAAGTCCTGTCTCCTGGGCCGCCATTGGACCACTGTTCTGTCTATCATAGGAGATTCTCTTTGTATGTAATCTGTCGGCGCTCGTCCCACCCCCTCCCTGTCCCCTCTAGGCTGCAGGTGGACGTCAATCAGGCTGCACTGATGGCAATGGTGAGGCTGCTGCATTGAAGGCAATCGTGAGGCTGCATTGATGTGGATTGATGAGGCTGCAGATGGGCACTGACCCTTATTTTGCTCCAAAATTCCTAATTTAAAATTTTTGTTTTTGTCCTGAAACTTCCCTCTTAAAATGAATGTGCATGTTATACGCCGATAAATACGGTATTTACTCGGCGTAACTTCATAAACATTTATGCAAAACATTGGGCTAACTTTAATGTTTTTTTCTTTAAAAGCATCCCCCCCCCCCCCCTCAAAAAAAAAAGTGTTAGAAAAATTGCTGCGCAAATACCGTACAAAATAAAAAGTTGCAATGACCGCCATTGTATTCTGCTAAAAAATATATATATATATATATATATATATATAATGTTTGGGGGTTCTATGTGATTTTCTAGCAAAAAAAAAAAAAATAAAATAATGAATTTTACATGTAGGAGAGAAATGTCAGAATTGGCGTGGATGGGAAGTGGTTAAAGCTGCCAGAGGAAAGCAGCAACATGTGTGTATGTGGAGACAGTCTGCAGTACCGCTTCTCACCACTGGAGACAGCAAGAAGGTTTGCTTGATACTGTCTGGGTACTTCAGGGTGTCCCCATTGCAAAAATGGAGCTGGTTGACCACGAATGAAGGATCTGATTGACACAAACTCACATGTTGCTGCTTTCCTCTGGCAGTTTTAATGTCAGTGAGTGCATTTTAGTTCTGTTGCTCATGCATGGTGGAGAGGATGTCCATTTGCTGGTAGAGGACACTTTCTTTGAACTGATATTTATTACATGTTTTGGACTCTTTTGCATTGGCCTTTTATTCATACTGATTTATTTTTATTATCATATTTGAATATTGTGGATGCTTTTTGCACATTATGAATGCTGCGTTGAGAGCACACCTTTAAGTTTGTAATATTCTATATTTGGAGGTGCTGTATTTGCAAAACTGCACTGGGGCCACCCTGCACATGTGTGAACTGGCTCCATTGAAAGCACATGTTATGCAAATTGTTAAAAACACATCCTTCGCATATATGTGAACCCAGCCTAAGACTGGGCCAGCCAACTGTTTATTTTCAAAAGGTCAGCAATGGCAGCATCCATGTTTCTCCCTATTAGGCTCCTTTCACACTTATACGACTTGGCCCACAATTTTGTACTGCAAAATCGCATGACAAGTCATTCTCCATGATTTTCAATGACTACCATTCATATTGGCACGAATTTAAGTCGTGCCGACTTCAAAGTAGTCCCTGCACTACTTTGGTCCAACTTCCATACGATTTGTACTCCATAGACCTCAATGTTAAACCCTCAAGTAGCATGCAAATCGTACCTGAATAATATAGACACGATTTCAGCACGACTTTGTAAGCACAAGCTGAGAATGGTTAATGCCAAAGTTGTGGCAAAGTCGTACTGCTCCCAAATCGCGGTAAAATCGCGCGGCTTTGAAGTCGTATAAGCGTGAAAGGGGCCTAAGACTGAAAAATGTGTTTCTTGTGCAAGTACAGCTATTGCCGATTCTTTTTATTGTTAGTGCCAAGTGTGCTCACCTGTAGTAGGGAATGGAGTGACAGGGCATTAGAACCAGGAGGGAGGAATTCTCTTTTTTACACAGCTGTTGAATATTAGACATTACATCAAGAGCTCCTCTTTGATGAACTAAGCCAGTGTAAAGGGCAGGAAGGAGGTTTGACACCACCAAAACACCAACAGCTGTCTTCTTCCAACATTTAAAATGAGAAAAGGAGAAACCTAAAAAAGAAAAAAAAAATAATATGTATATATAATAATAAAAATCAATTAAGCTAAATCCCCCCCCCCCAATCATTTCCCCCCTCTTTAAACCCCCTCTTAGTCCTTATACCTCCACAGTTACCTCATCCCAACATACTTCCTCCCCCCACCGCATAATCAAATGCCAACATGCTATTATTTTTCTCACGCTCTCTCGCTAAAACCACACTCACAAATAAATATCACTATCCTATAAAACCCCTTAAAGCAATTTTTGACATGCAAAAATCCAACGAGTCCGGATGGATACCAGATGATTCCCCCTCCTACAACTGAGTGGTAACCGGTTTTATTTCGCTAGCACAATCACATGGTAAACTTCACTTGGAATGTTTATTGGGACAAAGTCCCAGCTATCACAATTAGCGCCACCACATTACCTTTAGTGACGTGCTCTCTGTTTGATTTCATACAACTTTGTTAATGTTGGATCCGTTAAGGAAACTGTAACCTATGCATACCTTAATCTATGTCACTTACTTTAATCAATGCATTTGTCAAATAAAGCTTTTTTTGAAAAAAAAAAAAGTCAATTAAGCTTGTTGAAACTTCCATCTTTATTTTCCAATATATTAAATGCCAATAAAACATTTTTTTACTCCCCTGCTCAATTTAGATTATAACCATATTCGTCATATTTGTCTAGGTTAATACAAATGTCCATGTCATAACTACGAGATACATACAGTATATTACCCAATTGCTTATTCCCACTGTACTCAAGACAAGTGCTCAGCTATAAAAGTTGGGTTTACACCCAGTGTTTTGAGAATAGTGGTGGAAACATTAGTGGCTAAGTGGTTAGCACTTCCACCTAGCAGCACTTGGGTCATCGGTTTGAATCCCAACTACAGCACTACCTGCCTGGAGTTTGCATGTTTTCCCTGTGTGGGTTTCCTCCGGGTACTCCAGTTTCCTCCCAGACTCCAAAGACATGCTGGTAGGTTATTTGGCTCCTGTCTAAATTGGCACAAATTGTATATGTGAGTAATGCTCGGTTCACACGGTTGCGATGCAACTTTGGATGTGGTTACCATATTCCATAGAGCCAAGTAGCACAGGAACCTTTTCCAAAATTGCACTGCATTGATGTGAATGGGCAGCACTGAAAATGTGATTTCTGTTGTCATGCAATTCTGTGTGACTCGAGTCACATCAGAAATCACACCAGTGTGAACCTGCACGTAGGAACCTTAGATTGTAACCCTCCATTGAGGGCAGGGACTGATGTAAATGTACAATATACAGTATATGTAAAGCATAAATGGTCAGCGCTATGCAAGTACCTGTAATAAATAGAATCCTTAATGTGAAACTTTCATGAATTTTACAGGTGTACAAAAAAAAAAAAGAAAAAAAAAAAGAAAAGCTTCATGCAAAGCCTTTTCTTAGGCAGAGACAATGTCATCAGTGTGCTGCAGGCAGGAAGAATATTTCCTCAGTCTTCTCACCCCCTGTGATCAAACTGCAACACTGAGGGAGATTTACTAAAACTGGTGCACACAGAATATGGTGCAGCTGTGTATGGTAGCCAGCTTCTAACTTCAGCTTGTTCAATTAAGCTTTGACAGTAAAACCCGGATTCTGATTGGTTACTATACACAGCTGCACAAGATTCTGTGTGCACCCGTTTTAGTAAATCTCCCCTCTATGATTTTGCAGCAAGTCACAAAGTGAGAGGGTGTAGCTTGGACTGATCTGTGTCAGACATGTATCAACACAGCCAAGCACTGCAGAGGCATCAAGACTTACAACACATTATTGTGACAGCTCGGAGACAGAATTTCAGTCTGAAAAAGTAAATGCTGCCCCTTGATGATGCCTGAAAAAAATGGCTCCATCCTTCTAGAAAGAAAAAGGAAATGATGGAATTGCCAATAGGCATACTTTAATCTCTGTGAGAGGTAATAAATACCTGGAAGAGTTATATTAAAACACACTATGTAGCATGGATGCACTTGGCATGAACAAAATTATATTTGAGGCTTGTAATGTATAATAAAAAAATTGTGTCAGCTAACATATTCTGTTTTTATTATAAAGAATATTTCCTTTGGTAATTTGTTACTATGTGGGTGACTGAAGAGTATGGATGAGCAGGAGTTTGGTCCGAACATGACCCTTTTAGGTCAATTATGTCATGAACATGCTCACCTCTGTTATGCCCAGCGAGAAATGCCTTGGCTATGGCAGATTGGGCGCAAATTTGGCGGGAGTGACAACGTGATTCTGGTTTGGTTTCAACCCAAATAAGGATCACACCTGTGCTCATCCCTACTGAAGAGGAGTACAGAACTCCCCTGTCACTGCCCACATGACCATCAACATTAATGCCCTGTACACACGATCGGACATTGATCGGACATTCCGACAACAAAATACATGGATTTTTTCCGACGAATGTTGGCTCAAACTTGTCTTGTATACACACGGTCACACAAAGTTATCGGAAAATCCGATTGTTCTGAACGCGGTGATGTAGAACACGTACGTCGGGACTATAAACGGAGCAGTGGCTAATAGCTTTCGTCTCTTAATTTATTCTGAGCATGCGTGGCACTTTGTGCGTCGGATTTGTGTACACACGATCGGAATTTCCGACTACGGATTTTGTTGTCGGAAAATTTTATAGCAAGCTCTCAAACTTTGTGTGTTGGAAATTCCTATGGAAAATGTGTGATGGAGCCCACACACGGTTGGAATTTCCGACAACAAGGTCCTATCCGTCGGAAAATCCGACCGTGTGTACGGGGCATAAGTCTGTAAGAACTGACGATCTCTCGCACCAGCTGCCAGAAATCCCTGGCATTTGCGGGAACGATGAATGAGGTCACCATAGCTAAAAGAAGTCCTTTGTGCTAAAGAGAAAGGCAATAGGAAAATGTACATAAGGTGCAATATCAGAGAAGTAGTGGCTGACAGGGAAAAGATGAAGCAATCCCAGAGTTCAGCATTAAATAATGTTAAAGTGATTGTAAAATCTCTTTTTTTTTTCCATATTAAAATAACAATAACAAGTTATACTTACCTGCCCGGTGCAGTGGTTTTGCACAGAGCAGTCTAGATCTTCCTCTTCTTCTCGGGTCCCTGGCACAGCTAGCAGCTTGTTATGGGGGTACCCGAGCTGCAGCTCCGCGTATCCATTCAGACACAGAGCTGCGGTTCAGCCCCACCCCCTCTCTTTCCTGATTGTCTGAGTTTGATTGACAGCAGCGGGAGCCAATGGCGCCACTGCTGTGCCCCGGCCAATCAGGAGGGAGAGTCCCAGGCGGCTGAGGGACTCGTGGACATCGCTGGATAGAGATGGGGCTCAGGTATTAGGGGGGCTGACTTTACAACCACTTTAACAAGTAGTAAATAAAAGTGTCTTGAACCATCATCTTACCACAGAAGATCATGCAGAGCGGCAACACCGGATAGATAAATCGAAATTCTTTATGGCTTAAAAAGCTTAAAATAAAAAAAAAAAAAAAAAAAAAAAAAAGGGAAGAAGGAAACATTGTCATTAATGCAATAAAAAAAAAAAAAAAATTATAATCTATAAAGTCATTGCAAACCAATAGAATAACAAGGAGACCCTAAACAGAGTAGCCAGGTAATTTCTTTGTAGTATGGACAGTATGGATTATGGAATATTGTATTCCATATTCAGATTTCACGTAGTTTAGAAATCCTTGTACATGTACAGTGTATCTTTATTATCCACACTAATTCATCAATGTATATATAACCTTATTTACAATTACAAGAATGAAAACTTAGGGTTTATATAGAACAAAACTTTCATTACTAAAGGTTGTTTTAAAAAAAAAAATAAAAAAAGACCCGGTCACCAACTTACAAAATTGCAGGTAAAAGCACAGATAAAGCGAGTCTTAAAGCTCAAATTCAGGTATGATCTTTATTGGAAACTTGCACTGATCCAGTAATGTAATGATGCATATTTTACACCACCAGGGGGAGCGGACAGTCACTGTACCAAACTGGACCAATGCAAGTATACAATAAAGATCATACCTGGAGTTCAGCTTTAAATGCTTACTTATTTTTTAATTTGTATTTATTTCAGGTACTTATATAGCGCCGTCAATTTACACAGCACTTTACATATACATTGTACATTCACATCAGTCCCTACCCTCAAGGAGCTTACAATCTAAGGTCCCCAACTCACGTTCATACACATACTAGGGCCAATTTAGACAGGATCTGATTAACCTACCAGCATGTTTTTACAGTATGGGAGGAAACCGGAGTACCCGGAGGAAACCCACACAGGCACAGGGAGAACATGCAAACTCCAGGCAGGTAGTGTCATGGTCGGGATTCAAACCAGCAACACTTTTTGCTGCTAGGTGAAAGTGCTACCCACTATACCACTGTGCTGCCCAACATTGCAACATTTTTCCTTTCCTTAAATGACTTTTTATTTACACCTTTGAACTTGCTAAGGAAATAGACCACTCCAGGAAGAGTCTGTAGTATTCCCCTTGTGGCTGTGCCAGGGAATCGACTCTTTCTGAAGTAGGCATTTAAAGCTGAACTCCAGGTATTATCATTATTGCATTCCAGTTTGGATATTTTTTACCTGTGGGGCCATCTTGAATATGATGTCAGCAGATGCAGCTGTCACTCAAGTGACACTCTATAGCACAGGGCACCAAACTTTGTAAACAAGGGGCCAGTTTACTTTCCCTTGACCTTTATGGGGGCCTGAATTTGGCCAGTGGGAATAGAAATCGCCCCAGTGTCAGTGGAAATAGACAATGTCTTAGAGTTGGTGGTCAGCTGGATTTAAAAAAAAAATGTACATAGTGCCTGTGCCTAGTAGGTAAAGGAATAGCGCTCCATAATTGGTATTAGTGGAAGGAATAGGGTCCCCATTGTTTGTGTCAATATAAAGAATAGTGCCCCATCATTGATGTCAGTGGGAGGAATGGTATCCGTGTAAGGAGGAGGAATTGTGCCTCATTTCAGTGGGAAGAACAGTTCCCCCGAGGGCCGAATAAAGGCTGCATTTTGCAGATCACTGCTCTACAGTATTCCCTCTTTGGCTGTGTCAAGTAACTTCAGTGACAGCTCTGAATCTGCTGACATCACATTCAAGATGGCAGAGCCCAGCAGTCAGAAGTCTTTTGGATGTCTACACAAGGAAGGCTTTTCTAAGTAAATAATATACAAAAGAGAATAAAAATGAAATACACATATAACCTTATGAGAAGATTGTTTTGAAATGAATGTTCTGGTGACAGGGTCTCTTTAGTGAAAAGGGTCTTTATGAGGATATGTTCATTTTCTTTTATACATTTTGTAATGACATCTAGTGATACATTTAACGTTTTTTCCAGCTGTTGCTTTTTTTTTTTTTTTCATTTGTTTTTAGCAAAACTATACTCCCACAAAAGCTTATGGCTCGAAAACGCCGATAAACATAGAATAGCTGTGTTTCTCAGCGTTTCTAAGCTTTTATCAGAGTTAGAGCATTTTTACAGCTGAAAAACTACTCTTAAAACCCATTAGTTATGGGGGTATTTTCAACCAGAAAATTTTCCTGCCAAAAAACACTGAGAACGTACTGGAAGTCGGAGAGTCCTCCCACAGTCACAGAGTGGATTGCTGCTGTAGGTAATACACTCAGGATGGAAAAGATTATTTATCAGCATTGGGGTTGTTTGAGAAAGTTTGAAAAACTCTGGCTCCCATGGCTGAATGTACCCGGGCTTGCTGGACGGATCTGGTCATGGACAGGCTGTGGAGTGGAGATGCTCTTCATGCTGAAATGCTTCATACTATGTCTATGCCTGGTTATTTTGTTATGGGCTGTATGCATTTACTTCAATAAAAAGTTTTTGTTTTTTTTTTTAATTCAAAGAAAAAGGAAACCAGCTGAGAACATCCTATGTGTGCATGGACACATAGGATAACATGCTGGGGTGTTTACTGGCTGCAGAAAAAAAACGCCAAAAGCCAACAACAGCAGCTGCAAAAACGTCCAGTGTGCATGAGGCCTAATAGCTTTTATTTCCATACACACAAATGCATTGGAAACACTGTACAGTCTATTCCAAATCAAAACAGGTTTCAAATTCTGTATTTTACAGAAAGTGAAGAAAAGGGAATATAAGGCCTCTTGCACATTGCAGCTTGAAAAAGCTCAGTACAGCTTATTTTTTTACGGAGCTAAAATACAGCCCATTAATTGTAATGTGCCTATGCACACAGGCACATAAACCAGCGCAGTGTATTCTTCAGAAAAAAAAATTAATTTGAAAAATCTGCATTTTTGGTCAGTAAATTACGCTTCATGCGTGCAATCGTACGTTGGGCGCGTACATGGCGATCTGTGGGTGTGCGCCCAAAGTACGATGGCAATTCGCACAGCCGAGTATAACTACGGCTGGTCAGTAAGTGGTTAATTACACAGAATCAGCAGCATGCATGTCATGACTCTTGGGTCTGTTGGTTTTCTATTACTCTACTACACCTACTAGTAAATTATATGCCATGTAGGAATATAAATTTACACCAAAAACAGCGATTAATTTGGTTAGCGATGTTGGACTGCTATTATTTTGAACACAACTGTATAATGCAGCAAATGTCACTGACATTCACTGCAGGTGAATCATTCAATTTAGTTTAAATGACATTCACGGCTTTATAAATATATCCCACAGTGTTTTGCTTACCTGTAAATTAGCAAAGTCCAAGCTATAGCTACCAACAGAACTATGTATCGTCTTGGTGCCACCACAACACCATGTAAAAAGAATGGTAGGTGTGTGCCAATGATGACTGGAAATCCTTGACTGATGTACCAGTGCCATGGATGAGACCCATAGAATGACCCCATATTTTGTAGAACATTAAATTTCAGAAAATTCCACTGAACAAATGTCCACTAGAAAGAAAAGAAGAGGGCGGGTTTAATTAGGGATCCTGAAAGCATAGTACTAACTCAAAATTAGTCAAAATTTAAAACTTTGAACCATCAAAATAAAATTCTAATTTTAAAATGCATTTTTAAATGTAATTTAATTTTAACTTTTTGATTTTGCAAATTAAAGCTCAGCTGCGGGAATGTTTTCTTTCCATGGGATTCTAGCCAGTGTTTAAAATAAAAAAGCAGCGTTGTCTGCAATACTCACCTCCTCTCCAGAGCTGTTCCTCCACATTCATTTCTTTTTGCCACAAGATGTCTGCAGTCTTCTGGGTAAAAGTGTTTCTGAAGCAAAAGTTTTCATTGCCTTAAAGTGGTACTTTAGTCAGAAAATTAAGTCCTGCTAGATGACTTTAGGCTGGCCCATTTTCCAGGTATAGCTATGTAAAACATTAAAAATAAGTATCTTATACGGTTTAAAATCCAGTAATACCCTGTCTCTCTGCTCTGCACATGCTCAGTTGCTCTCTATTTTTTTTTAGGCATGGTGCCGAATTTGCAGAGGCCAATCCGCTGACAGCGGAATTAAACCCTCCTATCCTTTACAGCCAAGGAAGCTGCTTCTGTTTGATCTGCAACTGCCATGGTGCTGCATGTAATCAGTTATGACACCAGCCATTTACTGATTTTGACAGTTTGGTTGAGGACACAAGCAAATGTAGCAATCCCAGCATTCCAGGAATGTAATGGTTTATTGAAACCGTTAAATCGATGGTTTAGTTCCGCTTTATGATTTACTGCTGCTCAGGGGCTCTGGGCTTCATCAAAATGGCAGCCTCTAGCAAGAAGAAACAGGAGCAATGCTAAAGGCAATATACAGCACACACTAATTTTGGTAGCATAATTATTAATGTTGAATGTAACTATGTTCCTTGCTAAAGAACATCATTTTTTTAATCAAATTGTTATGGGTGCTGCTTTAATGCAGGTTATGCATTAAGGTAAAAAAAACTCTCTACTACTTGCGCCCTTCTCCAATCCCTAAACACTTACCTCTCACGATCCAACTATGTTCTGCCAGCAGCACCACTGCCACTACCACTTTCTGGTCTCACAGAAGACTAAGAGCAGTGGGAGCCATAGGCTCCTGCTGCTGTCAGTCAAATCCTAGGGGGGGGGGCGCACATATTTATGGACACACACAACCTGGTTCGGGAGCATACCGACATGGGTGCCCCCTCAGCACGTGGCTTGCTAAGGGGGAACCACAGGAAAGAAGGAGTGGACAGTACTGGCAGGGGACTCCAGGGGGACCTGCATGATAGGTATAGCTTTTTTTTTTATTAAAAAAAAAAAGTTTGCCTTAACAAATACTTTAAATGACACCCAGTGTGTCATTCAACCTGGAAGACTGAGGAAATACTGTGAGTGTAGGGCATCATAGACCACTCCGTGAGCCCTGTCCTCGTAGTGTAATAATGCAGAGAAGGGCCCTGGTGTCATCAGTGCAACTCTCTGCACCAATAAAGAAGAGAGATGAAGAGGCCGAGGGCAAAAAAAAAAAAAAAAACACCACCACACAAAACACACATCAGGGGGGCCAGGGGGAGCCCAGAGATGGGCATTAATGTTTCAAATATGAACTAAATTCTGTACCCACGTCATAAATATTTTATTATTTTCAATTGTTAGGGAAACCTGTCTGCAAAAATATTAGTCTGTCCATAATGATCATACATATAGATTTCATAGTATCTCACATGCAATACTGATGCTGTATTAGTCGTATTTTAGTATTAGGTTAACAGATGAATGTCAGCCTACAGCCTATAGGCATCAGACAGGAATAAAAAAATTACATAGAAAGACATTTAGGCCCCTTTCACACTGGGGCGGTTTGCAGGTGTTATTGCGCTAAAAATACCGCCTGCAAACCACCCCAAAACAGCCTCCGCTGTTTGTTCAGTGTGAAAGCCCGAGGGCTTTCACACTGAAGCGGTGCGCTAGCAGGAGAAGAAAAAATCTCCTGTCAGCCACATCTTTGGAGCGGTGAAGGAGCGGTGTATTCACCGCTCCTGCCCATTGAAATCAATGGGACAGCGCGGCTATACCGTGGCAATACTTCGGCTATAGCCGCGATATACGAGTGGTTTTAACCCTTTTTCGTCCGCCAGCAGGGGGGTTAAAACCTCACCGCTAGCGGCCGAATACCGCGGTAAAACAGCACTAAAAATAGCGCTGTTTTACCGCCGACGCCCCCTACCGCCCTAGTGTGAAAGGGGCCTAAAAGTGTACTTATAGTTGATTAGTTTTCTTCTCACAGCATGGGCTACATGATACAATTCAGAAACCTCAAAATAAATGAAAAAAAAAAAAAAAAGGTATTGATTGAGATAGAGATACAGATATAGCTCTCTCTCTTTCAATCAAGCTGTGGGAGTGTACTGTGAGAAGACAAGCAGTGGTTTCCTGGATTATTTGTTCCAGTAGCCACTGAACCTAACTCGTCTTTAGGTGTGAATGTACATTCTCCGGTCATCAAAACCACCAACAACAGAAAAGCCTATGCAAAGGGTCTCTCCACAGGAGATAAAAGTGATGTGGAGGTCAGCAGGAGGAGCCAGGTGATCAACTACTCTGGAAGTGTTGGTTTCCAGGCGATTTTGGGGGACCATTTCTAATGAACATAGAAGTTTTAGGCTCTGCAGATGGTAGGCAATTAATTATATACACTCTTTTAAGGAGTTAGCAAGCCTGTAGTGTAGCAACAAGGTGCTTTTCAGCTGTGGTTTGGTAACGCGCTTGTTACTGGAGTAAATACCAACGTGCTGCGATACAATTTTATTTTGAATGGCACCTTCACATACTAAGAAAAAAAAAAAAAAGGGGGGGGGGGTTGGAATTGGAAATCAATCCCAAAATTGGATTAGATTCCAATTCCATCCCCCCCCCCCCTTTTTTCCATATGCCATAGTGCCACTGGTGTAAGCAATTAACTTATTTTCTACAGGCATAGTCATCACTGACCTTCCGCCTGTTGTCACTAGATTGTTGAGCAGAGCCACATAGTTCTCTTTAACCCCCCGTTTTCTCCACCTTCACACACTAAGGCAAAGCAGCTCTAATGCACAAATGTTACAGAGCAGCACAATACATGGTAACGCACTGCACTTTGTTGTTGTGCTACTTTGCCAAAAATGGTGCATGTCCTTGATGCATTGTCAGAATATTCATTGGAATGGGCTGTCTTAATGCAATGCACGTTAACTTGTGAAAAAACATGCATCAACACACATGGTAATGAAACACGACCAGGATCTAAATGGGCCCTAAGAGAGTTTTTCAAATTGTGTAGAATGTGTGGTTCTAGTCGAGCATTCAGCTGACACCACCCTCTTTATAGTGATTTTTTATTCCTTTTGGCAGTTGGCAAATCCCGATGATCATGTACCTATAGCAAATGTGCATCCATTGTGCAATCATTGTTTTTACTATGGAACATTAGATAATGTGGTCAAATTATACAAAGGGTTAAAAAAAAACTGAGGTTTTACAACATACCAATGTTTAGTCTCCACTGAAACATACCTTATCAAAAAATACTCTGTCAATTATCAGTGAGGCCCCAAAAGTAAAGAGTCTGCAAAACACACATGTAATTAATATTCTTGAGGTGGTCAGTAAAAAGTTAATACAGTTAGTGAAAGGCACATGCATTTCTTTTTTTTTTTTAACCAAAACCTGAGAACAAACATCACAATGGACACAATTAAATTACAAAGTTTAACAAAAAGAAGGAGGATTCCCACATATAAACATAAAATCGGTACTTACAGATTTGGTCACAGGCATCCAAGAGCTCTATCTGCACCTTGTACAAGGAAAATCAGTATAAAATTCTCCATCGCTGGAACCAAATCCCAGACCTGCTCCACTCCATATATCCCTCTGCTGACCGCTGTTGCAGAAAAGACCCAAGCACATTGTACCACATCTATTGGTCCTGCCCATTAATCGTCCCTTACTGGCAGATGGTTCATTCACTACTCTACTCCTCCTTAGGTTTTGGGTTTGAAATGAACCCAGGATCCATTCTCCTGGGTTTCCCACCTTATTCCTTCTCTGAACTTTCTATAAAAAAAAAAAAAAAAAAAAAAACAAAAACTCCTTCTGCAGGTGATGACTACAGTGCGTTGTTTGTTTTCTATTTCATGGAAGAAACAGGAGGCCCCCCCTTCTTTGTTTGAACTGCACTCTAGGTTCCAAGATGCAAAGCAGATGGAATACCTGACTGCCATCTTAACTGACACACTGGACGCCCATAACTGGGTTTGGGAATTGTTGTACCTCTTAGAAGCTTCCCAGTCTGACATATCCATGGCCTTGTCACGGCGTGCATGGATGGCAGCTTTTGACTTGGGTAGGGCTCTGACACAAGTGGATACTCTACACAGATCTCCCCTTTTTTCCCCCCTTTCTTCTTCTTGCCCTTTTGTAGATTTGTACCTTTTCTTTGTGTCTAGTACAGTGGCTTTTGACATCTGGTTGCACACCTTAGCACAGACAGGAGAACCTAGTTGAGCTAATGTATTTTTTTTTTCCTTTTTCTACTGGAAGCCAGTTTGTTGATCTTATTATGCCACCACTATGTTAGGTCATAATAGGTTTTGTATCCTGTTTAGGGGTCCAATTACCCCATCCTTGCTCCTTTATATTATAATCTCCAAGCTGGTACTTTTTGTGTTTTGCCAATCTGGATGTCTTGTACCTTAGTTTTAGGTTGAAAAACTAATAACAATAAAAAACAAATAAAAAACAAAATAGTCCATTCTAGTCAGCATAATTATATCTATATATCTATCTATCATATATATATATATATATATATATATATATATATATATATATATATATATATATATATACACACACATATACACACACACACACACACACACACACACACACACACATATACAAAACAAAACTTTAGAAGCTGTCACCTGCAAAGCAAACTATACCAGTTGTTTGATAGGTGGTAGCTCATAATGATGCAAATCAAGTAGATGCAGCAGGTAATATACTGTATACGTGAAGTAGACGCTTCTATACCCACTGAGTCATCATCAATCCATGTAGAGGAATGTTCTAGCCACCTGTCCCAAATCTTATGATATTTAGCCGGGCACCCTCTATGGATATAAATATCTTTCTTGTATGGCAGCATAAGGTTAATAGCAGCCACCCAGTTCTGGACTGTCAGGGGTGAAGTCCTGATCCATACCCTAGCAATCAACATTCTAGTCATAAAAAGTATTTCTTGTAAGAAAATATGTCAATATTTATCACTTTCCTGATTAGGGAAGATCACAAGAGGCACTGCTTGAGACAGAGGGTTAATGGGGAGCCCATTCGATCATGTAGCAACCAAACCACCTGTGACCAATAGCCTTGAATAGCAGGGCATAACCATACCAAATGGTTAAAAGTGCCACTGGTCTCACCACATCTGGGGCACAAAGGACTATAATGTGGCCGAAATCTAGAGAGTCAAATTGGCTGCGTAACGTGGTGGAAGTAGAAAAAAAACAAAAAACAAAATAAAAACAAAAACAGAAAAACTGAGTTGGGTAGGTCAAACTCAGTCTTGAGGTCTAAATTAGGGTTGCACCAATACCACTTTTATAAGACTGAGTACAAGTACCGATACTTGTTTTACAAGTACTCGCCGATACCGATTACCAATACTTTTTTTTTTATGTCCTGACAGTGGCACAAATATGCAACACTGATGAGGCGTAGACTGTCAGTTTTTTATTTTTACAAATTTTATTATTATAATTTTACAATTCACAATTGTAAATTGTGTAATTGTTTACAATTGTCGCTCTTTTTTTTGTTTATAGCACAAAAAATAGAAACCACAGAGGTGATCAAATAGCACCAAAAGAAAGCTCTATTTGTGGGAATAAAGGACGCAAATTTCATTTGGGTACAGCACTGCATGACCACGCAATTACCAGGTAAAGCAACGCAGTGCCAAATTGTAAAAAGTGCTCTGGGTCAAGGAATGGGGTAAAACCATCCGGGGCTGAAGTGGTTAAAGGGTAAGTTCATCTTTTTCTAAAATTCCAGCTCCCCTATGCACTATAGCATTCTTGTACTTTTTTTGAAAAAATGTCAAAGCTTTCCATTAAATCTACAGTCACTTACTTTTCTTGTCCTAATCCACGTTTCCAGAAGTTTCCATTAGTAATGTCTTTCTTCCTGATCAGACTTTAGGTCATGACACAGGAAGGAGTTGACCAGCTGACCTCATTAGCAAACACCCTGTATCATCCACCCTCCCATTCCCAGGTGCACGTTTTTTTAAATGAAATGCTATCAATCAGTGATCACCCTTCTCACTAAATACACAATCAGATTGCATAGTGTATGGCCATCTTTATACAAGTACATAGGAGGGAGTGGACAAAAACACTCAGCTGTCAAGCCCGGGTTCACAACTCTGCATAGGGGGAACTTGCATTCCCACATGCGTTTTTTTTGGCTCCCCTACACACAGCAATCTCCCCAACTAAGATTCAGAACTTTTTTTTTAGAGTGGAGCTTGCTGCATTTTTTACTACGATTTTTGGTGCAGCGCATTTCTGAAATGCAATGAAACGCACAAATGGGAATGGAGCCTCATTGTTCTTGCATTAAAGCACTAATTTCACTTTCAGGCCCCAATTACATCTAGCATAGTGGGAGCGCACATTTTGTGTCTAGTTTTCCCTGTGACACGCATAGGGCAGCCTGTTGATTTCAATTGGCTGCACTATATGTGGTTAATGGGACATTTTGGTGTTTTGTGGGTTGTGCGTTTTTTTACAGTGCGTTTTGCAGCATTTGCCCCTCGTTTTTTCACATTGCAAAATGTGTGTTTGCTTCTGTCTTTGGTGTGCCGTTAACAATTAATGACACTAAAAGCGCAACTAGTAATTTTAGGTGTATGAAGATGGCCATACACTATGCAATTTGATTGTATATTGTGTATTTAGTTAGAACTGTAATCACTGATGGCTTGCATTTCATTTAAAAAACGTGCACCTGGGAATGGGTGGGTGGATGATGCAGGGTGTGTGCTAATGAAATCAGCTGGTCAACTTCTTCCTGTGTCATGACCTAAAGTCTGATCAGGAAGAAAGACATTACAAATGGAAATGTCTGGAAACATTGATTAGGACAAGAAAAGTATGTGACTGTAGATTTAATGGAAAACTTTGATATTTTTGCAAAAAAAAGTACATGAATGCCAAATTGGTGCATAAATAAAACAAAAAACAAAACAAAAAAAAGACACTTTGTTTTTCCTCATCTTAAACATTAAAGGAGTTGTTAAGGCGGTTTTTTTATCTTAATACATTCTATGCATCAAGATAAAAAACCTTCTATGTGTAGCAGACCCTCCAGCACCCCCCTTATTACCTACCTGAGCTGCTTCTCTCTCCAGCGATGTCCACGATCCCCCTCAGCCATCCAGGACACTCCTTCTGATTGGCTGAGATAGAGCAGCGGCACCATTGGCTCTAGCAGCTTTGAATCAAAGACAGTTAGCCAGCCAATCAGGGGAGAGAGGGGGCGGGGCCAGGTCAGGGCTCCATGTCTGAATGGATACATGAAGCTCTGACTCACCTTGGGTGCCCCCTGTAGCAAGCTGCTGGCTATGGGGCACTCGAATGAGGGGAGGGGCTAGGAGCAGCAAAGAGGGACCCGAGAAAAGGAGGATCCAGGATGCTCTGTGCAAAACCAACTGCATAGAGGAGGCAAGTATAACATGTTTGTTTTTTTTTTTTTTTTATTTTATTTTTTTAAAAAGAGCCTTTACAATCACTTTAAGGGGTATATTTATACATTAAAAAAAATTGCATAGCTGTATGCCCATGGAGACTGCATGAACATTTGTTCTGTGCAAATAGGGCAAAATCAAAAATGTTCCCAGGCTACATTTCCTACAATTTGAATATGTGAATGCAAAAAATGCAGCATTATGGCCACTGGAGGACAATGAGGAGCACACCTACTTGCTATGGTAGTCAGTGCCATCTAGTAGCTATACCACATTAGAGGGGAAACATCAGGCTTAGGTCCCTTTCACACGGCTGGTTAGCTGCCGAATTCCTGCGGTAAGAATTGGCAATTGCAGTCAGCTGCGTCCAGGCTCGGACATCTCTCCCTAACTGCAGCTAACTGCTCTGTGTGTGGCTACATGCAAACAGCAGTGACCGCTGACAGCACGCCATTCGTTTAAATGGGCTGAGCGGCTGTTGCTGTTTGCATAACCCGGTCATTCCAGTAGCAATAATCTGCCAATTCCTACTGCAGGAATCCGGCAGCCACAGCTACCAGGCCGTGTGAAAGAGGCCTTACGAGTAATGTGAGCCAGCCTGGAGTGTAATCACATTGATTTTCAAATACTGAACCTTTCGAACATCTAAAAATTAAAGGAGGATGGATCCAAGTCGGTACAAGCTAATTAAGCCGTCTTGTTCCAGCTGAATTTCAATCCATGTATGGGCTGGCTGGTTAGATCGACTTGTGCACAACCAGTCTGTCGGGTTTTTCCCGAATAAATAGTGATGCCGGTTATAGCCGGTAACACTGATCATTGTATTCTGCCTGTGTGGAGGGCTCCCCGCTGACAGAATACATTTAGACTGTGGGAGCGATTCCCCCATCCACCTCAAAATGTATGGCTGGGGGAATCTGATTACTTTTTGTTTTCTTCCTTCAACCTTCTAGTTGAATGAAGCATTACCTTCTTGAGGCATTCAAGGAAGCAGATAAACCAGTACTCGTGCAGTATTTAATAAAAACAACAACAAAAAAAGCAATAGGGTACCCAGCACCACATAAAATAGGATTTTTTAAAACAGCTTACCTGTAAAATCCTTTTCTTTCGAAGGACATCACGGGACACAGAGCCACAGTAATTACTGATGGGTTATATAGGTATCACTGGTGATTGGACACTGGCACACCCTATCAGGAAGTTCAACCCCCTATATAATCCCTCCCCCTTGCAGGGATACCTCAGTTTTGTAGCCAAGCAATATAGTGTATTAGAAGAGGGGCGGGACCTCTGTGTCCCGTGATGTCCTTCGAAAGAAAAGGATTTTACAGGTAAGCTGTTTTAAAAAATCCTATTTTCTTTCTCGAACATCACGGGACACAGAGCCACAGTAATTACTGATGGGATGTCCCAGAGCAATGCTACCTGAGGGGGGGGAACCACGACCAAGTAGGGTGCAATCAGACCTGAGGACCCTGTACCGCTGCCTGCAGCACACTACGCCCAAAGGCGATATCCTCATGCCTTCTCACATCCACCTGATAGAATCTGGTGAATGTATGGACTGAAGATCAGGTTGCGGCCTTGCAGATTTGAGCCATAGAGGCCCGGTGATGCACTGCCCAAGAAGCACCAATAGCCCTTGTGGAATGTGCCCTGATCTGAAACGGAGGAATCTTCTGCTTCAGACCGTAAGCTTGAATGATCAATTGTCGAATCCATTTAGAAATGGTAGCTTTTGACGCTGCCTGTCCTCTATTGGGACCCTCTGGCAGCACAAACAAAACATCCGTCTTGCGGATCTGAGTAGTTGCCCCTAGATAGGCCTTAACTGCTCTTACTACATCCAACGAATGTAGAGATCTCTCTTCCGGAGAACAGGGATCTGGAAAAAACTAAGATGAGGGCGTAGTACCACTCTATCCTTGTGTATAATCAAATAAGGCTCCTTACAGGAAAGAGCTGCTAATTCTGATACTCTTCTAGCAGAAGAGATGGCCACCAGAAAAATTAATTTCCTTGTCAACAAGACCAAAGGAATCTGACATATTGGTTCAAAAGGCTGTTTCTGTAACACAGCCAGGACCAAATTCAAGTCCCAGGGGTTTAGGGGCGCTTTAACCGGAGGATTAAGACGCATCACCCCCTGCATAAAGTTTCGGACCAAAGAATGCGAAGCAAGTGGCCGCTGAAATAATACTGATAATGCAGAGACCTGGGCCTTGATGGTACTCAAGGCCAGCTTCATCTCTAATCCCATCTGTAGAAAATCAAGGATTCTACCTATGACATATTTCCTGGGATGCCAACCTCTGGATTCACACCAGGTTATATAAGCCTTCCAGACTCTATGATAAATCATCCTGGAAGCTGGCTTCCTTGCATTAATCAAGGTAGATATGACAGGACCTGAGAGCCCACAACTCTTCAGAACGTGGGTCTCAATAGCCAAACCGTCAAATTTAGCGTTTGTAAGGCAGGATGGACTACTGGACCTTGAGATAACAGGTCTGGGCGTACCGGTAGTATCCACGGGGAACCCACCGTCATCCTTACTATTTCTGCATACCAAGTCCTTCTGGGCCAAGCGGGGGCCACCAGAAGTACCGACTTCCTTTCCTACCTGATCCTGCGAAGGAGTCGTGGTAGTAGCAGAATAGGCGGGAATGCGTAAATCAGTGAGAACCGATGCCACGGAATCACCAACGCATCCGTCCCGCATGCAAGAGGATCTTTTGTCCTTGCCACAAATCTGTCTATCTTTTTGTTGAATCGGGATGCAAAGAGATCTACATCTGGAACCCCCCATCTTTGGCATATGGCCCAAAAGACGTCAGGATGCAGAGAACATTCCCCTGGAAGTAACTGCTGGCGACTTAGATAGTCCGCCTGCCAATTCTCTATTCCCGGGATGAAACTGCCGATATGCATGGCACATGCTTCTCTGCCCAGACTAAGATCTGGTTCACCTCTTTTTGAGCAACTCGGCTCCGGGTGCCTCCCTGATGATTGACATAAGCCACTGCTGTGGCATTGTCGGACTGGATCCTGACCGGACAACCCTGTAGCCTGATAGTCCAGGCCTTTAGAGCTAGATGTATCACCCGGATGTCCAGAATGTTGATGGGTAAGGTCCTCTCTGTCTTGGACCATACCCCTTGGACCGCAGCCTGTTCCAGAACTGCTCCCCAACCTGACAGACTGGCATCTGTTGTTACCACCGTCCAGGTAACCGGTAGAAAGGATTTCCCCTTCTGCAGGTTTTCGGGTATGAGCCACCAATTAGGGCTCTGACGCACCGCATGCGACAGGTGCATCGGAAAGTCTAATGCCTGAACCTTCTTGTTCCAGGTCGACAGAATACTGTGTTGCAGCATTCTTGAGTGAAACTGAGCATAGGGAACTGTTTCGAATGAAGACACCATCTTCCCTATTAGCCTCATACAAAGGTGGACTGAGGGACCCTTCTTGGTCCTTACTGTCAGAATCAGCTCTCTCAAAGCAGTGATCTTTGCCTGAGGTAGAAATATTTTCTCCTGGCTTGTAACTATAATCAGACCTAAATACTCCAGTCTTCTTACTGGTTTTAGGAAAGACTTTTCTAAGTTGAGGATCCAACCTAGGTGTTCTAGATACCTGACCGTGGTCCTCAAGTTTCCATTCAAAGAGGCTACCGACCGGTCTATCAAGAGCAGGTCGTCTAGGTATGCTATGACAGCTATACCCTGAGCCCTTAATCTGGCCAGAGGAGGAGCCAAGATCTTTGTGAACACTCGAGGTGCAGTGGCTATCCCAAAAGGCAGAGCCACAAACTGGAAACGGCGCCCTCCTACCTCAAAGCGCAGAAACTTCTGATGAGCAGGAAAAATGGGCACATGCAGATATGCATCTCTGATGTCTATTGATGCCAGAAATTCTCCTCCCTGCAGGGTGGGAACTACTGTTCGAATTGATTCCATGCGGAAGGATTGAATCCTTAGGAATCGGTTCAGATCCCTTAAGTCCAAAATGGGCCTGACATCCCCATTTGGCTTTTGGACCGTAAAAAGGTTGGAATAGAAGCCCAATCCCTGGTCCTTTGCGGGAACTATCATAATGACCTCCTGCGACAAAAGTCGCTCTAACGCTAGAAGGAGCAACTGCTTCTTCTCTGGGTCTCTGGGAACATTTGATCTGAGGAACCGAGGAGAAGGGAATTCCTGAAACTCCAGCTTGTACCCTAAGGTTACCGTGGAGACTACCCATCTGTCCTGGAAGTCCTCGTGCCAGAGCTCTGAGAACTGTCGCAGTCTTCCCCCCACTCGAGTGAGCGGGGGCGCCCCCTCATGCGGAGGTCTTAGTGTTTTGCCTAGTAGGCTTCTTTCCCCAGGACTTCTTTTGTCCCTGGGGTTGACTCTTGTCTCTGGACCCCGATGGAGGCGGCCGTCGAGACTGCCTGGAGGCTGAAGCCCCCGGCGCTGGGGAAAGAGTCCGTTTGAAAGAGGGACGCTTACTCTTCTTCTTGACAGGTAAGAGAGTGCTTTTCCCAGAAGAGATTCTCTTGATATAGTTATCCAAGTCCTCTCCAAACAACCTTGCACCACGAAATGGAAACCCAGCCAGTAGCTTCTTACATGGTGCTTCGGCTGACCAATTTTTCAACCATAGGATTCTACGTATATGCACCAACCCCAGTGAAAGACGGGAGGTTTGCACGATAGAATCTCTAATGGCGTCAACCACAAAGCATAAGGCCGCTGGAAGGTTAGCAAACCCCTGGGCCTGCTGTTCAGGTAATACTTTGATGACCTGCTTAACATGGTCTCTTAAGTATTGACAGACTCCAATCGCTGCTACTGCAGGTTGGGCCACTGATCCTGCTAAGGAGAAAACATCCTTCAATAGGGATTCCATCCTTTTATCTACAGGATCCCTGAGCATCTGAGCATTGTCTACAGGACAAGTCAGGCTATTATTTACGGAGGAAATGGCGGCATCAATAGCCGGAAATTCCCCACATTTTAATAAACTTTTCTTCCATCGGATAAAGTGTTGAAAACTTTCTCAGTGGAAAAAAACGTTTGTCTGGGTGATCCCACTCAGAATAAATAAGCTTTTCAAGTAAAGTATGAACAGGAAAAGCATGTGCTGCTTGGAAAGGTTTCAGTGACCCCAAAGCAGAAGAGGATTCTTTAGCAGTTTCAGGTATGGGCAACTTAAATGTGGATCGGACCAATCCAGTGAGGATCTGCACTAAGACTTTCTTCTCTTGGGAAGTCGCAGAGGGTCCCTCTCCACCTGATTCCCCCGAAGAGGAATCATCCATCCCATCCCGATCCTCTGAAAGGGACTCATCTCCTTTATCCCAGAGCTCCTCTGTCTGAGGGTCTTGGGGAACAGAGGAAGGCCTAGTGCGTTTTCTTCCACTGAGTGAAGACGTAATCACAGCCATTAATCTTTCCTCTAGACCATTAATGGTTGAGGAAAAAACCTCTTGTGTAATATATACAGGGGCTGAAGTGCCAGAAGCAGGTGTAGCCCCTGACCCCGATGGCTCTCCCTGGCTAGCCGTCCCTGGCCCATCTTTAGGGGGGGGAGGATGCTGCCGACAGGGGGCCCTCAGAACCTGAACAAGATCCCCTAGTGTCTCTGGTTCCTGGGGTGCTTGAACCTCTTCTACCCATAGTGCAAAGCAACAAGGTGTGAGGTATACAAATGAACACTGCCCGCTGAGCGATGTAGTCTGGCTAAAAGCCTTGCTACCCAATGCTCAGTCTGGTGTTACTTCAGTAAATGCTGCCTAGGAGAATGCCTGTGTCCCACCTTACATGCGACCGTCAGCTCTGTGTCTCTCAGAAGGCTGAGTGCACCTGTACAGAGTGCCTCTAATAGCCTGCAGCTGGCCTGAGTGGGAGTCTAAACACTCTGTGCTGACATCCCGCCCCCTCCTCTACCGCCCCCCCCCCCTCGAGTTTTGAAAAAAACGAGCGCTTCCCGCACTGCCGACTCTCCTGTCATGCTTCTGGAGAAAAGGCTGGGGATGGGGGGGGAGAAGGAGGGAGACTGGTAACAAGATTTGCCTGAACGGCTATCTTCAGAGATGGTGGCCTTTAGGCCACAGAGCCCGGGTGGTATAACCACTTTCTAGACCCCTGTGGCCCCTCTCTAGCCTGGGGGGAACATTCAAACATGAGAAATCCCCCCTTTCCACCTTACCTGCTTGCAGCCTGCTTTGAGATGCTGGGAATAATCAGCACTGAACACCTGAGACAAAGTCAGCATGTGTAGGTTTGTGCTCTTGGCAGCCCCCGGTGGTCACAATAGGCATAGCATGCATTTACCTTAAAGGAGAAAAGCCACTAGAACTCAAAAATTCTGTGGAATCGCCTCTTACCTTATCCAGCCGCAGGGTGCTGTTTACACAGACCCAATCTTCACCTCTCACGGTGGGCTCCGTTTGAAAAAACCGTCAGAGACTGGGGCCCCCATCAGTAAGGGGATCCAACAGTTCTGGGACCGTAAAGCACCTCGCCAGAAATTAGGAAGTTTAAAGCCATTTTCTGATCTGCGGGGTCCAGCTCTCTAAAAAGAGAAGCATTACGGGTAAAACCTCGTTTCTTCGGACACGAGGCCCGGGTACCATTCAATTCGGCCATGAAAAGACACTTCGAATGGATCCGGTTCGCCTGGCTTGCCCCAGTATAGGATCTTAGGATATTCCCTTTGGAGCTCAGCACAGGACATCTTTACACGTCCATCACCTAAGACACTGGCGTAAAAACTGAGGTATCCCTGCAAGGGGGAGGGATTATATAGGGGGTTGAACTTCCTGATAGGGTGTGCCAGTGTCCAATCACCAGTGATACCTATATAACCCATCAGTAATTACTGTGGCTCTGTGTCCCGTGATGTTCGAGAAAGAAATATCTTTTTAGGAGTGGGGCTAAAGCCTATAAAAACGCTGCGTTCACTTTAGGTGTCTACTGATATATTTGTGTACTTAAATCACACAGCTTGTAAAAGAATGTACAGCATGTTATTCACTTTAATTCAATGTAAAGACTTACCCAACAGGTAAACATTGTTGTAGCACCAAATCTAGTTTTTTCGGCTCTTTAAAGAAGTGATAGATGAGCAATGGAATCCAAAGAATGATGGCAGTTGGTCGGATAAGAAAAGCCAAAGCCACAAATAGCAGGTATTTAGTACTAGAAAACAAGAAGACAGATTTAGAATGACAATCCACAGCAAAGTCAGATATGGAAGAAGTTGTTCGACTAGTTTTTCTTTTCACCTGCTCTTTGTAGGTGAACCTTCCAGTGGGAACGAATAGAGAGCCAATGTGCCGAGTACAGTTTCCATGGCGTTTGTGAGAGTTCTTGTGCAACAAAACCAGGTGAACCAGGAACACAGCTGACAAAAGTACTGAATAAAAATTAAAAAAAAAAAAAGTGTTAACGGTTAGAAAAAAAAAAAAAACAAAAAACACAAAACACAAACGCGCCAAAGTGGACTTGAAATAAAAGCAGGCCACTGTTGCCTATAGCCAACAATTAGTCTTTACCTTTGTATTTGCCATTAGGCAAATTATTGCTGGAATTATATTGGATGATATGGGCAGTGAACTTTTTTTTTCTGCTCTTAGGAAAGAGGCAAGTGTTTTGGAGAGCATTTAAGCAGATTTTTTTTTTTTGCTGGACCTGTACTTTTTTCCCTCCCAGCATTGCACCACAGCGAACAGTATTGCAAGTGGTGGTTTGCTGTAGTGTGGTTCCACCAACACCTATTGTACTGTGCTGGTTGTGGTGCCATTCATTTAGAACTGCAACACACAGAATATAGTACTATGTGTTATGGTAATGCATGGTAAACTGCGTGAGTTACTACAATGCACAGGTGTGAAGCAAACCTAAGGAAGGCCATACACAGAGCGAGTTTCTTTCCTGCAACTGTGGGTGTGTGGTTGCAGGAACACAGTGTTAATTTGGGAATCCCTTTCTCCTGAGCCATTGTATTCTCCAGGCAGGGGAAGCAGTCTAATGCAGAACTTCACACAAAGCACTGGGTTTTCTGTAGGGTTAGAGTGAACTTCTATAAACTGTTGACACAGAAAACTATAAGGGAAAGGTTGAGCAATGGCTGTGTTAGACCAGCCATGGAAGGTTTGAATCTAGGCTGGTTCAGCAGGAAGTGACCGAGATTCAAACAATGTGTGGGCAGGCTAAATGTACCCAAGCCGATCAATTTGGATACAATTTTACATATAGTTATTGCTAGTGGCTGGTATAGCCGCTAGCAATAATCACTGTCTAAGTACAGTAAGGACAGCTTCCCCTGCCTGGAGAGTACAATGGCTCAGCAGGCAGGGATTCTCAAATTAACACTGTGCTCCTGCAACCACACACCCGCAGTTGCAGGAAAGAAACTCGCTCTGTGTGTGGCCTGCCTTAGGGATGGAATAAAAGGAGCTGCAAGTACTTGGCAGAGGATCAACTCCTGCCACATTCTATGCATCATATGAAATATTGTTTTGGGTGGAGTTTTGCTTTGGTAGAGAGTCTGGTTTCTTACAGTAAGGCCGGCCATACACGGTCTGAATCTCGACTGGTTCAGCAGGAACCAGCCGAGATTCGAACCATTAATGGGCAGGTTGAATGTGTCAAGCTTATCCATCAATCAACTTGGGTACAAAAAGCCTGCCATATTAACTTTGGATTATTACAAGCGGCTACTATAACCGCTAGCGATAATCACGGTCTTCTCCTGGCCCCACACATTGGGAGCAGACTATGGCCTGGCAAGAGGGATTTCCCGGTCTGCACTGCCTGTGTTGATGGGGGAATTGTGCAAATTTCTTTCCTGCAACCCATGGCTGTCTGTGGCCTGCCTTAGTTACAGACGTCTCAAATGTTTTCCAGTATCTAGTTGTGTGCCATTAATGTGTATCTAAAGACAAAACTATTTCTGTACATTTGGATAGAGCAGGGAAAGGTTAGAACCCCTGCCATGTTTTTAATGCTGTGTCCCCACTGGGGAGATACTCTGTTCTGCAGACAGGAGTTTCAACATTCACCACTCAATCCAAAATAAAATTACAAAAAAAAAAAAAAAAAAAAGTAACACATATACATATTGTGACATTGGGGATTGTTCAGCTCAAGTGGATAGATGCATTTTGGTGCAGTGAGTCAACATCAGATAGGCATTTATAGTTTAGGGCCTGGTAGCCCACGTTTATTAAAGGGAAAAACAAAACAAAAGTCCATCCAGGAATCCCACGCAGGGGTTCCAAGCTTCAATTAAATACACAAAATCCAAATGAAAATGCTAGCCCACCTGGCTACTTTTCAGCAGTAATGCTGCTATAGGTACAGGCCCCATAAACGAGTTGCTTGGATGCACACAGTCTTAGGCTCCTTGGCCGCACACAGCTTCAACGCACGCAGCTTTGGGCTCCTTGGACGCACACAGCTTCAAGCCCTTCAACTTACACAGCATCTATTCTCACACAGAGACACTTACTAGCAGCCACTGCTCCAACTTCACCTTCCTCCTCTCTCATTCTGCTCTCACCAGCCCCTCATTATATGGGCTGTGTGCACCTGGGCACACACCCTGCTGGCTGTCCACAAGACCCGGACACAGGGTTGGAGATCCCGTCCCACCAAAGACTCTGAAGGATCTCCAAACTACAGAGCCCCATAGGGAACTAGCAAAACCTGGAGAAAACTGCCAGAGCAGTTTTCTGTTTCAAATTTACGCTCTGTACTCAGCAGACTCTGTGTCCACTTTAACACCATCTTCATAGGGACAGAGCCTTGCTCTGCCACTATATATATATATATATATATATATATATATATATATATATATATATATATATATATATATATATATATCCCCCCAAGATTGAGCATGACAATTCAAGATACAACATACATATTACAACTTAGGATACAATAGGAGAGACACTACATGGCACATCCTATGCACATAAGTATGTCAAGGGTGCAAACACGTACTTATTTGGGGGGGGGGGGGGGGGGGTACTGAACCCAAATCAAAAGGAATAAGTAGGGGAAAGAGAGAGGGGAGGGGGGAGATAAAAGGGAAAGGAAGGGAAAGGCCTATATTCCCAGACCATGGTGTCTGCCAGGACCAGAAGGACCCACCTATAGCTGTGGAGAACATATACTATACTTGCAACTCCTGCTGTGCTTATGATTTATTGTCCTAAAAGACATCCAATGATCAGTTTTTACATACCACCCATTTTGCCACATTTGCATTTTCCAGGCGCCTCATTAGACCGTACAGTCTTACATCTGCAAGGCCAGAAAATATAGCCTGTATCAATCTTGGAATCCAGACCTATAAAAAGATTATTACATTTCAAGTTGAACATATAATGCACGTTTACAATTGTTAAATGGGTTTTGTATGAATATTCGGTACAGGAAGTCTAGCAAACAGAGACTTTCCCTAGAGTACTGCACACCTAAAATAAGGTATCTACACTTAGTATGTGCCCAGCACTCTAAAAGAAAAAAAAAGGGTGCCTGTGTTTGGATGTTAACTTAACTGTATTCAGTGCAAGCTGTTTAATTGCTTTTAGCGCTGCTCAAAGTAGAGGTGAAAGCATATCCCCGTGTCCCAATACCAATCCAGGGGGTTAGTAAATGTAAGGAGGAAAGGATCACCGCCATTTCCGACCAGTCCAGGTGAATAAACAATAAAGAATGCCCTCAGTCTACGGGTCTCCACCAATCCACACACCCTGATGCATTTCGCCCTGCCCCCCGGGGCTTAATTATAGGGTCATAGGCCTATAGTCTGAGACCACCCTCTATTGTTTATTCACCTGAGCTGGTAGGAAACAGAGGCAATCCTTTCCTCTTTACATAACTGGATTTAGGTTATTAACAATTACAATAGACATCCACAGGACACCAGGGTGAGATCAAATGTTCACTTGCCAGATTGAAATTATTCTGCTAAATTCCCTATTGGGATTCCCTAAACTACAAACCATTTCATTTATCAAAGATATTCAGATACTTATCAGTCTGAAATGTAAGACCTCTAAATATACATACCAAGAAGAAGACTTCATCCTTGCCAATCCAATCCAAAACTTTATACACAGAGGCAAAGAGCAGTGGGTAAGTGAAGCCCCTCAGTCCTTCATTCCATTCCCATGTTAAATAGCCATAATTACTATTGTTAAAGTGAAATAATATTCATTGTGATTATTTGATATGTAAAAGAAAAATACAAAATGCTGTATATTTACTACAGGTATTTATAAAGTGCTAACAATTTACCAAAATGTACAATTCTTAAGGGGGAAAAAAATAGGGTAAGATTTTGAAACTGATGGCAACAACACTTACCAAAAAAAAATTGAGACAGGGCAACAAAAAGCTGGCAAAGTAAGTGGTAGTAACAGGGAAACGCTGGAAGAACATTTTGCAACTAATATTGAATATTTTACAACAGATCAGTAACACGATTGGGTATAAAAAAAGTAAAGATGGGCAGAGATTCACCAATCTGGGGTTGATTTACAAAAACGGGTGCACACAGAATCTGGTGAAGCTGTGCATAATAACCAATCAGCTTCCAGGTTGTCTTGTCAAAGCTTAATTAAACATGCTGAAGTTAGAAGCCAATTGGTTACTATGCACAGTTGCACCAGATTCTGTTTGCGCCAGTTTGAAAAAAATTTCCCCCATTGAGTCTAAAAACTGTTGAGCAATTTCAGAATAATGTTCCTCAATGTAAAATTATGAAGACTTTAACTATATCATCATATGCGCTACAGTACAGAATTCTGAGAATCTGGAGAAATCTGTGCACAAGAAACAAGGCTGAAACGCAATATTGGATACCCATGATCTTCAGGCCCTCACAGCACTGCATTAAAAACCAGGCATGATTCTGTGAAAGACATCACTGCATTGGCTCAGGAATACTTCCAAAAATCACTGTCTGAACACAGTTCGCCGTGCCATCCAAGAATGCACGTTAAAGCTCTATCATGCAAAGAAGCCATATCTGAACATGATCCAGAAACGTTGCCGTCTTCTCTTGGCCAAGCTCATTTAAAATGGTCTGTTGTAAAGTGGAAAACTTTTCTGTAGTCAGACAAATCAAAATTTTATTTTTTTAAATGCAACCAAGAGCGCAGGGTCCTACAGGCTGAAGAGGAGAGGGACCTTCCAGCTTGTTATCAGCACTCACTTGAAAAGCCTGCATCTCTGATAGCAGGGTGGATATGAATCAATGATTTTTTTTTTTTTTTTAAATGCTTTTGGGGTAAAAAAAAATCTAAAGATAGTTTTGTATTTAAGATAAAATTAATAATTGAGTTTATTCAGCATGAAACGGAGCTTAGTTATGCAGCGGGAAGCTGTATATTCTGCAATATTTACATTTTTGGTGAACTCATTCAATGAATCCAAGCTTTGCAAGCTGAGATAACATGCACTGCATTGATGCATTCACACAATTTTACAGTAACATGAAATAAAACAAAGTTCAGGAATATTCCTTTATCCCATTGTTTTGAAAATCTATGTACACTACAAACTGTATGACTGAATCGGTTCTGATATCGCGCTTTTACTAACCTAACAGCTTATTATTTTAATTTAGGAAACCTTCATTTTATTTGCAAATATTAATGATTCTAACTACCAGCAAGAATGAGTCCTTACATTTAAAGAGCACCTGTCATTTCAGATCCATCATGACAGCGCCTGCTAGTAGGCATCCACTCACCTGCTGCTGCCACGTCCCTCACCTTGTTATGTCATTGCCGCATCACCAGTCATCCCATTAAAGTGAATGGGACGGTCAGTGAGTCAACAGCGAGTCAGAGGAGGAGCCGCTGCAGGACAGAGATGACAGTTGCTCTTTAAAAATTATGATTTAAATCAAATTGATTTAAATCAAGCCTTTTTACTAGTAATTTAAATTGACTTGATTTAAATTAAATCCACCCTGTCTGATATTATTGACGGGGGGGGGGCAGCATTAGTGCATATGGAAAGGGCAGCTTGCACATCTGGAAAAGCACCATCAATGCTGACAGACATATCCAGGTTTTAGAGCACCATATGCTTCCATCCAGATGATGAATGCTGAACCCCATACTGCATTTATGACAACAGCATGGCTTCCTAGTAAAATAGTCCGGGACCCTAACTAGCCTGCCTGCAGTCCAGACTTTTCACCAACTGTAAATATTTGGCACATCTTGAAACAAAAAAAGCGACAAAGATGACCCAGGACTGTTGAGCAGTTAGAATCCTGAATCAGGCAAGAATGGGACAACGTTCCTCTACCAAAACTCCAGCAACTGGTCCTCTCAGTTCCCAGACATTTACAGAGTTATTAAAGCGGTAGTAGTAAAGCCCGCTTTGTGATTTTTACCTACAGGTAAGCCTATAATAAGGCGTACCTGTAAGTAAAATGAATATCTCCAAAACATGCACCATTTAGGAGAGATTCACCCTAGATGCAGCCAGTGATGTCAACCGCGCATGCGCTCTGAGGGTCCGGCATATCTTACCCGAACCTTCAGACCCTGGTGCCGGAAATGAAGGCCTCTACGCGCGCAAAAGACATCACGATGCAGCTTCGGCCAATCACACAGCCAAAGCGCACAAACCCGAAAGAAAGACCCAGGGAAGAAGTGTCAGCCCTCTCGGCTGTGACAGTGCGCCGCTGGAATGCTTTGTTTCATGATAAGAGATTATATATAATTTTTTTTTTTTTCTCAGCCTGGGTTAGTGGACCATAGCATGCTCCTTCCCAATCATGTGGTATTTATACCAGCCCACATATATGATGGGGTTCTATCCAGTGTCCGCAGGCAGCGTTCTGACACACACTATGAGAACCCATGTAGATAGCGTAACAGTCTGATGATCTTACACAGCACCCTATGCTATGCTCCTTGGCAGGGCAGGGCTATGCACATCCTTGACACCTCATCGCGCAACTCACGTGATAGGATATTAGCATGATCGCGTGCCGCACTCTTGAACTAGCTGATTCACACCGAGAGTGAGAGGGGAGATTATCTCATAGCTCGCCCCACCATTTATGGGCATGTCCCTTTAGCCGTGCTTACTCAGAGATGTACCTGCCCGCACTTTCACCAACCAGAACGTAGCACAGTGAGCATGGGGGAGGAGACTTTGCCCTGATATATAGATATATATCTATATCTATATATATATATATATATATATATATATATATATATATATGGGCTGGGGAGAGGAGACCATTCGACGTTTGCCTAGTGCTGACATGTCCCCGCACTCCTCGATTGTCTCCTTCCCGGGCTACTAAGGTGTCCCTTCACTATTTGCACTATAAGTCTGAATGCTGGACAATACCTATTACGATATCCATCTACAGGCCACCGTAGCCCTTTCTTCTGGGCAATGCACCGGATGTACTCTTCACATTCTTCCGGGTGAACTGACGGCAAACTTGAATGCAATCTGAACACGGTAAACTACAGGCCACTGCAGTTACTGCTAAAAACTACAGCGGCAACACACACAAACAGCAAAAGTTTACTCCGGCTCAGAATATAATGATACAACTGCGGTAAGGACGCCCCTATCTGGGCCAACGTTATCTTTAAAATGTCCCCTGTTGTGTACAATCTGCGGAAGTAGCAGAGACTGATATATGCAATCTTTATTGAATCAGCTGCTCTCTTTGGAGCACTATACAAGCACTATTCATGGAGATCTGCTTTACAAGTATAAATGCATTTATAGCCGGGACAGCTGCAATTGACTCTATTGGAATTGTTGCATATCCACTACAAATGAACTAAGGTCAACCGGAGCAATTGTTACCAAATGGCTACGTTTCTTTATTGTTGTATTCAGCCGAACATGGTCTTTTCCGTTTTCTACACCGTTTGAAAATGCAAAAGAAACGCCTTGAATTAAAGCGTGGTGTTCTCTGTAATAGATCTGAAGACCTGACATGCTGTGATTACCTGTTCAATGCCGGCAGGTGATTGCTTTTTAGCTGCCAGAAAAAGCTTTCCTATTTTCTAGCAGTTCCTCCTGTATTGAACTATAGCTTGGCCACGTTGTCACTTTGGACTCTAGAGGGTGATATAAATCTCTATACGTCTGTTCTGGACAATGTCATTTTATTGAATTTAAGCACTTCTAATCATTTTAGGAGCAACGGTGTGCAGGACATTTCATAATATTCTTGTCCACCATCCTTCCCGGGTTGTGATTCTTGGTGGGGAATAGCGGGGTTACATGTTTAGCGCCTTTTTAATTTTACAACGTTGTTTAGTTCTAGTGTATTTATTTTTGAATTGATGCATTGTGGGAACGTTATCCACTGAGGGTGAATTAATTTTTCTTATCCGCCCTAGTTGGATTAACCAGTGATTTGTATTTCACCAATAAAGCTTTAAAATTTGTTTCAATCATACCGTGGTTGATTCTCCTGTTAATTGTCATCTGGTGACACATCTTTGTGTCTCCCTTTTTCCCCTTTTTCTCTGCATTCGTATGGATGCCTTATCTGTGTTGGGGGACTCGTTTATAGCCAGAATCGGCATAATCAAAGTACATTACAAACATATATATTACATACAAAATTTGTATATATATATATATATCATATATCATATACACACACACACACACACACACACACAAACAGTGCCTTGCAAAAGTATTCACCCCCTTGCATTTTTCATGTTTTGTTGCCTCAGAACCTGGAATTAACATGAATTGTTTGAGGATTTGCATCATTTAATTTACAAAACATGCCCACAACTTTGAAGTTTTTTTTTTTTTTTTTTTTATTGTGAAGCAAACAACAAATAGGATAAAATAACAGAAAAAGTCAATGTGCATAACTATTCACCCCCCTAAAGTCAATACTTTGTAGAGCCACCTTTTGCGGCTATCACAGCTCCAAGTCACTTTGGATAAGTCTCTATGAACTTGCCACATCTTACCACTGGGATTTTTGCCCATTCCTCCTTGCAAAACTGCTCCGGCTCCTTCAAGTTGGATGGTTTGCGCTTGTGAACAGCAATCTTTAAGTCTGACCACAGATTTTCTATTGGATTGAGGTCTGGGCTTTGACTAGGCCATTCCAACACATTTACATGTTTCTGCCTAAACCATCAAGTGTTGCTTTAGCAGTGTGTTTGGGGTCATTGTCCTGCTGGAAGGTGAACCTCCGTCCTAGCCTCAAATCACACACAGAGTGGTACAGGTTTTGCTGAAGAATATCCCTGTATTTAGCACCATCCATCTTTCCCTCAACTCTGACCAGTTTCCTAGTCCCGACTGCTGAAAAACATCCCCACAGCATGATGCTGCCACCACCGTGTTTCACAGTGGGGATGGTGTTCTTTGGGTGATGTGATGTGTTGGGTTTGCACCAGACATAGCGTCTTCTTTGATGGCCAAAAAGTTAAAATTTTAGTCTCATCAGACCAGAGCACCTTCCTCCATACATTTTGGGATTCTCCCACATGCCTTTTCGCAAACTCAAAACGTGCCATTTTGTTTTTTTGCTGAAAGTAATGGCTTTCTTATGGCCACTCTGCCATAAAGCCCAACTCTATGGAGCGTACGGCTTATTGTCGTCCTATGTACAGATACTCCAGTCTCTGCAGCTCCTCCAGGGTTACCTTGGGTCTCTGTGCTGCCTCTCTGATTAATGCCCTCCTTGCCCAGTCTGTGAGTTTTGGTGTGCGGCCATCTCTTGGCAGGTTTGCTGTTGTGCCATGTTCTTTCCATTTGGTTATGATAGATTTGATGGTGCTCCTGGGATCTTCAAAGATTTGGATATTTTTTTTTTTTTTTTTTTATAACCTAACCCTGACTTGTACTTCTCATCAACATTGTCCCTTACTTGTTTGGAGAGTTTCTTGGTTTTCGTGGCAGTGTTTGGTTAGTGGTGCCTCTTGCTTAGGTGTTGCAACCTCTGGGACCTTTCAAAAAGGTGTGTATATGTAATGACAGATCATGTTACACTTAGATTGCACACAGGTGGACATCATTTCACTAATTATGTGACTTCTGAAGGTAATTGGTTGCACCAGAGCTTTTTATGGGCTTCGTAACAAAGGGGGTGAATACATATGCACATGCCAATTATCACTTTTTTATTTTTGAAAAATAGATTTATGTATATATTTTTCTAATTTTACTTCACCAACTAAAGGCCCATACACACGACAGGACTTTTTGACAACAAACATGCAAATTAGCTGTTTTAAGGCAACATCCTACCGTGTGTACACTCCATCGGACAAACTTTTTCGGTTTTCATCTGACTTTTGTTGGCTGTGCGAACAGACAAACTTTCCGGCAACAAAAGTCCTATGGTGCAAAATCCTATCGTGTGTACACAAGTCCATAGCACTTTAGTCCAAAGTACATGCAAAAGATCAGACAACAATACAGAAGTTGACCAAAGGGTGGCAGTAAAGAGCTGAAAAACCACATGATTTGGTGAAAGTTGGCTGAAAAAGTCCTGCCGTGTGTATGCTTAATTAGTTTATGGCCGATGCCCTTTGTACAAAAATGCACGGGAAAGTTTGTACAAAGCCCTATCATGTGTATGGGCCTTTAGACTATTGCGTTCTGATCCATCACACATAATTCAGATTTAAAAAAGGAAGAAAACTGAACTAAAAGGCTGTAATGTAACAAAATAGGTAAAAAGCCAAGGGGGGTGAATACACACACACACACACACACACACACACACACACACCCCATATCTATATCAACATTCACGGTATTCAAATATCTTAAATAGACATCTTACATCTCTCCATATCCTTCTTAATTTTACTTGACCCTCTGGACAAACTTTTTATATGGTAGGTGCACAAATATATCCCTCCACATACATACAAATATAGACATATAAGGCAAATATGAATAGGCACCTCTCAATTACCCTACTTTTATGCACATCAAACAATAGTGACTGTACCCCTATACCCCAACAAGTATGGTTTATAGACCCCCTCTTTTTTGCTATACTAGCTGTCTTTCACATACGCCATTTGCCAGGTGTATGCTTTCATTGCATGGCAAGCTCCTCTTTCTGGCTGAAATACATCCTATGCCCTCTCGCATTGGGTCCACCTGTGTATTATTCCTTTGTTTCCCACCGGTTGTTTTGGGGCTGGGCGCTGCATGTTTTATAACTGCAATCTGGGTAAGTGTTTTTGAGTGCTCAGTTATTTATAAGTACAGATTTTGTTTTATTTTCTTTTTCCCGGTCAATCGTATTGTCCTACGAGTTACAATATACTCAATTTTTTGATGTTGATGTATGAAGTATTTTTGAATATGTATTGGCATACTGTAATGTATATTGTATTTTCTAGTACCAATAGGATCTCCTGAGGAAGCTGCAAAGCGATGCCTCTGTACCTTTTTTCCCTGCTGGGGAAATGTATGACCTCCTTTATAGACCCACTACAGAGTCCATCATATCTATGGGTATACCTTCAGGTTCATTCGTGTTCAAATAGGACACATTCATTCGGGACAATACCATGTATATACATTGGAAAACGTTTTCTATGTCTGTTTTACTATAATGATTTTAACATGATTATATAATAAAATTCTATTTGTACTATATTGAGAGCTCTTTTTCATTTGGGTCTACTGGTGGCTACCAATTTAAAGTCCATATTGATTCTTGTTTTTTTTCTGTTTGTATTTGTTCCATGATAAGTATTTCATAATGTGGTAGTATGCGATGCATACTACCACATTATGCAATTGCTTTACAAGTTTTTTTTTTTTTAACCACTACCACTTTAAATGAAGAGGGGATGTTACAATTTGGTAAACATGGCCCTGTCCCAACTTTTTTGAGAATGGTTTCTGCCAATTTCAAAATTACCATATGTTTTCCTTAAAATGGTCCATATTCTCAGTTTAACCATGTGATATGCTTTCTATTTTCTACTGTGGATAATATATGGGTTTATGAGCTTTACAAATCATTGCATTCTGGTTTTATGTAGACTTTACACAGCACCCCAACTTTTGGGAATAGGGGACTGTATATATTGTATATTGAATGTGTACAGAAACAAAACCGGTACCCAGAGATCACAAACTATATCTCCTTGTACAGGTATGCTGCGCTGTTTGTATGGGCACTTTTTTTTTTTTTTTTAAAACATAACCACTGACCTCAGAAGTCCATTCTTTGTTGTTGTTTCTGTACATATTCCTCTAGGACTATAGGATGTGGGGCCTTTTTATTCAGAGCCCACCTTGACAGACAGTATTTTTATTTATTTATATAATGAACATTCACATCAGCCTTGAGCCAATTAACCTACCAGCATATCTCTGGAGGACACCGGATTATCCAGAGGAATCTCACACAACCAAAAAAATGAACATGCAAACTTCATGCAGGTAGTGTCTTGGCTGAAACTCTAACTGATGACCCTAGTACTGCAGGGCAGAAGTGCTAAGCAATAAACCACTGTGCTGCCCAATATGTATATAATATCATACACATCCACTTGCTGAACATTGCAATCATGGTGCTCATTCAATATTAATGGACTGTCTTTGCCTCTGCCTTGCATCATCTGTTCCCTGTTCTCCTCTGTGACTAATGACCCAGGAAGTAGCAAAGACTTAATCACTTCCTGATACAGATCGGTCAATCCCTGGCTGCTACAGCCAGGGAAGCAACTAACCAAGCACAATTAGCTATATTAGAGGGCAGAGGAAACATTGGGGGGGGGGGGGTCTGATACACCCCTGAAGTCTCCATAAAGAGTACCTGCAATATTCCCAAAGATATCACATAGGGGGCTTGTTAGCACCCTTGTAATAGCAATAAAGGCAAATTGGGGAAAAAAATAAATTCAATAAATTAAAAATATCCCCATACACACACACACACACGTGTAAAGAGATTGTACCACACATACTGTATGAGGTATCAGTACGAACTACAGTGTAAGTGCAATCATTCCAGGGCCAAAATTCATGAATAACTCTACACTGATAACCTGTAAAGGCTTTTAAAATTCTAGATACTGCAATTTCTCGCCATTTCAAGGGTGAATGCAATTTTAAAAGTGGAGTTCCACCCAAAAATGGAACTTGCACTTTTTGGAATCCCCCCCCCCCCCCTCCAGTGTCACATTTGGCACCTTTCAGGGGGGGAGAAGGGAGCAAATACCTGTCTAATACAGGTATTTGCTCGCACTTCCTGGCATAGATCACCGCAGTGCTTGCGGTGACCTACGCCACTTCCGGCGTCTACACTCTCCTCCGCCACTGTATTCTGTGAGACACAGAACACAGCAGGGACCAGAGAGGACGCGCAGCACGACTAAGCATGCGCAGTAGGGAACCAGGAAGTAAAGCTGCACGGCTTCACTTCCTTATTCCCTTACCGAGGATGGCGGCGGCAGCAGCCGAGAGCCAACAGACGGATCGGCTGCCGAAATTGCAGGCTCCCTGGACAGATAAGTGTCCATATATTAAAAGTCAGCAGCTGCAGTATTTGTAGCTGCTGGCTTTTAATTTTTTTTCAGCGGAACTCCGCTTTAAGTCTTGACATGTTTGGTATCCATTTACTCAATGCAACATCAACTTTTATATTTCACCAAAAAGTGGGTATTATAGTGTGTTTGTGTGCACAGGCATCTGACATTCCCAGACACACTGAATACAAAATAGTTTGAGGGAGACTTCGTGCTCTGTTCTAACAAAGGACTCTACCTGCTAGCATTATTTTAAATATTCAATTACATATTGAATATTTTATGTATATAAAAGTTAAATTACAGTAGATGCATTCATTTATGGTATTTAAAAAAAACATGACTTTACCCATTCATAAAACACACTGTAATTACAATAAAGGATATTTAAAAGTCATATTATGAGCAACTTCCAGGGATTGCCAGTATTCATCCGGAACAAAGCTGGTCTGCACCATGAAGCAGTTAAACACTCGAAAGGCAAATGTCAGCAAAACAAAGATGGCATTTTCTCCAAAGAGACCTAAAAGAAAAACATCAGTAAAAGATAAATTAAATATGATATAAAAGAGGTGTGGGCAATTCATTTTCTAAAGGGGCCAAATGAGAAACTGGGACTGTTGTGGAGGGACGGACTTGACAAAATTAATTTTGGACCTGGGAAGCTCTGCAAGTACATATAGAAAACAAACATTTGATGCTAGGAATAAGATGTACAACTGCTCATGAAATAGGTCTCTTTCAGGCAGGCGTTCTGGAGGTGGTAAAAACGGGCAACTGCCCACCAATACGGGGCTGTTCACATGCCACGGCCATGATGCTTTGCTTTGTGGCCATGGCATTGTTAACTTGGGGTGCAAGGCTTGACAAGCAGCACCTCTTGTCAAACTCACCCATTAAAGCTGAACTCCAGATTTTGTTAGACTTTATTATAGTTCGTTTTTTTGGGCCAGCTTGGCCCAAACTATGTCCCTCACTAACATGTGAGGGCGCTGGATGTACGGTATAAACTGTATATAGCTGAGGCTACATAGAGCATACCACACTGTGTTTCGGGTTCCAGCTCCAACGTCTTATCTTATATCCAGATCACAATAGAGTTTAACGGAGCGGCGCTCAGTTTTTCAAAGAAAGCAATGTATTCTAGCAATGAATACAAAGATTCCTCTGATTGGCTGAGTCAGAGAGATGGGCTGATGATGTCAAAACCTCTCTGACTCAGACAGAGGAAGCTTTGTATCCATTGCTAGAATACATTGCTTTCTCTGAATGGCAGAGTTGCACTCAGACTAATGTGTTCCGGGTACGAGACAGAAAGTCTCAGCTTTAACCCAGAACACAGTGTGGTATGCTGTATGTAGCCTCATCTATTGGCCTCACGTTAGTTTGGCCCAAACAAACTATGTAAACTAAGTGTATCAAAAGCTAGAGTTCAGCTTTAAGTTAAATGGGGCTGCACTGCAACCGTATGCAATGCAATGCTCTCCCGCCAGATCCGATCCTCCTCACTGTACCGATCAGTTCCTCAGGCTCTCTCCTTCCAGTTCTTGTAGCTCTCCACATGGAAATCTATTAGTAAGTTTCTCTGAGCCCCTCAGCTTCCTCAGCGAGAATGCTGACAGGCTCAGAGAGGCATGTTGACAGTGGTGCCATTGAGGGCAGGATAGGGCCTGCCAAAGGGCCAGATGCGGCCCTGGGACTACAACTTGTCAAGGTCTGATCTAAAACAACAAGATAACTATGGATTGCCATAGTCAGAACAATGTCATTCAGGTTTCATTTCACAAAAATGTTCTATTTTTAAAGTGATATTAAACTCTCAAAACAAACTCCTTATACTTACATGCTCTGTACAATGGTTTTGCACAGAGCAGCCCCAATCTTCCTCTTCTGGGGTTCCCTACTGGCACTCCTGGCTCCTCCTGCCTTCTGGTACCCCCCTCCCCTCTAGCAAGCCACTTGCTACAGACTCACGCCTGAGCCACACTGTGTGCATCTATTGACACACACACAGTGTGGCTTGGCCCCATCACTGGATTTGATAAACAGCAGCAGGAGGCAATGGCTACTGTTGCTCTGACGGAATCCAAAGGGCAAGAGAGAGCAGTGCCACTGTGTCTGGGCACAGGACTGGATCAGGTTCAGGCTCCACTAGGTATTTTTTTACCTTTAGGCTCAGCTCACACTGCCGCAAGAGGAAAGTCGAGGTACGATTTCATTGCGGCTTGTTTACGACTCCATTAACAGAGGTCAAAGTCGGGATGATGTCACCCCAAAAGAGTGTAGGAACCTTTTTTGAGTTGAACCGATTAGAAAGTTTCCATTGCAGTTAATGGGGTGCGACTTGTCATGCAACTTTGAACTCTCAAGTCACACAACAAATCACAGCAGTGTGAACCAACCCAAATGCAGAGAATGCAGGAAGGTTTAAAAAAACAAAAAAAACATTAAAAAACACCTTTTAGTCTTTATAACCACTTTAATACAATAAATATGAAATAATCAGAAAAGATTGGTCTGCTCAAACACAGATGCTCTGCGTTAACGCTGACCAATCAGAATCACTCCAATTCATCCCTGAGGTCTTAAAGCAGTTGTACACCCCGCTTGAGTCTATAATAAGGCTTGCCTGTAGGTGAAATGAAAATCTCCCAAACCTGCACGCTTTAGGAGACATTCATCCTGCATGCAGCTGCTGATGTTTCCGGAACGGAGGGCTCCCTCGCGCATATGCCATCAGTGACGTCCTCGCAGCTCCGGCCACTCACAGCGCTGGAGCCCACGAACCCGGAAGAAACATGTCAGCTCCCTCAGCGGTGACCGGGTGCCGCTGTGGGGGCCCTGTTCTAAGGCATTTCATAATGTGCTAGTATGCGATGCATACTAGCACATTATTTCATTGCCTTTACTTTAAAGCTGTTTGCTAACCCTTTAAAGAAAGAGGAGAAGAGTGGGGATTTATAATCTCTGGACCACTACACTGGCTCTGTGGGCACTGGTAGCTCATCATTATTATACAGGATATAGATAGATCTATATACAGTATCTCACAAAAGTGAGTACACCCCTCACATTTTTGTAAATATTTTATCATATCTTTTCATGCGAAATCACTGAAGAAATGACACTTTGCAAAAAAATGTAAAGTAGTGAGTGTACAGCTTTTATAACAGTGTAAATTTGCTGTCCCTTCAAAATAACTCAACACGCAGCCATTAATGTCTAAACCACTGGCAATAAAAGTGAATACGCCCCTAAGTGAAAATGTCCAAATTGGGCCCAATTAGCCATTTTCCCTCCCAGTGTCATGTGACTCGTTAGTGGTATAATGTCTCAGGTGTGAATGGGGGGCAAGTGTGTAAAATTTGGTGTTATCGCTCTCACTCTCTCATACTGGTCACTGGAAGTTCAACATGGCACCTCATGGCAAAGAACTCTCTGAGGATCTGAAAAAAGAATTGTTGCTCAACATAAATATGGCCTAGGCTATAAGAAGATTACTAAGACCCTGAAACAGAGCTGAAGTACGGTGGCCAAGACCATACAGCGGTTTAACAGGACAGGTTCCACTCAGAACAGGCCTCGCCATGGATGACCAAAGAAGTTGAGTGCATGTGCTCAGTGTCATAGCCAGAGGTTGTCTTTGGGAAATAGATGTATGAGTGCTGCCAGCATTGCTGCAGAGGTTGAAGGGGGGGGGGGGGTCAGCCTGACAGTGCTGAAGGAAGCCTCTTCTAAAGATGATGCACAAGAAAGCTCACAAACAGTTTGCTGAAGACAAGCAGATTAAGGGCATGGATTACTGGAACCATGTCCTCTTGTCTGATGAGACCAAGATAAAATTATTTGGTTCAGATGGTGTCAAGCGTGTGTGGCGGTAACCAGGTGAGGAGTACAAAGACAAGTGTGTTTGCCTACAGTCAAGCATGGTGGTGGGAGTGTCATGGTCTGGGGCTGCATGAGTGCTGCCAGCACTGGGGAGCTACAGTTCATTGAGGGAACCATGAATGCCAACATGTACTGTGACATACTGAAGCAGAGCATGATACCCTCCCCTCAGAGACTGGGCCGCAGGGCAGTATTCCAACATGATAATGACCCCAAACACACCTCCAAGATGACCACTGCCTTGCTAAAGAAGCTGAGGGTAAAGGTGATGGACTGGCCAAGCAGGTCTCCAGACCTAAACCCTATTGAGCATCTGTGGGGCATCCTCAAACGGAAGGTGGAGGAGTGCAAGGTCTCTAACATCCACCAGCTCCGTGATGTCGTCATGGAGGAGTGGAAGAGGACTCCAGTGGCAACCTGTGATGCTCTGGTGAACTCCATGCCCAAGAGGGTTAAGGCAGTGCTGAAAAATAATGGTGGCCACACAAAATATTGACACTTTGGACATTTTCACTTAGGGGTGTACTCACTTTTGTTGCCAGCCATTTAGACATTAATGGCTGTGTGTTGAGTTATTTTGAGGGGACAGCAAATTTACACTGTTATACAAGCTGTACACTCACTACTTTACATTGTAGCAAAGTGTCATTTCTTCAGTGTTGTCACATGAAAATATAATATTTTTTAAATGTGAGGGGTGTACTCACTATTTCTTTTATCTGCCTAACCTGACATTGGCTGATCACACTGATACAATCTCTGGAAGAATCTGCAGCAGCTGTTAACCATTTCAGCTTATAATCAGCTATTTAGCCAGAGCTCTGTGTGTGCTGCACAGATTGTTTGATGTTTTTTTTGGAGGATTTACTGCTGGATCAGGCTAGAAACTTCACAGCCCAATTAACTAATTACTGTCCTCCACTAATCCTGACCAGTTCACTGTTTGTAAGAAAATTTGTATTTTGGAAATTGGATGTGATGCTGTCTCTTCTGTCACTTGGTTGTACTTTCAAAGGAAAATCACTGACTTGATCTTGCAGAGCTGCTTTAAATAGAGTGGATCAGCCCTGTGATACTATATACTTGTACACTGGGTTCAACCATAAACGCAGTCCCCAACCATCTCCTGAATCAATCATGTCTGCGATCCCTAACCTTCTCCTGTATCATGTCTGCAGTCTCTGACCATCTCCTGTATCATGTCTGCAGTCTCTGACCATCTCCTGTAACATGTCTGCAGTCTCTGACCATCTCCTGTAACATGTCTGCAGTCTCTGACCATCTCCTGTAACATGTCTGCAGTCTCTGACCATCTCCTGTAACATGTCTGCAGTCTCTGACCATCTCCTGTAACATGTCTGCAGTCTCTGACCATCTCCTGTAACATGTCTGCAGTCTCTGACCATCTCCTGTAACATGTCTGCAGTCTCTGACCATCTCCTGTAACATGTCTGCAGTCTCTGACCATCTCCTGTAACATGTCTGCAGTCTCTGACCATCTCCTGTAACATGTCTGCAGTCTCTGACCATCTCCTGTAACATGTCTGCAGTCTCTGACCATCTCCTGTAACATGTCTGCAGTCTCTGACCATCTCCTGTAACATGTCTGCAGTCTCTGACCATCTCCTGTAACATGTCTGCAGTCTCTGACCATCTCCTGTAACATGTCTGCAGTCTCTGACCATCTCCTGTATCATGTCTGCAGTCTCTGACCATCTCCTGTATCATGTCTGCAGTCTCTGACCATCTCCTGTATCATGTCTGCAGTCTCTGACCATCTCCTGTATCATGTCTGCAGTCTCTGACCATCTCCTGTATCATGTCTGCAGTCTCTGACCATCTCCTGTATCATGTCTGCAGTCTCTGACCATCTCCTGTATCATGTCTGCAGTCTCTGACCATCTCTTGTATCATGTCTGCAGTCTCTGACCATCTCTTGTATCATGTCTGCAGTCTCTGACCATCTCTTGTATCATGTCTGCAGTCTCTGACCTTCTGGGGCGGGGCTGAAGGAGGGACCATAGGCGGGGCCAGGGTTGGACTGGAGGAGGGACCAGGGTGGGGCCCATCAGGTAGGCTGTACGGAGCCCCATGATTTCTATCAGTGGCCCGGACGTATTAGAAGAAGATGATAAGCTGACTTCCCCCGCACAGCACACATCATGGGGAGTTTGGCATTAGAACACACAGGCTGATTTACTGAAGGCAAACAGGCTGCTCAGTTTGAAGGGGGTTTCCCTTAGCCTAACGAAGGAGGTGAAATTTCTTTCTGAAAACAATACCCAATCACATGCAAGGAAAATTAACAGCAGCACATGATTGGATGATGGGAGTCAGCAGAGCTTCACCACATTCACTAAACTAAGGGAATTTCAGAAGGGAGCAGTTTAGTAAATTAAGTAAAAAAAAAATAGTAACGTTAAAAATTAAAGTAAAAAGAATGTAGTAAAATGAAGTAAATTCCCCCATGGAGATGACATTCCCACCCAGGAATATGATGACTCTGGGATCCCATTCATACAGTGGTGTCTCCAGTTACCTCCCCCTGTATTCGCCCCCCGGGGGTCCTTGCTGTACAGTTTGGATTTCCTCTTCCTCAGTTGCACAGAGCGGGGGTCTCTCTGCCCCCTGAACACAGACAGAGCTCGGCTCCGGATCGCCTCCATGCCGCACTTTGTTGTGGTTGGACACCCCGCCCCATTGTCACTTTCCCCGCTGACTGCGACTAGAGGCCGAGTCACCCCTCGTGTGTGTCACACAGCCCGCGGCCATGTTGTCGGAGACCAGGGTTACGGACTTCTCATGCAGACCTTCACAAAATGGTTCCTATTACGGAGACAAGAAACCACGTTTTTTCGCTACAGGCTCCGCGCCATTTCTGAAGGACTTTTCCACCATACCGCACCTGTGTGTGAGCGCCCAAAGCAAAGTTTGGGGCCTACGAGGCGCCGTACGTCCTTACGTCACTAGAAGGGGCTGCGTATTGGACTCACTAGTCTCTAGTGAAGGTCACGTGACCTGTGTATCCCGCACATGACTGCAGGTAGGCTGAGCTGGGTAGGAGTAGACGTTCTGCATTCATTGTTGCCCTTTGGTTCTCCTGGTACAGATATTATGTGGGATCATATGAGAGAAATATCCACAGACAGATCTCTTCTGAGGTGTCGGCCAATCACACATCCATGTGGTGTACTTTCCTGAACACAGTGGGAGCAGATCTCCCCATAGACAGGAATAGAAGTGTACAGAACAGCGGTGTGCCCCTGTGTAGGTGAACGCGGCCCTCCATAGTATGAGGCCTGACTAAATTGGCAAGCTGTAGCGGTAAGTTCACCTTCACAGAAAAGATAGACCAATATGTATTCTACATGTTTTTGGAAAAAAAATTCCATTAAACTTATATAGATTGGTTTATGCAAAAGTTATAGCGTCTATGGCATATCTTTATGGAACTTTTTTTTTTTTTATGTTAGTAATGGCAGCGATCAGCGACTTATAGTGGGACAGCGATATTGTGGCGGTCAATCGGACACTGACACTTTTATAATACAGTGATCAGTGCTAAAAAAATATGCACTGTCACTGTACTAATGACACTAGCTGGGAAGGGGTTAAAGCGGGGGTCCACCCATACCGCCAAAAAAAAAATATTAAAAGCCAGCAGCTACAAATACTGCAGCTGCTGACTTTTAATACATGCCCACTCACCTGTCCCAGGGTCCAGCGATGTCGGCAGGTGACGCCGAGAACCCGCTCGGTTCTCGGCAGCTGCCGCCGCCATCCTAGCTGAGGGAATCAGGAAGTGAAGCGTTGCGGCTTCACTTCCCAGTTCCCTACTGCGCATGCGCGAGTTGCGCTGCGCGTCCCAAGTGGTCCCCGCTCTCTCCTGGGAGCTGTGTGTTCCCAGGAGACAGCGCGGTGGGGACGGGAAGAGGCATAGACTCCCATGGGAGTCTATGCCGGAAGTGGGTGCAAATACCTGTCTTAGACAGGTATCTGCACCCCCCTCCCCCCTGAAAGGTGCCAAATGTGACACCGGAGGGGGGGAGGGTTCCGAAAAGTGGAAGTTCCATTTTTGTGTGGAACTCCGCTTTAAACATCTAGGGTGAATAAGGGTTAAATGTGTGCCTAGCCAGTGTTTAGGTGTACTGTATGTGGTGCTTTTGCTAAGACCCCTTTCACACTGGAGTGGTGCGCTGGCAGGATGGCAAAAAAAAGTCCTTGCTAGCAGCATCTTTGGAGCGGTGTATACACCGCTACTGCCCATTGAAATCAATGGGGCAGCGTGGCTATACCGCCGGCATAGCACTGCTGTAGCAGTGCTTTGTGGTCGTTTTAACCCTTTCTCAGCCGCTAGCAGGGGGGTAAAACCGCCCCCGCTAGCAACCGAATACCGACGGTAAAGTGGCGCTAAAAATAGTGCCGTTTTACCGCCGCCCCAGTGTGAAAGGGGCCTATGGGAAGAGATGGATTTTGTTTCCTGTGCTCTCCCCTGTCAGAACGGCACCTGCAGATCAACTTCTGCTGTGAAAAATCACAACTGAATCAGCACGCCCCCTGCAGGCGGAAGTGCAGAATCAGGTATATATAAACTAAAACTGCCATGTGGCAGTCTTTAAGTGGTTAAAGTGTAAGTCTCTGTTTCCACTTGTACAACTTGTCCTATGACTTGGGATTGCCAAGTCGCATGACAAGTCGTACCCCATGATTTCCAATGAGTACCATTCATATTTGTGCAACTTCAGAGTAGTCCATGCACTACTTTGGTCCGATTTGAGGTTCATAGACCTTTAAGAAGGCACAGGCATTGCTTCAAGTCATATCAAAATCACGCGGCTTTCAGATCGCAATAGTGGAAACCTAGGCTAAGTATACCTTTACAGAAAATTTCTAAGGTAAACTTTAACTCTGGTCCCTCTGTACTGTAGTCCCGCAATTCTGCTTTGTTAGGGACCAGAAAGCTGCTTCACCGGCCCGGGGATTGGAAATCCTCCCAGCTTAATCTCCTTTCTGTACCTCTCAGCTGGCAAGGGGCGTGGTGCTTCTTCTGTGATTATTCACAGCAGATGCCAATCTGCGGGTGCTGGATGTCCGCTGGCACCCACCGATCGTCAGTAAAACACACAGAATGGAAATCTGCCTATGTAAATAAGGTAGATCCCTGTTCTGACAGAGAAATATAATTTCAAAATTGTCGTTTAATTTTTTGTTTATAGCGCAAAAAAATAAAAAAAATTGTGGTGATCAAATACCACCAAAAGAAAGCTATTTGTGGGAAACAAAATTACATAAATTTTATTTGGGTACAGCGTTGCACGGCCATGAAATTGACAGTTAAAATAACTCAGTGCTGTATATATGAAATAGTGTTCAGCTGCAGCTGTCACTTAAAGCGTGTTCCCACACTAAATAAGCAATATAAATCAAAAATAGTGAAGCGCTGCTGTGGATACAAAGAAACCAGTAATAAATGAACATTACATAAAAAAAACTATGATGAATCCTAATCCAGTCCCATCAAACCGCATGTCGCATGCTGTATAGTTTAGAAGATTATTATTATTATACAGGATTTATACAGCGCCGACAGTTTAAGCAACGCTTTACAACTTGAGGGTAGACAGTACAAATACAATACACTTTAATACAGGAGGAATCAGAGGGCCCTGCTCCTTAGAGCTTACAATCTAAGAGGGAAGGTCAAGAGTTCCAAGAGGGGATGGACTGATGGAGAAAATAAATGTATAGTTGTTAGGTGGAGGCAGGATAGGCTTCTCTGAAGAGAAAAGCTTTCAGGGATTGCCTGAATGTAGGAGATAGTCGGACAGATTGGGGTAGAGTGTTCCAGAGGATGGGCGAGGCTTGGGAGAAGTCCTGAAGGGGAGCATGGGAGGAGGTGATGAGGGGAGCTAGAGAGCAGGAGGCCTTGGGAGGAGTGAAGAGAACGATTTGGTGTTTTTAGATTAGGTTAGTGATGTAGCTGGGGGTCAAGTTGTGGATGGCTTTGAAAGTTATTGTTAGTATTTTGAATTTAATTTGTTGGATGAGTCTCAGCCAATGGAGAGATTGGCAGAGAAGGGTAGCAGTCACTGATTGCTTTGTAAGGTGGATGAGCCTGTTAGCAGCATTCATGATGGACTGAAAGGGAGATAGCCTATGTAAAGGTAATCCAATGAGGAGGGAGTTGCAGTAGTCGAGGCGAGAGACAACCAGGGAGTGAAATTAGGAGCTTTGTGGCGTCATTGGTTAAGAAAGGACATGTATTGGAGATGTCGCGGAGGGTTGAGGTGGCAAGCTTTGGAAAAGGATTGGTTGTGGGTCTATAAGGATAGTTCAGAGTCCAGGATAACACCTAGAACCTTGGCACAGGTGGCAGGTTGATAGTTGAGCTGTTGATTTTGCCAGAGAAATCTCTAATTTAATATAATATCAGGTGAAAACAAAATGTAATCCGAAAAGTCCCAGTACTGTAAAGATGTGATCAATCGTCATACACTTAATGAGAAACAAATGCCGTTATAAACAGAAGTATAACTTCACACAATTAAACAGATTGGGCTCCATTCGCAAAGCGGTATCTACCTCTTTAAGAAGTGCAGTAAAATACAGCTCAGCGTTTTTGAGGGGGGAGGGGGGGCCCTTCGCAACTGGTATGGATTTGGAGGGGAACCTCAACTCCCAATTATTTTTTTTTTTTTAAGTGTGTTTTGGATTTAGGGAGGACGACACACCATTTTTATTATTTTTTTTTATGCTGGCAAAGCTTTTCTTTACATTCAGCAGGGAACCCCGCAGATAGCGGATGACTCATGGGTTGTTAAGGACGCAAAATCTCTTGAGGAATGTTTCGAACATGTTGTTGAATCTATGCCATGAAAAATAAGGGCAGTTCTGAAGGCAAAAGAGGGTCCAACCCGGTACTAGCAAAGTGTAGCTGATAAAGTGGCCAGTGAGTGTAGGTCGCTCAGCACCTCTTGGAAGTATAGATCAATGGCTCTGGGGTACCTCCAGCCCTTTTCATACTGCCATGAACTTCAAAAAACTCACAATGCCTCTTTCTAAATGCCTTGGACTGTCTACTTTCCAAAAAGGGGTCATTTGGGGGGTATTTGTACTTTCCTGGCTTGTTGGGGTCTCAAGAAATGAGGCCGTCAGTACTTCAGGTGTGATCAATTTTCAGTGATTGGCACCATAGTTTGTAGACTCTATAACTTTCACAAAGACCAAATAATATACACTGATTTGGATTATTTTTACCAAAGATATGTAGCGGTATAAAATTTGGCCAGAATTTATGACGAAAAATTCTTACTTTGTAAAATTTTGTAACAGAAACAAAGAAAAATGTGTTTTTTGTTTTCTTTTTTTTTCTTTTTTTTACAGAATTTTCAGTCTTTTTTTCATTTTATAGCATAAAAAACCCAGCGGTGATTAAATGCCACCAAAAGAAAGCTCTATTTGTGTGAAAAAAGGACAAACATTTCGTATGGGTACATTGTTGCATGACTAGTTGTCATTCAAAGTGAGAGCGCTGAAAGCTGAATATTGGTCTGTTTAGGAAGGGGGTTTAAGTGCCCAGTTGTCAAGTGGTTAGAGTGCTTCACTAATACAAATCCAGTTCACCCTGAGGGAACATATGGCTGGGGATTTGGTTTTTACTGCCCCCTCCCCCATTCTGGCACCCCCATAGCAAGTTTCCTGTGCCCCCAAAGCAGTGTCATCTGTCCCCTACACACAAACACATACACACACCATAGTGTCCTCCTCCACCCCACACACACACTGTGTAGGTAGAACTCTCCTACCTTACACAGGTGTACAGCAAGCAGAGATCAATATCACAGGGCTGAATGGGGGCGGGAACTGCTGGTTAACTTTTCACATTAACAGGCTGGTGATTGGTTGCTAGGATCGCCTGGAAACCAATCGCCTACTGCTTAATGTAAAAAGTTAACTCCAGCGGTTCCCGCCCCCATCCAGCCCTGTGATGCTGCCGCTTGCTGCTGTCCAATGAAGAGGACAGAGGCGCAAATGTCCGCGGGCCGGGTGTCCGTGAATTAATCATGGGCACTGACGGGCCAGACTTCTAGCGGTAGCGGACCGGCTGCGGCCCGCGGGTTGCTGGCCCCTGATCTAGAGAAACACAGTCCCTTCCCTCTGTGGATGATTTGGAGTAATGGTACATACTGATTGAAGGTTTCTGGAATTAATTCTTTCCCCCGGATCCATAATATGGAGGTGTAGCTTTTTGTTTATACGTGCATTTTTAAAGCTTGACATGTTTGGTATCTCTTTACTCAATGCAATCTTAGATTATATATTTTGCATATAAAATTAACAACAAATAGTTTGCGTGCAATAAAATTAACGTTGGTGTATTTTCTACTGAAAATGTGAGTTTTGATAAATAGTTGTGCTAATGTGTAACCTAAAGAAATTGCAGCTCCCACTATTTTATTTTACTTATTTTACAGGGAATCTGCTTTCAGAAAATGTATCATGGGAGTCACTTCTCTTCAGGCCATACATTTTATCCATGTGCAAGAACATGGAAAAGGCTGTGCCAGTGAACGGGTTAAAGTGATGTACTGATCAGGTTTATTATTGGTGGTTGGTGGGGGGTGTCAGCGCATCACATTGGTCTGAACAAGTACCATTTTAAAATAGTTTTTTGCTGTTAGATGCATCTCTATTTGTTATAACTTCTAAGTGTGAATGTCTTCTCTTCCAGGTTCACTGCCTTTCCTTCAAAAGAACGCATTCCTGCTGTAAAGATGATTCGTAGACTGCCTTTCGGTCAGCTCATGCTGGCAATGCTACTTGGAGTTGGTGGCGGCTTATATATCTATAAGCCACTTATAGAAAGGCATCAATTTGAACAGAGACAGCTAAACACAAAAGTTCAAATTACTGATGCCGAAGAAAATAAATAACACTTTTTCAAATTGTTTTGCTGTTGTATTTTTAAATTGGTGAAGTGAAATACTTTAATCATATCTGCCTAGTAAATGAGGGTGACAATGTGTCATAATATGCTATTAAATCCGCCATTTATAAACTGTTTAGTGTGTTCTCATCAATTTAATAATGTTAAGTAAGGGGGCAAAATACAGTCACTGATTGTCTGTCTTTATAAACAATTTTGGCATAAGCGTACATGCTTGTATGCGTGGTTAGACATATTTTGGGAAAAAGACCATAGCGAATAACAGAGAAATCTGATGTTAAAGTGTTACTAAACCCCGGACCCTGCATTCACTATATCTGGTCTCCCATAGTACATACAACATGGAAATGCAATTATTTTAGTAAATATAAACTGCTAAATGCTTTACTCATCAGCAGTATAAAGCAGTCTTGTGACTTCTATCAGTGTCTGGTTAAAGCTTGTAGGAGGAGTTTTCATTCTACTCTGACTGTCCTATGAGGATGCAGGACCCCTGACCCTCTGTCTGGACAGTGCTAATTGGCCCTGTGTCAATCACATGCACCCTCCCAAGAAAATGTAATACACACAAAACTGAGCATGTGCAGAGTGACTCCAAAGGCTCTGTACTATCAGGAGATGGATCGGAGACAGTGGAAGAAGGGGAGGATCAGAGAAGACCGGATCAAACAACCTTTTTACACAATGCAGAGGAATTAACCCTTTTAGGTTCCACGGTGAGTATACCAAGCCTGCTTTACTGCATATACAGACTGATTTTACTGTTGTGGGTTTAGTAAAACTTCAAGTATAGAAAAATGAATTTCCCCTTCTTTGCACCTCTCTGGTCTGTTAGCCACTTGCTGTCCACAGGCTGTTTATAAACAGCCTGGAACTCAAGTGGTTAAAACAAGCTTATGGCTCAGCAGTAGCTGGGAGCTCAGTACCTTTTTTTTCAGTCAGCTCCCAGCTGTTCAGTAAAAGTGATCTAATTTATGGTACTTTGAAGGACTTGACATGTTTGGTATCTATTTGCTTGATGCAACCCCATTTTTTATTTTACCAAACAATTTCCTATTCTATTGTGTTTGTGCGGACTAAAAATAAATTTTAGTATTTTTTTTTTTTTTCTTGAAACTATAGGTTTGTTAAACAGTTGCACAAATGTCGTGCGACCCTAAACCATTGCAGCTGTCACTGTTTTAATATACAGGGCTTTCAGAAAATAAATGCCTAAAGGTTTTTACTTGTGCGGAAATGTGAAAAGAAATTGACTATGCTATTGAATTATACAATATCTGTTTGTTAAAGGGTAACTCCACTTTCATAGGGGGAAAAAAATAGCCAATAAAATAATATAGCGTATACAATTGGTACACAAGTCCTATTGTAATTGAATGTTATTAAAAATGACCTTTCATCTTATTTGTAAAGCTTCCAGAGGTCTACCCCCCCCCCCCCCCATCAAAAGTTGGCACACACACTTTTTAGTGCCATCCAATGGGCAATTGCCCTAAACTGGCGATGTCCCTCTGTTCCATGGTCACAGGTGCTCCATCGCATGGAATCTATTAGATTGATGGAAAGGGTACACCACACCCTCATGGATTCCATGCACATCTTTGAACATAAGTGAGCAAATTGGTCATCTTACTAACCTTACTAGATATAATCTGTGTTTGGAGGGTTTTCTTTTTTTTCCCCCTCGCTTATTAGATGAATTGGTAATTCTGGAAGTAGACACATCCAGTACTGTCGATTCAATCATTTTGGAAAATTTTTGTCTAAAGCATGTCTTCCATGTAGTCATTCTTGCAGAAGCAACGCTGTTACTTTACTTAGATTTTCTTCATTTTGAATTTTGTTATTTTATTATTTTTTATTACGTAATGTTACTATAAGAGCTGTATACCTGCACAATCATACATTGGTTCTTGACTGTACACTTTATTCTCTCTGTGCATTTATATTTTTGTACTTGCTCAAATATGTTAATAAAAACATTTGTAAACATAAAAATGACCTTTCCTTCCAACCTGCAGCCTCTGTAATTTTCTGTTCAGTGCCAAAAATATGGCAACATGGAGGCGTTCTGTACACAGATGGTATACAGAATACCCCCCCCCCCCCAGAAATGTTATTTCCTGGTTGTGTGATTGGCTCACTGATTTTCCCAGAAGTCTAATATACAAGTTAGATTTTTGGCATCCCTTGCAACAGAAATGTCATTTTTGGTGAGATACTCTCAAAGGGAAATCATATCTAAAGGAATGCAGACCCTGTCACCTTCTACATTTAGAGCCCTGCAAATGCAGCAGCCTGGTTAATAATTATGAAATCACTCCCATTCACTTTCATTTTGCACATGGCCACAAACAAATATGTATTTCTTAAGAATAACAAAAGGTAGGAATCTCCAAGTTTGGTAAAATAATATTAAACGGAAATCCTGCGCTTATCCACCTTAATATATTAATTTTTTAGCCATCATTTATGTGACCACACTACTTCTAAACAAACACGGCCATGGACCTTGCCAGCTGGCTCGTGCGTGCAGAGGTCATAGGTACGGCTCCACCCAACGCGTTTCCCCATAATAGGCGTCAACTGGGAAAGAAACTGGTGAGGGCCGTGTTTGTTTGCTCTGTATTCCACTGTTTTTGATCATCTTAACCTTAAGTAAAATATATACGTTTAATAAAACGGGATGGTTTTAAATGCTACACTATGAAGTGCTTCCCTCTTCCTTTTTATGCATGAAAACTACTGAAGATCGTTATATGCTGGGCTGAGTATTAGATTTAATCCTTGCATGGTAACAAGGCTGAACCTATATGCAGATGATATCTTATTCCTCCTGATAATCACAGGGATGCGTGGAGACCAAAAGCAATTTAGATCTCTATAATTTGAGATCCAAAGTCTCTGGTAAGAGGCATGAGCTGATGAGGTAGAAGGTCTTTTATGAGCACCCTGACACTTTTTGTTGTATTGTTTTACACATTCAACCACTGGGTTATCTATCATTTAAACAGACTGTTATTACTGGATCCTGTGTATATGTATCACTTTGATGGGCTCAAATATTTTTTTCTGAATGTTTCAATGTTTTGTTCTATCATTTGTGATTATTAGGGAATTGATGAGTGAATGAGAAGCGTACCTAGTCACTTTCTTCTTAAGTTTGGTGAAATCCCTGCATTGTACATAGATCACCCAGAGGGGAATGCTTTTTTCTCAACAAAAGTGGAGCTACTCTAAGTGCAAAAGAAAATACCTGTTGCTCCTATCAGAAGTTCAGGGCTGTCGTGTGTTCTGTGCACACTTCCTGTGTTATATCAAGGAGCCCTCTTATATAGTACCATGGGGCAATTGGTGCCTATGATGTAGGGAGGAGAAAGTCAGAAGTTTAACACTTTCGTGCCCAGCTACTTTTCCCAACAAGAGGTGGCTCGACCTGCCCCCCGATCCCTCCTCACAGGGTTTGATTGACAAGTTGCTGCCTCTATGCCCTGTGAGAAGAAAGAGAGCAACGCTGCTGCAGATGGGCACAGCACTGTTTTGAAATGAGCCATGTAAGTATAACTTACTACTTCTGGAATATGCTGTGTAATCTCTGAAATAACCCCTTTTTTGATAGATGGGACTCTCGTCTCTCTATTTATATTTACTAAGTAAGTAAGTATTGGGGGGGCTGATATTGGAAGTTTTTTTTTTTTTTACCTTACCATTCCTTACAAGTTTGGGGTTGCATTTCTGCAAGTAGAGTTAGAGATTTGGTCAGGATCAGTGGTGTCCTCCAAACTGAGATCTACAGGCAGATACTTATCCATCATGCCATACCATCAGGAAGGCGTGTGTTTGGACCCACATTTATTCTGCAGCAGGACAATGACTCCAAACATACAGCCTTCAGCATAAAGAAAAACATGGGGAGCCAGAAGTAATGGTTTGGCACCCACAGAGCCCTGATCTCAACATCATCGAGTCTGTCTGGGATTACATGATGAGACAGAAGGATTTGAGGCAGCCTACAGCTACAGAAGATCTGTGGTTCATTCTCAAAGATGTTTGGAACAACCTACCTGCCGAGTTTCTTCAAAAACTGGGGGTTATTTACTAAAGCTGGAGAGTGCGAAATCTGGCGCAGCTCTGCAAAGAAACTAATCAGCTTCCAGGTTTTATTGTTATTAAAAGGTATATTTCCCTTGACCTAGGGGTAAAGGATCCATGCTTGAAACTGGCGGCTCTCTTTGTAAGTGCACTGTTTTAGTTGTCATGACAATGTGGAATCTATACTTTTTAATACATATACTACCCTATATGTGGTCTCCTGCTTGTGGCTCCATGTGGTGAGCGTTTTTTTTTCCCTAGACAGTATCAAGTAAACCTGACTGTCCCCAGTGGTGAGAAGTGTTACTGCAGGGTGTCCCCATTGTGAGAATGGAGCTGGTTGACCACAAGTGAAGGATCCTGTTGACACAAACACCCATGTTGCTGCTTTCTTCTGCTCTAGCTCTTTCATCAATACGTGCGCATTATGTCGCTTCCGGTCCGCGTCTGCCTACACTTGCGCCCAGCGCATTACGTCATGGTCACTTGACTTCATCAGGGAGTAGCAGGGCGGGTGGACTCTGTGTCTTTAAATACCTAATTGGTTCCAGTAGATTGGTGGCCATTTTGTTGAAAGCTATGTGAAAACTACATTGGTGGCCATTTTGCCTAGGGTATAATACTAAAACTGGCAGCAATTTTGTTGGTCAATAGCAGAGTTCGGTGCATGGGAAGCAAGTAATTTTAAATAAATCACCATATCTAGTTATTCTTGTTACATTATTTGTTATTTCAAACTAAGATATACTTGTGTGTATGTGGGAGGAGATTATGTGAAGGGGACAGAGGGTCTCTACGGTGAGGTGAGGTGGAGCAGAGGACACAGCTATGGGGGTGATGTGAAGGGGCCAGAGGACACTGTTTTGGGGGGTACATGACACTACAGTGGGGAGGGTGATGTGAAGGGGGCAGAGAACACTGCTTGAGGGAGACATTACTGTGGGGGGGGGGTGATGTAAAGGGGATAACAGACACTGCATTGGGAGGTAAAGGACACTACTGTGGAGGGAGGGGGCAGAGAACACTACAGGGGGGGTGGCGGGTGATGTGAAGATGGCAGCGGGCACTGCTTAGGGGGGACATTACTATGGGGGGAGGGGGGAAGTGGACACTACAGTGGGGGGTGATGTAAAGGGGGCAGCGGACAATGCATTGCGGGGTTCAGGACATTACTGTGAGGGGAGGGGGCAGAGGACACTTCAGTGGGGGGGTGATGTAAAGGGGGCAGCGGACACTGCATGGGGGGGTACAGAACACTACTGTGGGGGGAGGGGGCAGAGGACACTACAGTGGGGGGGTTGATGTAAAGGGGGCAGCGGACACTGCATGGGGCGGTACAGAACACTACTGTGGGGGGAGGGGGCAAAGGACACTACAGTGGGGGGCTTGATGTAAAGGGGGCAGCAGGCACTGCATTGAGGCAGTACAGGACACTACTGAGGGGGCAGGGGACACTACAGTGGGGGGGTGATGTAAAGGGGGCAGCGAACACTGCATTGGGGGGTACAGGACACTACTGTGGTGGGAGGGGACAGAGGACACTACCGTGGGGGGGTGATGTAAAAGGGGCAGTGGGCACTGCATTGGGGGGTACAGGACACTTCTGTGGGGGGAGGGGGCAGAGGACACTACAGTAGGGGGGGTGATGTAAAGGGGACAGCGGGCACTGCATTGGGGCGATACAGGAAACTACTGAGGGGGCAGGGGAAACTACAGTGGGGGGTGATGTAAAGGGGGCAGTGGGCACTGTATGGGGGGGTACAGGACACAACTGTGGGGGGAGAGGCAGGGGACACTACAGTGGGGGGTGAAGTAAAGGGGGCAGCGGGCACTGCATTGGGGGGTACAGGACACTACAGTGGTGGGGGTGTGATTTAAAAGGGAAAGAGAACACTGTTTTGGTGAGGGGTACAGAACACTACGAGCGTGATCGTTTTTTTTTAAGGCCGCCTAGTACAAATCCCAACCCCACCCCCAAGGATCTTTGCTTTTCTCCATGTTGCCCAGGTAGATCTCAACCTCCAGAAGGTTGCCTACCCCTGCTCTAATGCCGCGTACACACGGTCGGACTTTTCGTCTACAAAAGTCCGACAGCCTGTCCGACATACTTCCGACGTACCTTCGGCGGACTTGCGGCAGACTTTCTTACGAACGGACTTGCCTACACACGACCACACAAAAGTACGACAGCCTAGTACGCGGTGACGTACACCAAGTCCGACGAGACTTTAAAACGGAAGTTCAATAGCCCGTACGACACCCTTTGGGCTCCTTCTGCTAATCTCGTGTTTATCTCGTGTTAGTAGAAGTTTGGTGAGAGACGATTCGCGCTTGTGAGGCTTGTGTATTTTTCAGTTCGTTTTAACTGTTGTTCAGTCTGTGCTTGTGAGGTTTGTATCTGCTTTTCAGTGCGTTTGGTCAGTTGGCATTGAGAAATCTTTGTTTTATTGGCCGCTCGTTCCTGATTTTCAGGTCGTTCTTCACAGGCCTTGCTGTTCTTCAGTGCGTTCTGTTTAGTGCGTTCTGACCAGCCGACCGTTTTGAAGTCATGTTACCTGTACGTACTCGTCGTAGAGCTCGTGCATTGTATGTGCTTGGTGCTGTAGTTTATTCTTCAGCCCAAGACCAGTCCATGAACAGGGCGAGGAGGAGTTCATGGACCAAGAATTGGTTGCTTCAGCGTGACCAGTTCTGTCACATGCCTTTGCTCCGTGAGATCCGTGAGAATAATCCTGAGGATTTCAGGAACTTTCTCCGGATGACGGACCCCGTTTTTGACCGTTTGTTGGCTTTGCTGACCCCCTATATCAGCAGGCAGGATACCTGCATGAGGCAAGCCATCACTCCGGAGCAGAGGCTGGTCGCTACCTTGCGGTATTTGGCCACAGGGAGAAGCCTGCAGGACCTTAAGTTCTCGACAGGCATCTCCCCCCAGGCTCTGGGGATCATTATCCCAGAGACCTGTTCTGCCATCATACAGGTCCTGCAGAAGGACTATATTAAGGTAAGATATTTTTCTTTTATTAGCGTCACATGTTCTTTTATGTAATCTTTGATAATATAATGTATTTCTTGCTTCAAACACTACTTACCATCATTGCAATATAGTGTGAATGTCCCCTTTTTTATCCTCACACATGCTGGATTTTTTTCCTGTTATTTTTTGTCATGCATGTATATTTTCCTTCAATAACCTTCCCAGCATGAAGTGATGGGAACATATCCACCTAGTCTACTCATTTTGAATGTATTTTGTTTGAGTGTATTTAGTGTGCTTATAATTAGCAATTAGCTAGATTGCCCAACCCCCCCACCCACCCCCACCTAAACTCAGTCCAAATAGTGTGCTGCTAATTAGCAATTATCTAGATTTCCCAACCCCCCCACCCACCCCCACCTAAACTCACTCCAAATAGTGTGCTGCTAATTAACAATTGTCTAGATTTCCCAACCCCCCCACCTAAACTCACTCCAAATAGTGTGCTGCTAATGAGCAATTATCTAGATTTCACAACCCCCCCACCTAAACTCACTCCAAATAGTGTGCTGCTAATGAGCAATTATCTAGATTTCACAACCCCCCCCCACCTAAACTCACTCCAAATAGTGTGCTGCTAATGAGCAATTATCTAGATTTCACAACCCCCCCACCCCCACCCTCGTTAAAATTTGCTTGAATGTTCTGTGGTGTTGATTTGTCTAAAGCAAATATATGTTGCAGTTTGCAAAATGCATGTGCACTCTACAAGTGCATTTGTTCCAGTGCTTTAGTAAATGAGCAGAAGCTCTGCTGATTTCCATCATCAAATCATATGCAAGCCTCAAAGTGTTTTCATTAATTGCCCTTGCATGTGATTGTGTACTCCTTGCAACATGAATGCCTTTTTACATTACCTCATTTACTGTAAGATGGTTAGCAACTGCACCTGCAGAGTGCGACAACTGCAGTCTTGTAGCCTTTTTAGTCCCTAAATTCCTGCGTGTCCTAAAAGTAATTTTTTTTTTGGGATTTCACAACCCCCTAAAATGTAATCAATGTTCCATCAGAGGGGGTGAGCAATCTGATAAGTGTGCCTTTCCATATTAGTTATTCCAGAACAATTAAATTATTGAATGTTATACTGATGCTGGGGAATAATGTTTTTAATTGTCTAATTTTCTTGCAATGTTAGCTTACAAATTAATTGATTTTGGTTTTCTTGTTTGATTCCCCAGTTTCCTTCAACGCCACAGGAATGGCAGACTGTGGCATCCCATTTTGACAGCCGTTGGGACTTTCCCAATTGTGGAGGGGCTATAGATGGGAAACATGTCCACATTGTGCCACCACCCCATTCGGGGTCATATTATTTTAATTATAAGGGGTTCCACAGTATTGTTTTAATGGCGGTGGTGTCGGCACACTATGATTTTTTATATGTGGACGTGGGGAAGAATGGTCGGATGGAGGAGTATTTGCCCAGACGGAGTTCTGCCAGCGTCTCCAGAGTGGTGGCCTGGGATTGCCACCTGATGAGGATAACGTGGAAGGACTCCCCTTTGTCTTCATTGCCGATGAAGCCTTCGCTCTCAGCAAGCACCTCATGAGGCCATTCCCCCAAAGAACCCTCACCCCGGAGAGGAGGGTTTTTAATTACCGGCTGGCCAGAGCTAGAAGAGTGGTTGAGAATGCGTTTGGAATTCTGGCCAGCCGGTTCCGCCTGTTTCAAACAGCCATTAATTTGGCGGAATACAAACTTAATTTTATAATTTTATCGTGCTGCATTCTGCACAACTTTTTAAATAAGCATTCTCCCAATTATATAGGCACAGTTGGGCCTGAGGCCGGACAAATAGAAGCCAACCTTACAGGCCTGGATACTGTCCGTACTGGCTTGGCCCCCCAAAGTGCCCGTCAAGTTAGACAGCAATATGTTAATTATTTTATGGGTAGGGGGGCCATTGCAATGGGCCAGGATATATAATTTTTGACAATAAAAAAAATATTGATGAAATCTTGCATTATATTTATTGCTTGCCTTTCTTTTGGGCTGTCTCCTAGGTTATGGTCGAGCAGTTGTAGTGCCAACTGTATTTTAATTTTAAATGTCTAAATAAGCTACATTGCCACTGTAAACCACTTTTTTACAATTATAACCAAAATGATACTGAGCCTTGAAATAACAAACCACACATTTATTTAATTCCTATAAGGAGATGTTTTTATTAATGGTTGTTATGCATTCAGTTCTGCATTTAGTATAAAATGTTCATAGACAAAAATATAATGATATCTTAATAATGTAGCAAAATATAATTATATTTAAATATTTCTACCTAATCCACAAAAAAATATTTTTGGCTTTTTGATTTTCGCAAACAGGCTTATTTTTTGTTTTTGGAAAATCAAGTTTTTTTTTTTTATTTTTTTTAAAAGCAATTTTTTTTTTAATGTTTTTTTTTTTTTAATCAAGTTATTTTTTTTTCTTTTTTTTTTAAATAAAGTTTTTTTTTTTTTTTGGTTTTTTAAAATCAAGTTTTGTATTTTTTTTTGGTTTTTGAAAATCAAGTTTGTTATTTTTTTTTGGTTTTTGAAAATCAAGTTTGTTATTTTTTTTTGGTTTTTGAAAATCAAGTTTGTTATTTTTTTTTGGTTTTTTAAAATCAAGTTTGTTATTTTTTTTTGGTTTTTTTAAAATCAAGTTTTTTTTTTTTTTTTTGGTTTTTGAAAATCAAGTTTGTTATTTTTTTTTGGTTTTTGAAAATCAAGTTTGTTATTTTTTTTTGGTTTTTGAAAATCAAGTTTGTTATTTTTTTTTGGTTTTTTAAAATCAAGTTTTTTATTTTTTTTTGGTTTTTTAAAATCAAGTTTTTTATTTTTTTTGGTTTTTTAAAATCAAGTTTTTTAGTTTTTTTTGGTTTTTAAAATCAATTTTTTGATTTTTTTGGTTTTTTAAAATCACTTTTAATTTTTTTTTTTTGTGTTTTTTAGAAAATCAAGTTTTATTTTTTTGTGGATTTTTGAGGTATTTACGAGAAACAGCCCTCCTTTTTTACATTAGGTTAAACAGCCATTTATGTTCTGCCAAAAAAAAAAAAGAGAAGGCCCAGAATGGGGTCAGCAAAACAGGAAATGAAGGACATGATTGATGTTTTGGGGTTTAAAAAAGGGGATTTAGATTCGACCCAAAACATCAATCATGTCCTTCATTTCCTGCTGCATACGATCCAGCCGATTCCGCATTTCATCCATGTCTTTATTCCAGGCCATTATTTGACCAATTAGCCGTTGGGCACTTTCAGAAGTGAAATAGTCACTTCTTGTTGTTGTACCTAAAGTGGAATGAAACCAAAAAATGTCTTTAGAAATATGCACACATACATAGTTTACCTTACCATAATAAAGCTGTTGTCTCAGACACTGACCTGGTGGGGTGCCCATGTAGCCTAATTCCTCCACATCCTCGGGGGTGGCACTGTTGCTTGAATCAAGCACAACAAGATCCCCTAAAATAGAGTAGACAAATTACATTAAACAAAAGGCAGCCATGCATAGATTAACGTAAGCTGGTGTGTCAGACACTCACCTGGTGGGGTGCCCATGTCGCCCACCTCTCCTTCCTCCACATCCTCAATGGGACTTGGGCTGATTTCCCAATCATGTTTTGCTTGGGGTGGACTGTCTTCTTGTTGTTGGCTGAGTGATTTTTCCCCTATGTGAAACAAAAAATTATTAATCTAATTAGCACACAGATATTTTAGTACATAGTAATTTTACAACATTTGTAATGAAGTGGTTTGTGTAGAGTTCCTATTTTACCTCGATATTTAAAATTATAAAGACATATCGGATAGATAGATATCAATATCTCAAAATATAGTTAATAATCTTTTGATCTCTCTCTATATCTGGAACAAAATCTCTAAATATCTAACTAAATGTAAAGCAAAAAAATTAAGATAACTTCAAATATTCAAAAAGAATGTTTTACATTTCTATATCTATCTATCTACCTATCTCTATATTTCTCTCTCTCTCTCTCTCTCTCTATATCTCTATATCTATATCTATATATATATATATATATATATATATCTCTATCTCTATATCTCTCTCTCTCTCTCTCTCTCTCTCTCTCTCTCTCTCTCTCTCTCTCTCTCTCTCTCTCTCTCTCTCTCTCTCTCTCTCTCTCTCTCTCTCTCTCTCTCTCTATATATATATATATATATATATATATATATATATATATTTATATATATATATATATATATATATATATCTCTATATATATTTATATATATATATATATATATATATCTCTCTATATATATATATATATATCTCTATATATATATATATATCGATCTATCTATAGATATGTAACGAGGTTTATTAAAAGATCGTTTAAAACGATGAACAAAAATCGTAGAGGAAGGAAAAGCACATGGAGCAGTATACAAGGTAATAAACACAAGAGAAAAACACGACAAGTACTTACTTTTTTAAGAACTTTCCGGATACGTCGGTATTGATCCGGCTCCCTGAGTTTCAGGTCAGACCATCTTTTTCTCAATTGATCTTTGGAGCGCTGGACCCCAAAAGATGCCTTCAAAGTCTCCACGACCTTCGCCATTATTTTGGCCTTGCGCAAATTTGGCCGTGCGTACGGCCCATAATTGCCATCATAGTCGTCTTTGTGAAGAATGGCCACCATCTCCACCATCTCTTTAAAACTCATATTAGAGGCCTTAAATCTAGGCCTCATAGATTTCGTTGACGTTCCAGCCTCCGGGCTGTCTCCACTACCTGAGGTCGTCAACATTTCAGGTGTCTCCGCCATTCTTTAACTCCACTACGCGCCGTAACAAAAAATGGGCGGAGAACATGAGTTAAAATCGAACGTCAGGGGCGGGCGACGCAGGCGGAGTTTCACACATGCGTAGTGTATAAAGAGGGGCCTTGTGCACGTGTCGTACGTACGTTCTGTGCGTCGAATTAGGGGGCGGAGAACATGAGTTAATTTCGAACGTCAGGGGCGGGCGACGCAGGCGGAGTTTCACACATGCGTAGTGTATAAAGAGCCTTGCGCACGTGTCGTACGTACGTTCTGTGCGTCGAATTAGGGGGCGGAGAACATGAGTTAATTTCGAACGTCAGGGGCGGGCGACGCAGGCGGAGTTTCACACATGCGTAGTGTATAAAGAGGGGCCTTGCGCACGTGTCGTACGTACGTTCTGTGGTAGGTGATAGTGGACCAGGACGTTACAAAACGAAGGTAATTTTAGATATATATTTTTTTGGTTTTTATGGTCATGACTTTGTAGCAAGCGGCCTATATGGCTTGATAGATTGATGAGGCCTACATAGGGAGAAGATGATGAGGGATTAGCAGAAACCTATAATAAAAGTGTTTTTTTTCTTGTGACTTCATCTTTTCCAGATATAATGAATCCCCTATTTAAGGATCCAGAGTTCCTTACATCTTTTATTTCCAAATATCGAGAGATGAGGAATTTGTGGGAGGTGAAACACCCTCAGTATTATGCTAAGCATGTGAGGAAGTCAACGCTGGAGAGACTTCTGGCCTTTGTCCAGGCGACCATCCCGGAAGCAACAATGGAGACATTGCTCAAGAAAATTGGGGTCTTGAGGAACATGTATAAGAGGGAGCATAAGAAGATCCAGGAATCAAGGAGATCAGGAGCATCAGCAGATGATGTTTATGTACCCAGGCTGTGGTACTACAATCAACTCCGTTTTCTGGATGACCAGAATGAAGCCAGGCCATCACTTTCAACCCTTCCCTCCACCCTTCCCTCCACCCCAGCAGAGGCTGATGAGGAGCAAGCTGGGTCTTCCATCCTGGATGAACCAGATATGACCATCTGGAGTCAGGTAAATTATTTTAACAAATATTTACTGTACTAATATTAATGATGTTAACTGGATGTTATAATTGTCTAAAATAATTTGTCACTCAAAATTGTGTATACATATCAATTGACAGTAGTGGCTAAATATGTTTGGCACCTGCTTGAAATAATTATGGTGTCTGATTAGACTCTTTTATTAAAGAGAAGTATTCACATTGAATTTGCTATTCATGAGAAGCAAACTGTGTGTCATTGATGAACCCAAAAAAATATACTCAAACTATTGTCCTTTTTTTATACACAGGATGAGTTCATCCAGGAGGAATGTGGGGAAAGTGGCAGGCAGGAGGAGACCAGGCCCATGGACAGCCTGGAGGAGGCCGGATTCACCATCATCCTGGAGGAGGCTGGGCCCAGTGTCAGGCAGGAGGTGGCTGCTCCCAGTGAGGTGGCTGCTCCCAGTGAGGTGGCTGGGCCAAGTGAGGTGGCTGGGCCAAGTGAGGTGGCTGGGCCCAGTAGGAGCCTGACCGAATCCCAAGTGCCTCCCCTCCACCTTCCCAAAAAAAGGGCCAGGAAGGGGATGGTCACACAGGACGCATCCCTGCGCCTCATGCAAGAGGCCACCCGTTTTTTAACGAGCCCCCCCGAAGCGGAAGAATCATATGGCTGCTACTTAGCCAGCAGGCTTCTTCAGATGGATTGGGAGCAGCGCCTCATTTGTGAGCGCCTATTTGGGGAAACAATCCATAAGGGGCTGCAGGGCACGCTAACACAAAACACCCAACTACATGAGGCAGCCCCCCCTCCTCCTCCTCCTCCTCCTCCTCCTCCTCCTCCTGCCACAACTGAAACACCAGAGCCACAGCCTCAAAAGAAGGCTACAGGGAAGGCTGCAGGGCAGCGTGGAGGAAAGGCTGCAGGGAAGAGAAGAAAATGATGACCTGGGTTCAGTCTGGTCTGACAGAAGACGCAGGCTGTTGTAGGACCACAGTCTGGGGACATCTAGATCATCTGCTGGTGCTGTTGATCTCTGGGATTCTTGGACCAGATTGTGCTCCCTCTTATATGGACTCCGCAAGATCCCAATTTTCTTGTACACCGACTTTTTCCAGCGTTGACTTCCTCTTTATTTTATTTTGACCATGAATAAATGGATCTTTTTTGAGTTTAGCAAAAGACTTTATGTGTTTTCTTTGAAATCATTGATTTTACACACAATGTTAAATTAACAAGGGACAACAATCTCATTGAGTTTTGAAAAAACACACCAAAAATACATTACTAATGTTAATAATGTTCAAGTGGTAAGTCTTGAAAATCAAAAAATTTACATAACCAAAAACGGTGCTTTGGGTTAACTTTATCTAAAAACTAAAAAATAATCACTATTAAAAAAAAAAAGAATAATGGGTTCTTTGTGGTAACTTTACAAACCTAAAAAAAAAAAAAAAAAAAAAAGGGGAAAAAGTATTATTAGTATGGAAACCTTGTTTTTAAAATGCATACTATATCATTCATGAGATCAAAGAGAAAAAGAATCCAGAAATCAGTTTGGGAGAACTCTGATTATGAACACCTTCGTTCTTTAGAGCATTCGTAAAGAAGAAATAAAATGCGCTGCATTCAACGATCACAGATTTTGCAGCGTGATGAATGTGCTACCTACAATACGAACACTAGTTTTACTAGACCGAGTGCTTCCGTTTAGTTTTTGCTTATGAGCATGCGTCGTTTTTTTGTCCGTCGGACTAGCATACAGACGAGCGGACTTCGGGGTCCGTCGTAGTTACGACGTAAAGATTTGAAGCATGCTTCAAATCTAAAGTCCGTCGGATTTGAGGCTAAAAAAGTCCGTTGAAAGTCCGGAGAAGCCCACACACGATCGGATTACCAGCCAGCTTTAGTCCGTCAGCGTCCGTTGGACTTTTGTAGACGAAAAGTCCGACCGTGTGTACGCGGCATAAGTGCTCCTTTTTTTCATATAAATCATCAGGATGACAGGCTGAAAGCTTGCAAATGTGAAGGTTATTAGGCTGCTAGAAAAAAAGAGGGGGAAGAACCTGCGCTTAGGTGAAGTGTACACAAAATTATAAATAAATAAGCTGCAATTCCGCTATGCAACATAAACACAGTGAAAATAGAATAGGAAAGGACGGAATCGTGCTAAAGAGGACTCATGGTCATGCATATGACCACCAATCCATAATATTCCTAAATTATGTGAATTAAACAAATTTAAACAGAATTATAAAATAATGACAAAGTGACAGTCTATCAAATGTATGTTGCTTATATAAAATATTAAAAATGAGCAAAAGTCCAAGTGCATGAAGTAAATGTAAATCACCCATGTGATAGATAAAAGTCCATGTGAACTATAATTCCTGCTGTATGTAGACAAGAGTGCTTGATCCACCACCGTAGGTAAAAAGTGGCCACTTACCAGAAACTCATGATCCCCCACTACAGAGGATCAGAGAAAGCTGTTTAGAAGGATGATAATCCGGATCATAACCATTGAACCAGGAGCCTTGGAATATGATAGCGCATCAAAGACCTCAATGCCGTAATGTAGGTATTCAAACTGAGAGACTCGCACGGTGCGGCATTGAGGTCTTTGATGCGCTATCATATTCCAAGGCTCCTGGTTCAATGGTTATGATCTGGATTATCATCCTTCTAAACAGCTTTCTCTGATCCTCTGTAGTGGGGGATCATGAGTTTCTGGTAAGCGGCCACTTTTTACCTACGGTGGTGGATCAAGCACTCTTGTCTACATACAGCAGGAATTATAGTTCACGTGGACTTTTATCTATCACATGGGTGATTTACATTTACTTCATGCACATGGACTTTTGCTCATTTTTAATATTTTATATAAGCAACGTACATTTAATAGACTGTCACTTTGTCATTATTTTATAATTCTGTTTAAATTTGTTTAATTCACATAAATTAGGCTACTACAATACTTGCAGTACAGTGAATGTGCACAGCGACTGGGATTGGGTGTGGAGGTTTTCCTTAGGAATTCATTGTGAATTATTGATAAGATCAGCAATTCACCAATTGAACATAGTGAATAGATAAAAGCAGTTGGTGCCAATAAGTGCAATGTTGTACTGCTGCTGTTAACACCTGTGAGCGGCTAGCTGTGTCTGCCGAGCCTGTACACCTTATTGACACAATGTCAGCGGCTGCAGCTATTTGTGGTTGTTCACGCAGCCAGCGATTACCTGCAGTGATTCCTACTGCCGCCATTTGCACGGGGGGGGGGGGGGGGGGGATTAATGTAAGTTGTATATGTAGCCTAATGTGTTCCTGTGAGTCTGACAAGCAGTGATTAGATCCTGAAAATATATTGTTTGTACAGAAGATGGCAGTGTGTTTCAGAAAATCTAGTGCAATATAGAATAGACTTCATCGTTTTTTTCTGACAACTTCATGGCAGCACAAATAATACGTTTAACATCTTCTCCTGTAACCCTTACTACCAGTATATAGATACCTGGTGTGGTGCCCAACCTGCGGCCCCTTAGTATATGATGTGTGGCCCCCTGACCTTAGCAGCCTGTAGTGGGAACATTGACGAGGGTAATAACATTGATCTTTACCAGCCTCATGTAACATGTTCCCAGTTTCATATTATTATTAATAATATTATTATTATTATTATTATTTCTGCAGCATATCCCCACTACCCAGCCAAAAATGTATCCTGTCCACACTCTCTGACCCTCATTTCCTCTATTAGGTCTGCAGTTTCTGACAGTCCTCTCAAGCATATTGAGCATTATATGCACCCCTTTGATAATGTCAGGGACACATTTTTGAGGCCCTCTTTAGCTCATAAGTTGACAACCACTGATATCGATAAAAGCTTCCTTCAGAAAGACCTAGCATATAAAGAACCTTTCTTGGTGTTTTACACAGCTGTGCTTTTTTTTTTTTGTACCAAAATGTGTTTCTACTGTGACATTGAAATGTCATCTAAACCAAGCATGGGTCTTACCCACCATTTTTTCTTCTTATCAGCCCTCTGGTCAAGAGATCATCTTTATTATTCCTGAGAGAACAGAGAGAGATGTGCTTCCATAGGACAATCCTGGGTTGAGAAGCTCTTTCATCTGGCTTACAGGCCAGAATCCTACCTTTACCTGCAAAGGTGACTGCACGTTCCACCAAGAGTATGGTGCATTCTTGGACAGCCTTGTTGAAAAAACAGGGAGTGGGAGTTCATTGCATGCCTTTGTGACACATTACCAGACTGGGCCTGTCACTCTTATTACACTTGATTTTCAAAGTGCATTTTGCCTCCAATGCAGCATGATTCTGTTGTGCGTGTAGCACCCTGATGTTTAGGCAAGGTTGCTATTACATTTATTTGCCAAGTGATAGTTGCCTTGGCCAATTGTTAGGAGGTCAATTGATTTCACCCTAATTCTGGAATTTCTGTACTTCTTAATTCTATCGCTAGATGGTCGGGTATCTGGTGACATTAGATAAGACAAGGGCATTGCAAGGACAGATTAGGAATGAATGGGGTGTCTCAGCCAATAGGCAGGGATTTTCTTGGGTCCTTTGGCCTGCTGGGAGAGCCTATTTATTTGGGTGGAGTCAGGTTATCGGGGTTCTGTGCCACCTGGACGGCTGTCTGGGTGGACGTGCGTCGTATTGCCCCGGGCTGCTAGGCCGGAAACCCAATGCCCCGTACACACAATCAGAAATTCCGCCAGCAAAAGTTGGATGTGAGCTTCTGGTCAGAAATTCTGACCATGTGTATGCTCCATCGGACTTTTGCTGGCAGAATTCCAGCCAGCAAAAGATTGGGAGCAGGTTCTCTATTTTTCGGTCGGAAAAAGTTCCTATTCGAAAATGCGTTAGTCTGTATGCAATTCGGACACGCAAAAAATCACACATGCTCGGAAACAATTCAATGCATGCTCGGAAGCATTGAACTTCATTTTCTCGGCTCGTCGTAGTGTTGTACGTCACCGCGTTCTTGAAGGTTGAAAGTTTAGAGAACTTTTGTGTGACCGTGTGTATGCAAGGCAAACTTGAGAGGAATTCCATTGGAAAAACCATCCAAGTTTTTCTGACGGAATTTCTGATCGTGTGTATGGGGCATAAGGCCTATCCCGGGGACATCTGGCTGCTAGGCTAGTTGAGAGCCTATCCAAAAGTAGTGCAGGGTTGGGACTGCGGTCTTGTAGTCCAACCAAAAGTAACGATTCCACCGGCCGGGGAACCAGTCATGGTCAGAGGTAGAGGGGAAGCTGTCGCCACAAAGGGACTATCCACCTTGCTACCGGGGACCATTGTGAGTAAGCTGAGGCCAGTACCAGAGCAGACTTCTCGCCAACCGGGGGACGGTGAAGAAGTGGGAAAGCATCAGCAAGTGCCAAGTCAGGGACCCAGCAGGACAGCAGAGGTGACGCTTGTGGTGTGCCAAGCCAGGAACCTAATGTGTCAGCAGGGGTGAAGCTTGAGGAGTATCTGTGAGTGCCAAGCCAGGGACCCAGCAGTGAAGGGGGGGGGGTGATGCTTGAGGAAGATACAGAGTGCTACAGTGAAAGAGCTCAGGGGATCCAGTGGCTAGTGGATCTGAAGTCTAGTGAGAGAGACTGGGAGCTTGTTGAGTGAAGACCCACAGTGAGTGAGTGTGGGGTAAAGAGAACTGTTTGTGTTGCAGATAGTAGACCTTTACTGCTAGTAACAGCTACAAGATTGTTGCCATAGGAGACAGCGATTCTACCTATACAGAAGTGGTGTCCAGCTGGAGGCCTTCACCTGTGTAGCTGTCTGCCTATAGAAGTCTCTGAGTCTGCCAGTTAACATTGCATCTAGCTAAGGGTGTCTTGTGCCTAACCCTCTTTCCCACAGTTTTGTTTAGACAATTAATCTCTTTGCATTCAAAAAGTGTCTGGCACCCACCATTTCATGTTGCATCACACCCACCATGCCTTGTAACCACTCTACACTGAAGGATGTCAGCTGTCCCTAACTCTGGAGGTTACTATTAGGCCTTAGGGGCCCCGGGACTTTGCTACATGCGACAATCACGCTTGGGGTGCCATTTGTAATAAATGGCACCCAAATGCATGTCACATGTTTTGCACGATTGCCATGTGATTTGGAATCATGGGCAGAAACGCAGTAATTCTGCCTGCTATTCCAAATTGCAGAATGTGACTGGGGCCTTTTACTTCTTCGTAGCAGCCATGTGATCGCACAGCTTTGGCTCCCCTGTGTCAATGAGCAGATCGACAGCAGGGCTGGATCATACCAATAATCACTGGCTTTCATTTCTCCCCCAGCATTTTGTCCCACCAGCCCCAGCAGCAGCAGCTTGCTGACAAGGGCAGATGGAACTGTGCAGTCACATAACAAAGATTAAAAAGATTTTTTAAAAATCAGTATGCAGTATGTATATGAGCAGGGAGAAGGCATCAGTTTAAACCTTGGTCATTCTAGCCTTTCCATCTCCTCTGTATAATGGAGAGGTCCAAAAACAGAGAGAGAGAACAGATTGTAGAGGTAAATGCCCCAGGGATTGTACGGGCAAAGGGGGGCGAACCAGACTTTAAAGGAGTAACATTGTGTAAAAGAGTACAAAATGTATTGGGTATAAGTAGACATAAAGTTGATACACAGATATATACACCTAAAAATATTGGATACAAACAATAAACAGCAGCTACATTCTGGAGCACACGGATGATCTCCAAACAAGATCAAATGGAGTTTGTGGTCACAAAAGTCCCAACATGTTTCGGACTATGGGTGTAAATACTCAATTCCTTCCTCAGGGGTTGAATTGAAGCAAGCTGTTTGTTCTATTAACAGAAAAATATGTATAAGAAATACAAAAAATGATAAATAATAAACAAATAAATATGTAAAGACACAGTAGTTGAACAGCAAGGCATATAGTGACAGGCAATGGAGAAGATTGGTACTCACAAAGTTTGTAATATAAACAAAAAAGTCAGTGCTACTACCCATACATCACATAGAAAGCAGAGCTCCCGGGTGCTCGATCCACAGTCGCTGGCTTAGTAGGGAAATGAGGAAAAGATGATCCGCACTCCGGTGATTGCTCTTAAAAAGTGTAATATTTATTGACAAGCCACAGTGACCAAACGCAAATGAGAACAGTTGATGTGTTTCAGCCTATAAGGCCTTAGTCATAACCACCAGTTTGTGTCCTTTAAAATATAATGCACATCAGAACTCACAGGTAGGAGGGGCTTTCATCTTTAGACCTGATCAGTCGCAGGAAAAGGGGAGCTCTGGGGTTCATACGTGAGGCTTATAGATGTGTGCCACACAACAATGTTAGTGTCAAAATCCCCATAACAGAGCATATGAAGTATAATATATGTATGGTTGGAGCATGCAGCGTCCCTGTCGCCAAAAATCACACCAAAGCTTGCAAGGATCGACCAAACAGATGGGGAGTCCGATCTAGCACAAAAAATATTAAATAATATCAGATCAGTAGGATGGCACAACAAGCCATAAAATGCAAGAGTATAAAGCTAAAGGTATAGGTATGAATCGACATGTCATGCCATAGCATACATGTAGGCTCATCACCATGGACATGTCACAGCACAATATTTAATATACTAACTGAAAAACCTGTGGGCAGAATGACAGCATGGTCGCAGAGGCAGTATGAAATAAAGAGTGCGGGGTCCAAACAATTGCTCACCTCTGTATGTCGCAGTGTGATCCTGGCTGTACAGCAGCTGAATGGTATACTTATCTAGCTTATAAAAGCAAACGGGGAGGGGAGAACCGCCCATCAATAAGGGCAAGTGTCCAATGGATGAAGCTGATAGGTGTCAGGTGATCGGAGAGTCCATCATGATCATGAACCCAAACGATCACCTGTGCATCAGGTGTGCCTAAAAACATGTCTCCCTGGTGATCTCCTGGCTTAACATGTCTCCCTGGTGATCCCCCGGATCCGTGAGGCGCGATGACGTCAGACATCGACAAAGCCGCCAACACAACGCATGTACAGATCAGGTGGAAGTGTACTGCAGCCCAAAAAGGGGGATGCCCCGAGATGCAACTAAGCACTAGAGGGCCCCCGTGTGCCGGGGAGCCTCGATGTATCAGAGGTAGAAGGAGCGCCGCTGAGGAACCATGATTGTAAAAGACTTGTAAAAATGTGCAGTAGAGCAGGAATATAGAGACTGGGGCCACCACCTGTACATCTAGAAAGGTTTTTAACAAACAAAAAACAAAAACAAGAAAGTAAATGAATAAATGAGGTTAGAATATTAAGCATATATATATAACCAGAAAAAAGGAGAGAAAACATTACAACATATCAGTTGGAGCACAGACAAAATAGGGAAAAAATGGAAGTTCAAATCCATATAAAGACCACCTTGGGGACACTGTAAACAAAGAGACCTGGAAAGTATGTAAAAAGTGTAGAGATAAGAAGTGGATGATTTATAAGTCCTTATCGAAGCCTCCAGATGAGAAACCATGTAAAAAGGGTTTCAGATTGAAGGCCTCGTTTAGACCTGGTGGAGAGGTGGCATTAAGGTTCGATATCCACCTCAACTCACACTGTAGGAGGAGCTTGTTGAGGTCTCCTCCCCGAGGGCTGGGGTGGTACACGATCCAAAACAAGGATTGATACCTTGGGGAAAATGCCACTATGAGCCTGTGGCACATGCCTCCCCAAAGGGAGATCAGGGTTGCTGGTTTGAATGGCCCTGATGTGGCGGTAGATTCTTTGCCATAATTTCTTTATCGTTTTGCCTATATAGTAACAACCACAACCACACTGTAAAAGGTATACCACTCCCATAGTATGACAGTTGGAAAAGTGTCGGGGAGTGAAGAGACTGCCATTTGGTAAACGTATGTTCTTTCTAGAGTCCATATATTTACAATACTGTAGGTGCATGATCCACATGGGAACGTACCAAAAAGCTTACACAGATCACCTCGAGTGGAGCCCCGGAATTCGCTCCTGACCAACAAATCTCCCACAGAGGTCGCCCGTCTGTAGGTGACCGGGGGGGCAGGAGGTACAAAGGGTCCCACTGAGGGATCAGAAGTTAGGAGGTGCCAATATTTATTAAAGACATGTTTTATTTTGGAATGGTCATTAGTGGTAATGATCCTAGTGCCCTCATTGTTTGAGGATTTCACCTTCTTGGAGAATAGTAGATCATGTCTGTTTTTAGCATCTACACGATTAAATTTGTGGCTTTAACCCCTCTCTAATAGTCGTTGTTTAAGACTATTTGCCTCATGTTTGTAATCCACATACTTGGAACAGTTTTGTTTAATTCGCAAGTATTGACTATATGGTATTGAATTGACAAGGGGCCTAGGGTGGAAACTGGATGAGTGTAAAATGGTATTCCCTGCAGTGGGTTTTCGGAATAGTTTACAAGAAAGCATGTTTGCAGTATCTTTATATATCTTGACATCCAAAAAAAGTAACTTTGGAGTTGTCGAAAGACATAGGGGGTTATTTACGAAAGGCAACTCCACTTTGCACTGCAAGTGCACTTGAAAGTGCAGTCGCTCTAAATCTAAGGGGTAAATCACATGAGATGAAGCTTTGCAGATTTTATCATCCAATCATGTGCAAGCTAAAATGCTGTTTTTTAGTTTCCTTGCATGTCCCCCTCGGATCTACAGCGACTTTACTTCCAAGTGCACTTGCAGTGCAAAGTGGAGTTTCCTTTAGTAAATAACCCCCATAGTGAACTTCAGATTAAACTCATTCCAATTTAGAGCCACTAGACAATCATTAACTGCTTCAGCCCCGGAAAATTTTACCGCCTTCCTGACCAGAGCACTTTTTGCGATTCAGCACTGCGGTGCTTTAACTGACATTGTACCCAAACAAAAATTGACATCCTTTATTTCCCACAAATAGAGCTTTCTTTTGGTGGTATTTGATCACCTCTGCGTTTTTTATTTTTTGCGCTATAAACAAAAAAAGACCGACAATTTTGAAAAAAAGCATTTTTTTTTTACTTTTTGCTATAATAAATATCCCCCAAAAATATATTAAAAAAATGTTTTTCCTCAGTTTAGGCCAATATGTATTCTTCTACATATTTTTGGTAAAAAAAAAATCGCAATAAGCGTATATTGATCGGTTTGCACAAAAGTTATAGTGTCTACAAAATAGGGAATAGTTTTATGGCATGTTTATTATGATTTTTTTCTATTAGTATTGGCAGCGATCTGCGATTTTTATCATGACTGTGACGTTACGGCGGACACACCAGACACTTTTGACACTATTTTGGGACCATTGTCATTTATACAGCGATCGGTGCTATAAAAATGCACTGATTACTGTGTAAATGACACTGGTCGGGAAGGGGTTAAATGCTAGGGGGCGATCAAGGGGTTAAGCGTGTCCTAGGGAGTGACTCTAACTGTGGGGGGGATGGGCTACCACTGACATGACAGCGATCAATGCTCCCGATGACAGGGAGCAGTAGATCTCTGTCATGTCACTAAGCAGAATGGGGAAATGCCTTGTTTACATAAGCATCTCCCCGTTCTGCGGCTCCGTGACACGATTGTGGGACACCGGCGGACATCGAGTCTGCGCGACCCACGGGCAAGCTGTACACGATGCGCGCGCGTGCCCGCTAGCCCCGACAATTAAAGGGGACGTACAGGTACGCCCATTTGCCCACTGCTGCCATTGTGCCGACATATATCGACGTGCAGTGGTCGGCAAGTGGTTAAGCAATTGCTCAGGTCCGTCCCAGATGATGAAGATGCCATCTATGTACCTGTACCACATAACAATGTGGCACAGGTACACGGAGAGATCCTGATCCTCAAAAATGGTACGTTCCCATTCCCCCAGGTACAAGTTAGCGTAGCCAGGGGCACAGCAGCAATTATGTATTCCTACACTCTGAAGCTCCAGGCAATCCTGCCCCTCTGGACTACAATACCCATAGTTCCTTGCAGTACAGGAGGGAGGGGGAGGAACGCTGTGCTCTGTTCTCTCCCATATGCTCCTGGGAGAGTGATTGGAGGAGGGAGCAGTAATGGCCACAAGCACAAGAAGCAGGTGAGTTTGTGTGTATTATAACATAATAAGTAATTTTTCATTTTTTCCTCCTTCACTGGTGGGCACTTATGCGGTGGCACTGACAGGCAGTGGCAATAATAGGCGGCACTGATGGGCACTCATGCGGTGGCACTGATGGGCACTGACAGGCAGCACTGAGAGGCAGTGGCACTGATAAGTGGCACTGATGGGCACTCATACCGTGGCACTGATAGGCAGTGGCACTGATAAGCGGCACTCATGGGCACTCATACGGCAGCACTGATAGGCGCCACTCATGGACACTCATGCGGTGGCACTGATAGGCGGCACTCATGCGATGGCACTGATGGGCACTGATGAGGCTGAGCTGATGGTCACTGATGAGGCTGCATTGATGGGCACTGGTGAAGCTGAGCTGATTGCCACTGGTGAGGCTGCACTGATGGGCACTGGTGAGGCTGCATTGATTGGCAGTGGTGAAGCTGCATTGATGGACACTGGTGAGGCTGCATTGATGGGCACTGACGAGGCTGCGCTGATGGGCACTGGAGAGTATAATACACTCTTCAAATGTGCTTTAAAATGCATGGTTTTCCCGTTTATGAACAAGAAAATAATGATGTTATGCGGTTGGGCTGGTATAATAATGCTATGGGGCTGGTATGAAATGATTTCCAGAAATAACGTATATATATTATACAATCATAAACACTGACTCCCGCGTGCATTAAAGCAAATAGCTAACTAGAGGAGGGAGTGGGGTATTGTTTGTAGAACAGCAGGGGGGTCTCTGGACAGGGCACAGCTTTGAAGCAGACCTGTCATGAGAATTGTATTTCTAATCTCTGCTTCTGAAAATGCTAGTTGTTTGGCTGTGATGCTGACCCTCTTGTTTCAATACTTTGAATTACTGACCCAGAACAAAAGCACATGGGGCCTTTTGACTTTACTTTGACTTTTATAATCTGACCACACTTTGTGGATGAGTGATGCAAGATTTATTACAGACATGGGTCAGTATAACAGTCAGGGAACCAGCTAGGCCAGCCAGCAATGGCAAACTGGCAACTAGTATTTCTCATTACAGGTAAATGACTACTATTGCTGTTTAGATAATACATTTTAAATAGCCATGTAACAAACATTATAGTGGTCACATACACTGTAGCACAATATGAACATATTACCTAAATTCACTTGTGCAGAAATAAATACACAGTTTTTTATATTCATGCTGCACAGATAATATCGTGAGGGAAAAAAGTATGTGATCCCCTGCTGATTTTGTATGTTTGCCCACTGACAAAGAAATGATCAGTCTAAAAATTTTAATGGTAGGTTTATTTTAACAGCGAGAGACAGAATAACAACAAACATATCCAGAAAAACGCATTTCAAAAAAGTTAAAAATTGATTTGCATTTTAATGAGTGAAATAAGTATTTGAGCCCCTATCAATCAGCAAGATTTCTGGCTCCTAGGTGTCTTCTATACAGGTAGCAAGCTGAGATTAGGAGCTCTCTTCTAAGTGCCGGTTCACACTAGACGCGGCACGACTTGCAGGTCGCCTCACCGAGGCGACCTGCACACGACTGCCGGGGCGACTTGCAAGACGACTTCTGTATAGAAGTCTATGCAAGTCGCCCCCAAAGTAGTACAGGAACCTTTCTTCTAAGTCGGAGCGACTTGCGTCGCTCCGATTAGAACGGTTCCATTGTACAGAACGGGAGGCGACTTGTCAGGCGGCTAGGTCGCCTGACAAGTCGCCCCCGTGTGAACCGAGCCTAAAGGAAGTGCTTCTAATCTCAGCTTGTTACCTGTATAAAAGACACCTGTCCACTGAAGCAATCAATCAGATTCCAATCTTTCCACCATGGCCAAGACCAAAGAGCTGCCCAATGATGTCAGGGACAAGATTGTAGACCTACACAAGGATGGAATGGGCTACAAGACCATTGCCTAGCAGCTTGATGAGAGGGTGACAAAAGTTGGTGTCAGTCTCCCTCAGTCTGGGGCTCCATGCAAGATCTCACCTCGTGGAGTTTCAATGATCATGAGAACAGTGAGGAATCTACACAGGAGAATCTTGTCAATGATCTCAAGGCCATTGGCACCAGGAAAACAATTGGTAACACAGTGCACAGCAAAGAACTGAAATCCTGCAGCGCCTGCAAGATCCCCCTGCTCAAGAAAGCACATGTACAGGCCCGTCTGAAGTTTGCTAATGAACATCTGAATAATTCAGAGGAGAACTGGGTGAAAGTGTTGTGGAGGACAAGGAGGAATGCTGCCTATGACCCCAAGAATACCATCCCCACCGTCAAACACGGAGGTGAAAACATCATGCTTTGTGGGTGTTTTTCTGCTAAGAGGACAGGACAACTTCACTGCATCAAAGGAACCATGGACGGGGCCATGTACCATCAAATCTTGGGTGAGAACCTCCTTCCCTCAGCCAGGGCATTGAAAATGGGTCATGAGTATAAAAGCTTGACAATGACCCAAAACACATGGCCAAGGCAACAAAGGAGTGGCTCAAGAAGAAGCACATTAAGGTCCTGGAGTGGCCTAGCCAGTCTCCAGACCTTAATCCCAGAGGAGTGAGACAAAATCCCTTCTGAGATGTGTGCAAACCCGACAACTACAAGAAACGTCTGACCTCTGTGATTGCCAACAAGGGTTTTGCCACCAAGTACTTAGTCATGTTTTGCGAAGGGGTCACATACTTATTTCACTCATTAAAATGCAAATCAATTTATAACTTTTTTGAAATGCATTTTTCTCAATTTTTTTGTTGTTATTCTGTCTCTCACTGTTCAAATAAACCTGCCATTAAAATTATAAACTGATCATTTCTTTGTCAGTGGGCAAATGTACAAAATCAGCAGGAGATCAAATACTTTTTTCCCTCACTGTAAGATTCTGCTACTACTGCAGTTTTCACCCTCTGAAGCTATCCCCGGCCATATAAGCGGCTAGTATAGCAAGCAAATAAAAAGGCCTGAGGTCCTTCCCATAATTCATACCTTCAGATCTGATATGGATTTTAAGGGGGAACTACAAACAATAATCAAGAAAAAAAACACAAGGTCCCCCCTCTGAAAAAAAAAATACCAGACTGCTATCCAAGCATGCAGGGGATTCAAGAAAGCGGGAGAGCAAGCGTGCAGCCCCCCCCCCCCCATCTTGAATCATATCAGGCCATATGCAGGAGGGGGCTTATCAGAATCTGGAAGCTCCAATTGCCATTAAGGATGCACCCATGTAATGCCCCCCCACCCAATGTGAATGAGTACTTTGCACCCCTACTCATTCACACAAAAAAAGTAAACAGCAAGTAAATATCCCAATGTCCATATTTGGTCAATGGCATCACCCTTGAGATATCAGCTATCATCCGCCGAAGCCAACATTTGTGGACAAGCAGTCATCAGGATAGGACATGCCAGGGGTTGGTATGTTTTTTTGTTTTGTGGGGGCATCGTTCATTGTGATTACCATAAATTTGCATCGCTGGAAGGTATGACTGACAATCAATGTACATCGTGGGAAATGCTTTTTTTTTTTTTTTTTGACCTGCTGTCACGATCAGGGGTCAGGCTCAAAGACCAGTTGCTATAGCAGTAGTGGAACTACCACCGACCAGCAGGATAGGTACACAGGCAGTCACCCTGGTGAATGATGTTGCTCACCTGAGGTGCAGAGTCTAAGTACTAACCGGTGTTCATCAGAGCTCCTAATGGCGCAGATGGATTTTTCTGTGTGTTAATACTAGGTCGCGGTCCTCAGGATTGCCCCACCAGGAGGTGAGCAAGCCAGGGTCCAGTAGCGGATAAGCCGATGGGAATCAAACATAAGCATAGTGAGTAAACAAGCCAAAATCCAGGCCCTAACACCTGCATGAATGTCAGAGTGGAAGCAGTGGTTGTGTCTGTGCAGCCGCTGTGTCCCAATGGACATCGATGGGACAGTCTGCATGCGAATGCACTGAACACCTATGCAGGCAAAAATGGCCCTTTGCGCGGATGTATGCTTAAGTTTGCCTGTGTGAACAAGGCCTAAATCTCGGATAAATGCATCTGATTTATTTCATATTTGGTGTCTAGTAAGTCATGGCTTCATTCTGTTCAAAATTAAATACCCAGACTTTTCTGAAAGAACGTGCTGGCAATTCCCTTCTCCTCGCTTCTAGCTGTCATCCTTCACACACTATACCACCTGTGCCGTGGGAGAATTTATTACGGCCAAAAGGAACTTTTCCACACCTGCAGGTTCCTTACGAGAGTGTCAGAACATTTCAGTCAGACTTAAAAGGGGTTGTAAACCCTCGTTTTTTTAAATAACAAACATGTCATACTTACCTCCTCTGTGCAGTTCGTTTTGCACAGAGTGACCCCAGTCCTCCTCTTCTGGGGTCTTCAGTGTCGCTGGTGGCTCCTCCCCGCATTGAGTGTCCACGTTGGAGAATTTCTACGGTGGACACGCATGCGGACATGCTCCCGAGTACTGCATCTGTGTCCGTTCACACAGAATTCAGGACTCGGCCCCGCCCCCGGCACCGGGTCATTGGATTTGATTGACAGCAGCGAGAGCCAATGGCTGCGCTGCTATCAATCTATCCAATCAGGACATGAGTCACCAGCTAGAGCTGGTGTGCTCGTTCCCGGATGGAAGAAGACAGCTTTTAGGTAAGTAAAACGGGGGGCTGGGGGGCTGCAGCACTACAGAAGAATGCATTAAGGTGAAAAACCATGAGGGTTTACAACCCCTTTAAAGATCGTGGGTATAAAAACTGGCACATAGATAGGGCCAAAAACATCTAATCGACATAGGCCAGCTCTTATTAATGGAAATGTCAGAACAAACACTGGAGAAAATGGGATAGACCTGTCACAATTGCTACAATGTTTTCTAGAGCAGCCTTTTTCAACCAGGGTGCCCAGGCAGCCTGGGATGACTTGAGGTTTCTACAGGCGTGCCTTGGCAAAATGCCTAAAAACTGCCCAAAAATTGTATACAAGCCAGCGTGTAAATGAAGGCTGCTTTTTAGTTATACTAAGTCACGGGTTTTCATTGTACACCATTTCAACCTTCCAGCTGCAGGCATCCAAACGACCAATGGCGTCATCAGTTGATAAGGAGAATATCAGTCACCTGCATAGCATTCTTGTTTGACCCTCCCCTGCCCCTCTCCATCAGCTGTGGGGTCTAATTAGCTGGGTGATGGAGAAACAATGGAATACTAGTCAGTACCAGTTTGCAAAAGTGTATTTGATTTGGAAGAATAAATCACCTCTAACGTTGGGTGTCGTACTTGGACTTGTGTATGTTGCTGCATTATGTAAAACTATTAGAATATTTTTTACATTTTAGAATGGGGTGCCTCGAGATTGTCCATAATTATTAATGGGTGCCTTGACTCAAAAAAGGTTGATAAACACTGTTCTAGAGACTACAAAGAAATAACAATCATTATTAAAAAAGTATCTACCTGTATTATCTGCAGACAAAAATCTTTCACCAGTTCTCACCAGTGGATGTAGGTTCTCCAGTTGGCATTCCAACACAATAGGGAATATTTTATCTCACAGCTTGTTTCAGTCTAAACATCTCAGAACAACCTAGCTAAATATTAAAGGTTCTTTCAGATGCGGTTTGAATACATGTCGTTATTTTGATAAACATTAGAAATGTAGTACCATCATTTCTAAATCTGCAGGCAGGGAATAGCTAATTCGGGATTTTATCAATTGTGGCTCTAAAAATATTGTATATTTAGTAGAGCTGCACGATTCTGGCTAAAATGAGAATCACAATTTTTTTGCTTAGAATAAATATTCTCTCAGGATTCTCGCGGCATAACATCATCTTTCACATTATAAAAAAAAAATTGGGCTAACTTTACTGTTTCGTTTTTTTTTAATTCATTAAATTGTATTTTTTCCCAAAAAAATTGTGTTTGAAAGACCGCTGTAGAAATACAGTGTGACATAAAATATTAAGACAAAAACCACAAATACAAAAAACACAGAAGATCAAACAAATCTAAACTGAGTTACCTAACAAATTTATTGAATCACAAGCAGAGAAAGATCAGCGTATAGCACCAGGCTGGCCCCCCTAGAAGACCAAACCTTAGTGCTGGCAGAGCCCACCACAGACAATGCCCTCCCGCACTAATCCGCTAAAAAGTCAACAGTCATGGCCATGAACCATCGTCAGTGGGATGAACAATGTAGGTGTGCATACATCAACCCTTTTGCAGCCGTTGGTATCATTATATCGGCTCAGCTTCCAGGGACATTGATGTATGCACACCCACTGACGATGGTTCATGACTATGACTGTTGACTTTCTTGCGGGTTAGTGCAGGAGGGTATCGTCTGTGGTGGGCTCTGCCAGCACTGTGGTCAGGTGCCCCATTCGCCCATTGTGGCCTTAAGGTGTGACACCATCTGTAGTGGGGCAAGATCTTGCCATAGAGGTGTTTGATGGGGCATTGTTCTGTAGGGTGTTCTGTAGGGTGTTCCTTTTGGAGAGGGTAGGCTCAGCTCCCTTGTGGGGTTGTATCTCCTACCCTGCTAGAGGTGAGGGTTTGATCTTCTAGAGGGGCCAGCCTGGTGCTTTCTCTGTTTATGATTCAATAAATTTGTTAGGTAACTCAGTTTGGGTGTGGGTGTGTTTGATCCTCTGTGTTTTTTGTTTTTGTGGTTTTTGTCTTAGCTTGTTGATTACACCCTCCTAGGTACACTAGTCCTACACCTTTTATTGCAGCAGGATTCCCATATTTCTCCTCAGTTGGTATGACATAAAACATTGCAACGACCGCCATTCTATTCTCTAGGGTCTCTGCTAAAAAATTCATATATATAAAATGTTTGGGGGTTCTAAGAAATTTTCTAAGTGTCAGAAAGTGGCTTAGTCTTTACCCTACGTTTACACCTATGCGTTTTTTAGTGCATTTTGCAGTTGCAGAAATGCACTACAGTCCATTTAACATGGTTTCCTATGGTACTAGTTCACATCTATACATTTTGCGGCTTGTGCGTTTTTGGAAAGGGTCAGGGACTTTTTCCCCGCGATTTGCGGCTAATAGACTTCAATGGAGCTGCACCAGAAATGCAAGTGGTGCATTTTTGATGTGTTTTGTGTTTTGCGGTTCTTATTTTACCACTGTATATAGCTGGTTGCTAAGCAGGGGGCCGGGAAGCCGGCCATCGCATCCTTAGCATCCGATGAGACATCAGCTCCAGGCTGAAAGCTGAATGTAAAAATAAATAAATAAGTTGCTGACAAAAAAATTCGTGAAAAAACGGCGTGGAGTCCCCCCCAGGTCCATACCAGGCTCTTCAGGTCTAGTGTGGATTCGAAGGGGACCCCCACACCAAAGATCATCTGGGCTGGACAGCTTAAGTAGGCAGGACTGACAAGCAGGATATCATCAACAGGTGAGTCACTGTGGAGAGATAGGAGCTGGCAGTTAGCCGACAGCTGAGCGGCCAGCTCAGAGAAGGAACGACTAAGCCCAGCCCTGACACCATGCACGGCTGTCCTCCTATTGAAGGAGGGTGTCCTGGCCCTAACCCTTTCTCCCCCACAAAAAGGTTTGTTAAGAGTGTAGCTCCCTGGGGTTTAGTCAGGGAACTCCTCACCAAATTCCTTGTCATAAGTAGCTGCTGTAGATATTTGTTAGAGATCCATTGATTTCTCTCTAAGTTTGGCCTTGTTGTACTTTTCTCTCCTGCCACTAGGTGGCCAGGCACTTGGTGGCATTAGATGAATCCCTTGGCCTTCTGGGAGAACCTATATATTCGGGTGGAGTCAGGTGATCTATGTTCTGTGCCACCCGGACTGCCACTGGGGGGGCACAGATGCCCCCTATCCCAGGGGCATCTGGCTGCCAGGCTGTGTGAGGGCCTATCCAGGAGTAGGAGTGCAGTGCAGGGTTGGGACTGCAGCTTGCAGTCAACCAGAAGTGACTGTTCTGCTGGCCAGAGAACCTGTTGTGGTTGGAGGTAGAAGGGAAGCTGTCGCCACTAAGGAACCATCCACCTTTACCAGGGACCACAGTGAGTAACTGAAGCAAGTACCGGAGTAACATTCTTACCGAATGGGCACGGTGGAGAATCGGGAATCTTCAGGCGGTGATCAAGTCAGGGACCCAACCAGCGGAGATGACACTTGTGTGTCAAGCCAGGGACCGAGCCGGTCAGCAGGGGTGAAGCTTGAAAGGTATCTGGAGTGCCAAGCTAGGGACCCAGCAGGGAAGTGTGGGTGACGCTTGAGGGAGATACCACTGCAAAAGCCTTGAGGAGCTCACAAGATTTGGAGTTAGTGAATCAGAGAGTCCAGTGAGAGACTAGGCGCTCAAGGGGCTAAAGAGCTACAAGTGGACATTGTAGTGAAGCTGGGAGAACTGTTGAACTTTGCGTTAGGAACTGTTAAATACTGTTGCCAAAGGAGACAGCAAACCTGCAGGTGCAGAAGTGGTATCTTGCTGGGGCCTTTCCCTGTACCGCTGTCTTCCGTTTGAAGTCTCAGAGTCTGTCTATTGAAATTGCATTCACTTAAGGGTGTCCTGGCCCTAACCACTCTCACACCAGCCCTTCCCCCTCCCCTCCCCCCCTTTCTTTCCCCTTCCCTCCTCACCATCATTTTCCTCACTTGTTTTTTTCCTTTTCTTTTCTTCTCTTGTTGGTTCTATCACATGGACCATCCACATGCAATATTTGATATTAAGTTATATAGTGCATACGCATAAATATAACAACATATAAATACATATGGAAACCCTTTAATTACTGTTCTGAGTTGTCCACTCATTACATATGATACTTTACTATAGGTGCTGTTCATACTCTCCCTTTCTGTTGCCCCCCCTAAAGTTTGGGGATTACCTAGTATGTGACTCCTCGCAAGGCACGCATACGAGACAGGCCCTAACCCTCTTTCCCTTGCAAAATATAAAAAGGACTGTTAAAAGAAATAAAACCTCTTTTGCATCCAAGAAGTGTCTGGAGCCCAATGACTTTCACCATCTTTGCACCCACTATGCCTCACAACCCACTACATATTGAAGGATGTCAGCAGTTTGTGGCCTCAAAGGTCCTCATTAGACTGGAAGAGGTTAGAGATTCTGTTACAAGAGAAATAAACTTTCTTTTGCAACCAAGAAGTGTCTGACACCCAATAACTTTAACAAGTATACACCCACCATGCCTCACAACCCACTACACACAGAAGGATGTCAGCTATCCCTGGCCCTGGAGGTTCTCATTAGATCAAAGGAGGCCTGGGACCTTGCTACATTTGGCGTCCAACATGGGACTAAGGCGTTATCTTTACAGATACCAAAATGGACCCGAGTACAGTTTTGGCATGCCGCAGCATGAAGAAGGCGGGTGCCACAGTTCTCAGAGAATATTTGCACCAATCCGTTGGCAGGGGGAGGAGTTCCCGCTCTGCAGAGGTGGACGCATTACTGTTTGGGTTGCCATCTTGGGTGTACATGCTAAGACCTCGTGGCCTGCAAGGAAACATGGCGTGCCTGGGAGCTCCATAATTTGATGTCCCTCAACCCATGTCGGCTGAATATGATCCACGGGGAAATCGCCAGTTTCTTCTACTCTAGGACCACGATTACCGACATGGGTATTCGGATAGCACCAAAGGGTGAGATCATCCTGTATATTTCTCAAAGCTCCATGGCTATGGGGATCATCTGCTGGTGGTGTTCCAGGTTTGCCCTGTTCATGCGCCCTTGGAGCTGGTGCTGCTAATGCAGGAAATTGCTGCTGATAGCTGCCAGACCGCCGCTGCTGTCAAGGGCGATGAGGGCGGATTGGGCCCATGGATATGCCACCATGGAGGAGCCTACATCCAGTACCATGGCTGCTGATTCTGGCAGTCCTACTCTGGCCCAGGCTGACTCTTCCGCCAAAGAACCAGATGTGTCCGGTGAGCTTGCGGATACCGCAGTGGAAGTGTCAGTTCCCGCTGCCATTGTTCCTTCCGAGACACCTACAGTGACCACTAGTCCAGAACAGGTGGTGCCGGTAACCCTTCTCCATCCTAAGGAGATCCAAGCCTCAGCTACCACCTCAGGTATCACTGTTGCGGAGGATGGTGGCCCTACGGTCACTACTCGTTTGGCCCAGTATATTCACTCATCGCAATCTGAGAGAGGCGAATGATCTTGGATCCCGGCCTGAAGCCGGTGAGTGAAGAGGGAAGGGAGAATGTAAGAGATGAATAAAGTGACTGTTATGTAAAGTAGCCGTTATGCATCGAGCCTCAAAAATCTTTACCTTATATCGTTCACTTCCTAACCTTAAGGGAACAAGTATTTTTACCATTGGCAAGTCGCCGAAATAGGCACTGTCTTAAGAATCTTATGAGTGAGTTGCTACAATTGATTACAGCAGAGAATCAGGGATTACAGGGCCCATTGTTACCTGTTCTTACGTATGTTGTCAAAGTAATGCAAATAATGTCAGTTCTACAAAATGGATCTCAAGCTATTTATCACTGTGGTGAATAAGAAGGGAGAGTCTGTATTTTTACCTGACCCTGGGTACTACTGGTAAACTGTTAATCGAAATGGTATTACTACCACCTTGGATTACAAATATGTGTTGTGTGATGTTGAGGATGCTATGCTGACAGCCACTTCACACACATATTTAAAGTGTTGCTAGTAGAGAACATTCCAGAGAGCTGTTCTACTCGGACTATGCTGGAATGAATGCTGCCGGCAGATACATGGAGTGCCCACCTGAAGCCATGATAAGTTTGAAGTTGTTGGGGTGATCCACCCTGAAGGGCAACCTGTGATCTTCAGCAGGTTGCTGCTCCTAAGAAGAAAACATTCTTTGTCCCCGGCTGCCATGTGGACAGACTGAGGATGTCTTTGCAAGGGGATCTATGTTCTAAAGTGCGGTCCCTTGCATTAAGGCCTGGCTGCTTGTTGCCTGGAATGCAGCTTTGCCTCTTGTCCCTGGAGTTGTCCCTGAGGAAAAAGGGAAACTACTGGGAAATATAGTCCACTTAGAGGGAAATCAATGGACTGGAAACTGTTTTGGACTCTGTTTAGTCAGTTAGATAAGGCTATAATAGAAGGGTCAATTCTCACTATGCATAATGGATTAAACCATATGTCTGGACTGTCTCTAGTGTGGTCACCAGGTGGCATGAGCGATGCCGACCTGAGTGAACTTTATTCACATTATGTGCTGGATGTAGGTTGTTGATCAATGGGAAGAAGGTGGTATTCTCCACGGAGGATGGGACCAGCTTCTAAGGATGCAAATAATACAATATTCTATAGGGTGTATTTACACTGCTATGTGGGGATGGGCGAACGGTTTCAGCCCGAGCATAAGTTCGGGCCGAACTTTCGCTGTTCGGACGTTTGATGAACAGCCGAACAAACGGGTCGTTCAACTGTTTGTTCGCCCCCCTGAACCAACCACAATGCATGCGGCGCTGAACAGTGCATTGCAAGCCCTGATTGGCTAAAGCAGTGAAAGCTTCAGCCAATCAGGGCACAGAGCACTGTCAGAGTCAGGATTGGATACTGTCATCATAACCTTATCCAATCATGGCTCATTCCCGCCCCACATTATAAAAGTATTCTTTCAATGGCAGGTATTTTCAGTGTGATTTCGGCGTGGAGACAGATAGAACAGGGCTAATAGCACTGTTCAGTGCTATTAGTTTGTGTGCTACACTGTGCAATTTTGCTTCAATTGTCAGTGTAGAATATTAGTTTAGTCCAGGGATAGTGTGAGTGTAGTGAGGAGAACCATCATTCAGCTTTGCATAGTGTGCAGCTAGAGTAGGTACAGCTCAGATAGTTTTACTGTAGTGAGACTGTGTCATTCATACATACATTAGTGTAGAGTAAGGACAGCTCAGATAGTTTCAGTGTAGTGTAGTGAGACCGTGTCAGTAATCTTTACATTAGTGTATAGCTAGAGTAGGGACAGTTCAGATAGCTTTAATTTAAATTTATATATTATGCTCACTTGGTAAAACCATTGGTTCACTATCCCGCGCTGCACTTTTTTATATATATTTATCTTTCTGTGCCCCATATCAGGGTTATAGTGCTCAGCAGCGGGATATTCTTCACAGTTTCAATTTCCACTAATTTATATGTTTTTTCTTTATCACACACATAGCGCAGTTTCTTTCCTTATATTATATTTAGTTCAAATAGCGTCAGTGTAGTGAACACAGTCTATTTGATTGCGTTACTGCCAGTTTAACGCCATCTACTTCTGTGTGCGTTACTGCCAGTTTAATGCATATAGTTTTGTGTGCGTTACTGCCAGTTTAACGCCATTTACTTCTGTGTGCGTTACTGCCAGTTTAACGCCATATAGTTTTGTGTGCGTTACTGCCAGTTTAACGCCATATAGTTCTGTGTGCGTTACTGCCAGTATAACACCATATAATTCTGTGTGCGTTACTGCCAGTTTAACGCCATATAGTTTTGTGTGCGTTACTGCCAGTTTAACGCTATATAGTTCTGTGTGCGTTACTGCCAGTTTAACGCCATATAGTTCTGTGTGTGTTACTGCCAGTTTAACGCCATATAGTTCTGTGTGCGTTACTGACAGTTTAACGCCATATTGTTATGTGTGCGTTACTGACAGTTTAACGCCATATAATTTTGTGTGTTGCTGCCAGTTTAACACCATTTACTTCTGTGTGCATTACTGCCAGTTTAATGCCATATAGTTCTGTGTGCATTACTGCCATTTTAACGCCATATAGTGCTGTGACCTAATGGCAGCATTGCCGTCATTCACAGAATGCTTTGGGTTTTTTTCAGTGAATGCAAGGGGATCTCTGATTGGAGGAGATGATAAGAAAAATTGGTTAAAAAATACAAGGCATTCTGTAAATGTATGCATGGGGCAGTTGCTCAACACAGGACCCGGAAGATTGTGACTATCACTGTAATTGTGCCAGATACTATAAAGATTGTCAGTTTCCACAGCAGTCTGTCAGGAATTAAATATGTATACTTTAATTGGTCCAAGTTGGACCTATATAAATAAGGATTTAGGATCATACCTGGATTTCAGATTTAATACAGGCAATGCTGCTAAAAAGAATAAAATCTTAATATAAAACTACCAAAATAGTGGCAAAACTAAATAGAAGAGCTTCTTAGATTTTTCTATCAGTCAGTGTGATGTGGTACATACAGTGGGTATAACAAGTTATAGGTGTCAGTGTAATTTTGTACATACAGCATACCTCCCAGCTGTGCCTCATTTCTAGGGACTGTCCCTGATTTGGAGCAATGTCCCTCTGTCCCTCTTTCCTCCTCATTTGTCCCTCATTTTGGTCTGATCTATATAGTTGTATATTAAATGAACTTTTGTGTTTCCCAGTGCTAAACCTTTCATCCAAATTCTAAATTGCTGCATTTGTACATTTTAAAAGCCAATATAAAGGAATAGTAAAAAGCACTTATTGATTTAATTAACCTTTTTTGGGGTTAATTCTCCTTTAAGGGGGTGTGGCAGGGGGCTTGTCCTATACCTACATACATTTGCTAGTATGTGTCCCTCATTCCCATCTCAAAATGTTGGGAGGTATGCATACAGGTGCTATAACGGGTTATAGGTGTCAGTGTAATGTGGTACATACAGGGGCTATAACATGTTATAGGTGTCATTGTGATGTGGTACATACAGGGGGTAAAACAGGTTATAGGTGTCAGTGTGATGTGGTACATACAGGGGGTATAACATGTTATAGGTGATTATATGCCAAGTGGTTGAAGGGAAGCTTCAGAATGGCAAAGATGTTTTTATTACAAATTATGTGAGCAGACTCCAGTTCCTGTTTAAGTGGTTAAACTCCCCTCAATTACAGACCAAAGTTCATTCCTTTGATCTTTCTATAACAGGGGTGTCCAAACTTTTTTCAAGCTGATGAAGTGAAAATGCATGAGGGCCGACCATTTTGCCTGTAATTCTTTGAACCATAAAATTAATGCAAATTAACTATTTTATGCAAAGTTTATTGCAAACGGCATACTTTTCATTTCAACACATGGATGACAAATCTAAACAGGTGTTAAATCACTCTACCATTCATATCTGAAGGCCAGATGAAAAAAAAAATCCAGGAAGCTGAAATATATGTCAGGAACATTGTAAAGTACATTACATATTATTGGTAATAAAGGTTGTCTGTCAACTTTTAAGTTAAAAAAATATGAACAGGAACATAACACCAAGTATACATGTTGTGTCCAAATATATTTATAACTGATTTAGGCCAACTGACATTAACTGAGATTTTACAATATATTCATCTCAATTGAAAAAAAAACTTGCCTGCACACTACTGTGTGTGGTGAAGAGTCTAATGCCCTGTACACACGATCGGACATTCCGACAACAAAACCGTGGATTTTTTTCCGATGGATGTTGGCTCAAACTTGTGTTGCATACACACAAATGTTGTCGGAAATTCCGATCGTCAAAAACACGGTGACGTACAACACGTACGACGAGCCGAAAAAAATGAAGTTCAATAGCCAGTGCGGCTCTTCTGCTTGATTCCGAGCATGTGTTGACTTTTGTGCGTTGGACTTATGTACACATGATCAGAATTTCCGACAACAAGTTTTGTTGTCGGAAAATTTGAGAACCTGCTCTCAAACATTTGTTGTCAGAAATTCCGACAGCAAATGTCCGATGGAGCATACACATGGTTGGACTTTCCGACAACAAGCTCACATCGAACATTTGTTGTCGGAAATTCCGACCATGTGTATGCGGCATAAGGATGAGCTCGGGCGTGTTATTTGTAGATATATATCTTTTGTGGCCCTCAACGAATCCCAGAGTGCCGCTCGGGACTAAGGATGAGCTTGGGTGTGTTATTTGGATATATATTGTAGCACCCTGGAGTTTAGGCAGGGTTGCTCCTCACAAATTTACTTGCCATGAGTAGTTATCCTGGTTGATTGCTAGAGATCTATTGATTTCTCCCTGAGTTTGGCCTTGCTGCACTTTTCTCTTCTACCACTAGGTGGCCGGGTACTTGGTGGTACTAGATATGAGAAGGGCAATGCAAGGTCAGGTTATGGGTATATGGGGTATCTCAGCCAATGGGCAGGGGTTTTCTTGAATCCCTTAGCCTGCTGAGAGAGCCTATATATTCGGGTGAGCTCAGGTGATCTGTGTTCTGTGCCACCTGGAAAATAACTTTAACAACTATACACCCACCATGCCTCAAAATCCACTACACACAGAAGGATGTCAGCTATCCCTGGCCCTGGAGGTTCTCATTAGATCAAAGGAGGCCTGTTGCCCTACTCAAACGAAACACGGGGCCCAATTGGCTCGGGGGCCGGACTTTGGACATGCCTGTTCCAAAAGAACCAAATGATACAATGTTTATAGTTATCACAGCCTAAGAGCCCTTTCACACCGAGCCGCCCATAGCGTCGGTGGTAAAACGCCGCTATTTTTAGCGGCATTTTACCGTCAGATTAGCGGCGCATTTCGTCCGCTAGCGGGGCGCTCTTACCCCCCGCTAGCAGCCGAGAAAGGGTTAAAACCGCCCGCAATGCGCCGCAATAGCTGCGTTTTTCCGGCGGTATCCCAGCGCTGCCCCATTGATTTCAATGGGGAGCAGCGGTGGAGGAGCGGTAAACACACCGCTCTTTCACCGCTCCAAAGAAGCTGCTGGTAGGACTTTTTTTCCCGTCCTGCCAGCGCAGCGCTCCGGTGTGAAAGCCCTCGGGCTTTTACACTGGAGACAATGCTGCAGCTGTTTGAGGGCAGATTGCAGGCGCTATTTTTAACGCTATAGCGCCTGCAAAACGCCCTCGGTGTGAAAGGGGTCTGAGAGATGTTATGATAAACCTTGGCAGACTGCCTGTTTTTTTTTTGTTTTTTGACAGCTGTTATCAGTGAGCAGAGAACTCTCTACACTGAAGAGAGGAAATGCTTTTTTATGATCGTGAGGGGGATAGAATCGCGATTTTGATTCTTTAACGATTAATTGTGCAGTGCTAATATGTAGTAGTGTTCAATATACAATATGTGCACTACAATATGTACTTTGCACTATTAGCCCCCGTTCACACCAGTGCGACTTGTCATGCGATTTGACAGATCAAAGTAGTATGACAAGTTGCACTCTATTTCTGGCTATGGAACCGTTCATATCAGTGCGACTCCGACTTGCACCAATTTTGAAAAGGTTCCTGCGCTGTTTTTGGTGATTTCATGTGCGACTTGCATTGACATCTGTGCTGAAGTAGAGCAATTTCATAGCCGCTTTCGGTCTGAACCAGGGCTTAGACCTCTCCAAATGAGAATTGGAGAGCATTAGAATGGAGCCACTAATATGAATGTCAAAAGATCTGTCTAATGTCTCAAAGCACTTTAGGGATGTGCATTCTGGTAATATGACCTCTTTCACATTCAATGGCATTGGAAGCATTAAAAAATCCTCACAACAAGGAGATATCCAACACAAACTACTGACAAGAGAGGTTTGGTGGATTTTTACATTAGGACCTAGAATCCCCTCAGGTCTCAATTATAGATGGGATGTAGATCTTTTCCTGAAATAAAATATTATTTTTCTTTTACTAGCTTCTTGCCCTCTTTTTACCACGTCCCTGCTTTTTTGTTCTCTTTTTTAGTTTATTTTAGACCCCTTTTACACTGAGGCAGTTTTCAAGCGTTTTAGCGCCTGTAAAGTGCCTGAAAACTGCCTCCCATGTCACCCGAATGTGAAAGCCCAAGGGCGGTGCGCTTGCGGGACATTAGAAAAGTCCTGAAATAAATAAACTAATGCGCAAACCCACAATGACCAATAAGCTAATTGAGAGCTGCCAACATAGAACAGTGTACTCACATAACTAAACCAAATGAAAAAACAAATACTTAAGCCTGAGTAGAAAGGTGTATAAATAAGCAATATGTACACGTGCAAACGTACATAAAATTACAATAATAAATGAAAGTGCAATAGTGCATAAATATCATAAATACATGAATAACAATCATAAAGTGCAATGAGGAATGAAATAAACTCATACAAAGTGAAGTGCAATTCCACCAAAGTAAATAAGCAACGTGCAAAAATATAAATATAAACCCGTGACACACAGGTGTGTGTAATACATTTCCAAAAAAATAATATTAATGAGTGATATGTGTAGTCCAAAAAGCCATGCAATGAGGCTCCCAATACCAACAAGGCCTGGTCTTCTGATAATACAGGAAAGTGCAAGTGCAGTAAACAATCACTGTGGCGACAAGTGTCTAAGATAGATGTGTTCATCCAATTAAGCTCCGGAGTGCGACACCTATTTCCCCCAGCCTCTCACCTGTAGTAGCGGCCCCCAATGGGCCAAGTCAAGCGTGAACCAACAAGTGGTAGAGCTATCCACAGGAAAAACAGCTTCCGGTCGTGGTCACAGCACTTGGGGACATTCGGTATCCAGCCAGCAATTGCACTCTCCCACACTCAATAAGTGTAAACGGATGGATGGTAAAAGAGAAAAAATGGCTCCATAGTGTAGTAGTTAAAAATGTATTTCCAAAAAAACAAGTAGTAACTTACATCAAGGAACGATAAAAACAGCAGTGAAAGCAAAAGCCTGGCTCCTCCCTGATGCGTTGCATCACAACACACGTGACTTTCTCAAAGGGTTTGACCCTTTGTGTTGTGATGCAACGCGTCATAGAGGAACCAGGTGCCGCTGTTTCCGGGTACGGCCGAATCCGGAAGCTTTCGCTTTCACTGCTGTTTTTATCGTTCTTGATGTAAGTTACTACTTGTTTTTTTGGAGACGCTATAACTTTTGCGCAAACCAATCAATAAATGCTTATTGCGATTTTTTTTTACCAAAAATATGTAGAAGAATACGCATCGGCCTAAACTGAGGAAAAAAATTTTTCATATATATTTTTTGGGGATATTTATTATAGCAAAAAGTAAAAAATAATGTGTTTTTTTCAAAATTGTCGCTCTTTTTTTGTTCATAGCGCAAAAAATTAAAAACCGCAGAGGTGATCAAATACCACCAAAAGAAAGCCATATTTGTGGGCAAAAAAGGACGTCAATTTTATATGGGAGCCATGTCGCACCACCGCGCAATTGTCAGTTAAACCAATGCAGTACCGAATCGCAAAAAATGCTCTGGTCTTTGGCCAGCCAAATTGTCCGGGGCTGAAGTGGTTAAACAGCGCTTTAGCGCTAACTCACGGGCAGCCCCAGTGTGAAAGGGGTCTAAATAAAATCATTTTTGTGCGTGCTTCTTACTAGATTGGTGTTTCAGCTCTATACCATGATTCATTTTTTAATTTTAATTTTATTTTTTATTTTCAACTTTATGTATACATACAAATTTTATATATATTTTTTTTTTTCTATGGTATATGGTTTGGTTGCTCGCCGATCTCAGTGACAGGATTTTTGAACTTTCCAAGGATTCCATCACATAACGTGCTCTGCTGTTTGAAATGTAATGTATTTAAGGGGGGCCTAGAGGCGGAGTCTAACGGGACAGACATGGAAAGCTAGAGCTCCGCTCCGCTGAGGGATAAAGCCACCTTCATAAGGGACATAGCAGGACAAAAAGGTATCCTTCAGCACCCCCTTGTACCAGAGAACAGGCAGATATAATTTTAAGCCACCATAATGGTGTTGGGAGGAAACCGTAGCAAGTCAAAAATTCTCCTCACAAAGAACATACAGGGGCGCACTGCAGCTAAAATGGTGGTGGCTCCCTCCTCATTCACTGCCTCAGTGCGTTTCCACAGGCAAAAAGCAACCCAGCTAATCTCCCCTGCTGATTCAGAAACTGAACTAACTCCTTCACATAATCCCTCACAAATATCCACAGCATCCCCAGCACTTTTGCATCAGTTTGAGAAAATGTTTCACAAGGCATTAAAGCAGACCTCTGAACAGATAACTAGCAGCCTCACCAAAGAGATCAGAGAGCTAGGTAACCGCACTGCTGCTTTGGAGCTAAAAATAGATGAAATAGAACTGAACACACAAGACAATATGACTGAAATGCAGAATTTAAAAGAAGAGAATTTATTACTCCAATCTAAATTAGAGGACTATGAAAATAGGGCCAGGAGATCCAATTTGCGCATTATAGGAATTCAAGAAACGGTGACAGATCTACAGTCTACAATTACAGCGTTATTACAAGAACTTCAACCATCCATCCCTATTGAACGTCTGGAATTAGACAGAGTCCACTGAGCCCTCACAGTGAAGAAAACAGACGGCCCCCCAAGAGACATAATTGTAAAATTTCACAATTACCATTCAAAGGAGCAAATTTTGACTGTGGCCAGAGATAAAAAAGATTTAATCTTTCAAGGTTACAAGTACCAGCTGTTTGCGGATCTATCCCAGCTTGCTATTGCCAAAAGACGCTCAATGAAACCCCAATTACTGGAACTCCAACGCCACAATATTGTATACCAATGGGGATTCCCCTTCTCCATCAAATTCACCTTTCAAGGCAAGAGATACACCTCTAGAACAGCTGAAGAACTTCAACAAACCCTAATAAACCTTCACCTGATGCATGAAACAATCTGCACTTCACCACAGCGCAGAAGAGCAGCTCCATCTCCACCAACAAGTAATACACCCCAGAATACAAAGAATAGCAGGAACTATCATTCTCACAAAAGAATAAGATATGCCTCCGCTCCTTTGGATCAAGAAGATTCCATGGATTGATAACATTAACTCATAGTGATTTCAGTCAATTTAACTTATAAGAGATAAATACATCCTGGTTGAACATATGAATCCGTAGAAATTTTGCTTATTTTCACAACCAGCGACAATGCCTTCTTTTCAAATTGTATAAGTGACTTGTGAATTAATCCTATTTACTTAACCCCTAAGAGGCTATTTGGAAATTTTGTGCTTTTTCTTATAAATTTTTTTTTTTTTATTCTTTTGTGATTAGTTTCACAAATGGTCGGGAAATGACTAGTAGCAAAATACTGCAAACGTTCAGGTTAATTAGGGGTCAGAAGAAGACTGACAATCCCTTTACCTGACCATTAGCTTCTTACAACCCTGTTATTCCAAATAGCCTCACTCGATTCGACCCGAGGTAACATAACTTTTTTAATGTTGTCCAATATATTAGTTTAAATATGAACATAAATAGTAACAGCCTTAGGCATACCAATATATAAAAAATAGTTCACAATTATTAAAATTTTGTCTATTACCTGAGGTTTAACCCAGTTATTAATTCCTTCGGTACTACTATTTTAAATTGCTTTCAGATAATAGATCCAGTTAACTAAGATATTATTTTCTTTAGGCAACTACATGGGAATACCTAGAATAGTTACCTTTATCGAATTGCCTGCTACCCGAAATACATGCATCTTATTGATGCTCTCAATATAGGGCTTTTTTCCTGCATGCGGATGACCCGTGTGCCTTCCTTGGCCTACCTCCTTCACCCACACATATGGTGTGGGAGTCCAACATAGGCGATTTTTCCCCTGACAGGGATCCACATACCCTATCACGAGCCAATTTTGAATTTTTTAAAATTTTTGGATTTTTTGAATTTTCTGAATTTTTTGCATATCTATTTGTCCCAAATCAAGCTATATATATATATATATTAACCTTTTATGCTTCTGCTTTTTCTTTCTCTTCCACTTCAGGCTCTACGAGACCTCTTTTTTCTCCTAAACCTTTTAAGTTCACACAGGTCGCTCCACCAACCCAGAATTGTATACTTTCTTGGTAAGTCCACTCTTTATAGTCAGTCACCATGGAACCATTAAACGTATTATCCCTGAATGTTCAGGGTTTAAACGTACCACATAAAAGGACCAAAGCATTTTGCACTTTCCATGCACGTAAGGCACAGATTGTGTGTCTCCAGGAAACACATTTCCCTAATAATTCCACTCCTAAATATATGTCCCCTTTTTACCCGCAAATTTTTGCAACCTCTGCTGCAAATTCCAAACAAAGAGGAACTCTTATAGCTTTCCACCAATCCACCCCTTTCACTTTATTATCAGAGATCAAAGACCCTGAAGGACGATACATAATACTTCGGGGACATTTGATCGGTACGGCAGTCACTATTGTCTCATACTATGCTCCTAACAATAATCCCTCCCCTTTCCTCTCACATCTTTTGCAAGTGGTAAATACACACAAAATTGGAATGGTGATTATAGGCGGTGATTCTAATTAGGTTATCCTCCCATTCCTTGACAAATCGCCCTACACGCTTCACAATACCTCAACCAAGTTATCGTTCTCTCAACTCCTCTCCAAGTACAACTTGGTTGATACCTGGAGAGAAAACAACCCAATTTAAAAAAGATACACCTACTTTTCACACCCTCATCAATCCTTCTCCCACATTGACCATATTTTCTTAACTATTGGTATGATACCTGAGATACTCGCATCTGATATACTCCCCATCCCACGGTCAGACCACAATGCGGTAATTACAACCATAGTTTCCACTATGCCAAAGGCACATGATCCTACTTGGTAACCGGACATGATGCTAAAAAATCCATCACAATGCCAAAAAGTTGAGCAGGCTTTAAAAGAATATTTGATGCACAATAACACACCAGATATATCCCCCCCTTACACTCTGGGAAGCCCACAAACCGGTATTGCGAGGCAATATACAGAGACTAATGGCATTATTCAAAAAGGAAAAATTTTTGCCTGAAAACTAGAAAACGACTTTAATGCTGCGTCTATTTCATTTCAAAACAATCCGTCACCCAACACGAAATCCTGATTAGAAAAAACGCGTATATAATATGACTCATTTCTTATGGAAACGGCAGATAAAACCTATAAACGCACTAGACATAATTTTTATACAAAAGCCAACAAACCAGGCAATTATCTAGCACGAGCAAAAATAATCGTGGGGAGACCTCTGTGCTACTATTTAAATGGCACAAGGGCTTTCGTGTACTAAAAAGAACTAAACTGTGTTGCTGCAAAATCTATAGTGTACACATAACCACCACAAAGTATAAAGATAAATATAAGTGATTTCGTGCAAAACACCAAAAGTAAATCAAAGTGCCAATAAATAATAATTCCTATAGGTCACGTATAGGAATTATTATTTATTGGCACTTTGATTTACTTTTAGTGTTTTGCACGAAATCACTTATATTTATCTTTATCTAGCACGAGCACTAAGTTCAATAAATAAATCATTTAAACCAATTCGCTTGAAGGTGTCTAAAGACAATTACACTAGCAACCGAGTCAAAATCGTGCATAAATTCAAAACACATCTAGCATCTTTGTACAAATCAACCCAAAATTTTAATAATACCGAAGCTGATTCCTTCTTTTCTAACATCACTTTACCAGACTTATCCCATGATCAAAAAGCACTTTTAGAAAAACCTATATCAACGGAGGAAGTGGCTGCCTCTATTAAAGAACTAAAGACAAATAAAAGACCAGGCCCAGATGGTTATTCGGCTCTATATTACCATACATTCACAGAACTTCTATCCCCCATTTAGGCCAACGCATTTAATGTACTGTTGAATGACCATTCTTTCAAGCAAGAATCATTGACGGCAATTGTATGCATGATCCCGAAACCCCTTTCCGATGCTGCCTCCTGTGCAGGTTATCGCCCCATCTCTCTGCTGAATCTAGATATTAAGCTGTTAGCAAAAGTTTTAGCAAAACGCCTTAACCATATAATTTGTAATTTAATAAATAAAGATCAAGTAGGTTTCATGCCGCATAGACAAGCGGGTGATAATCAGGGCTGTCTTTAAGGCAGGGCAAAAGGGGCAGCTGCCCTGGGCCCTGTCATTGTTGTGGGGCCCAAAGCAGCTGCCTCATACTTGCCAACTATTCCAGTTTTAATTCCCTTGTTCTTTGAAGTTTTAGTCCTGTGCTGTGTCCCAATATCTCAGTGTGAAGTGCTGGTACTAATGCTGCCCAGCTCTGCCTTATTGTTGTGTACAGATGACTCACCTGCAGACGCTGTGTTTACATGTAAATAACCGGCATTCATATGTAAATATCGGAGGCATAAGTAAATAGCTGCAGCCGGCGGCATTGATATGTAGATAAAGGCAGCATTCATATGTATATCATGCCCCCCTGCAGTGAGCAGATGATGAGCTGCCAATCAGTAACCAGTAATACTGTACTGTAATCTCTAGCAACCAATTAGCAAGCAGAAATCATTTGCTATAACTTCTAGCAATCAGTCAGTAAGCAGTAATGATATGCTGTAACCACTGGCAACCAATTGCAATTGCTGCCTGATCTGATATAGTAAACTGATTTTAAGTCTAGTTGCTATTTATTGTATGTCTCAGAGCAGGTGTAGCGTGAAATTGAATGGGGGGGGGCAAGAAAATTTTTGCCAAGGGTCCAATCAATAATAAAGACGGCCCTGGTGATAATGTGCACAGGGTGGTACTTATGGCACATATTGGCAAAAAACGTTGTATCCCTTCTTGCTTTCTTTCTTTGGACATCAAGAGGGCATTTGACAAGGTTTCATGGCCCTACTTGAAATACTCTTTACTAAAATGGGGATTTGGCCCGCATTTCATAAAATGGATAACGGCATTATATAATAAGCCTATGGCATATATAAAATATGCAGGATACAAATTCGAATCATTCAATATCGAAAGAGGTACAAGGCAGGGATGCCCAATATCCCCTCTCTTATTCGCTCTTATTTTAGAGCCCTTAGCTCAATCCATTAGGACCAACCCTATGATTACTGGCATTGAAGTAGGAGGTCTGCAGCATAAACTTTTCATATTTGCGGATGATATCCTTCTTTTCCTGTCATCCCCATGATTTTCAGGCCCTAATCTTTTGCCCATTTTAAGTAGATTTGCATCAATACCTGGCCATTAACCCTAAGAAATGCCTGGCTCTTGATATCTTCCTAACTGATACAGAATTGATTCCAGCAAAAGCTGCACTCCCCTTTATATGGGCAGATAAGTCTATCCAGGGCTTTTTTTCTCAGAGAATAGGTGCAGGAACTGCATCCTTCTGAGTCACTTCTTATCTCCGCCCCCTACCCACCTCTGAGCATCGTTGCTTGGTTTCATCCCCTACCCACCTCTCAGTACTGCCCCTTTTAGAGAGTACAGAGCCAAGTATAACTTTGTGGTAATTTATATGAAATGTGTTAATGATAGCAAGAATTGTAGTAAAATATATTCCCCACAGCCAGCAGCAATAGACCCCCCAGCAACAATAGATTCACTCAGAAACAATAGACCCCCCTAGCAACAATGGACCCCCACAACAAAATACCACCCAGCAGCAACAACAGATCTCCCAGCAGCCAGCAGCCAGCATCAATAGACTATCCAGCAGCCAGCAACAATAGACCCCCTCAATCAATAGTAGATCTCTTCCAGCAATAATTGACCCACCAGCAATAATAGACCGCCACTCAAAAATAGATCTGCTCCAGCAACAATAGAACCTCCAGCCCACCCCAGCACCCACCCCTTGCCATTACATAGATTCAGTGCTGGAGGAGCCGGAACTGCGTTCCCCCGCGTTCCCGCTGAAAAAATGCTATCCCATATTATCTATTCACAGCCAATTACCCCCTCCCCTTTATTAAAACAAATAACAACATTATTAAAACAATGGTCACAATAGGAAGAATAAATGCAACTTAAATGACCATCTTGCCCAAGTTATTATACCTGTTTCGAGTACTAACAATTTCTATCCCATCCTATTATCTAAGACTGGTGCAACAAAGGGTATCAAAATGTGTTTGGGGCCCTATCAAACCACGGCATGTACATTATTTGCCCCTAGAACTAATGGAGGGCTTGGTCTCCCCAATTTTTCCACCTACTACAAAGCCGCCCACCTGGCCTTTATCACTAAGTACCATACAATAAAGGAAATGCCATTATGGGTACTAATAGAAGCCTCCGAATATGATCCACTTTCAATCTCTAATCTATTATGGCTCCAACCTAAAGACCGTCGTATACTAAGTAACCCTATAACTAAATATTATGTATCTCTCTGGGACAGTCTGAAAACTAAAAAACCAACTACAATGAAAACATAACCCCCTATTATCCTTTTTCAAAAATCCTGCATTCTACCCAGTATGGATATATCTGAAATCATTTAAAGCCTGGTCAAATGCCAACCTCTTAATGCACCATTAATTCCTTCCTATTCCTTCATAATTCCTTCTGATCATTCCCGGAACCTAGGGAAAGCTATGGTTTACCGCAGCCTGAACTATTCAGGTATCTACAAATGAAAAATGTTTTCGCACCCCTTACAAATGCTGAATCACCCTTACCTTGCCTTTCCACTTTTGAATCAATGTACAAAAATGACCCACTTGCTAAAGGAATGATATCATCTTTTTACACACAACTTTTGACTAAATCAAAAGCTGATAAATTAACTTATGTCCAAAAGTGGGAGGAAGATTTGGGACGAAAACTGGACGATGCAGAATGGTCTGAAATATGGTTAACTACTAAATCTTCCTTGCCCAATGTTACTGAGATGGAAGCAAATTATAAAGTTCTAACCCGCTGGTACCTTGTACCTGCCAGAATGGCTAAATACACTCCCAATCATTCAGCCCTCTGTTTCAGGGGTTGTACAGATCCAGGTACACACCTACATATATGGTGGACATGCAAAATCTTATTGGGAGAAAATATTTGAACTAGCCTCCAAAATGTTCCAAAGGCCGCTAACACCAGACCCTTTCATTGCATTACTTAATCTAAAACCAGACCATCTAACATTCTCACAATTTAAGATTTTTGTTCAACTTTCAACCGCTGCTAAACAAACAATGGCAAAAGCATGGCAATCACCAAAACTGTCATTGGCTGAAGCCAAGAACAGAATGAATTCTGCAATGTCTCATGCTAAAATGTCTGCTATTAAAGGCAACCAAATTCCAAAACTCAAGAAAATATGGAATCCATGGATAAAGACTCATTTACCCCCAAATTTCAATGATTCACTCCTTCAGCCATGGTAATTGATTATTTAACTGATTACCTGATTACTTAAAGTGGTGTTCCGGCCAAAATTATACTTTTTAAATAAAAATACCCCTATAATACACAAGCTTAATGTAGTCTAGTAAAGTTAGTCTGTAAACTAAGGTATGTTTTGTTAGTTTATAGCAGTAGTTTGTTATTTTATAAACTTACAGCAGGCCGTGGCCATCTTAAGTCTGGGCATCTGAAGCCAGACTGTATTTCTTGCTGGATCTCATCCTTGCAGATCTCGCACATGCTCAGTGCAGCACAAGCAGTGTAATAGGTTTCAGGTCAGGTTTCCATAGCAACGGCAGTGTCAGAGGAAGTTGCCGCCCCTTCCCAGAAGGCATTGCAAACAGGAAATGATGCGATGGGCCGCGGCCAGGGAGGAGGAAGTGAAAAATTAATACAGCAGATATACAGTAAGTGCTGAGAAAAAAAATTTAAAAATATCTAATTCGTTTACAGTGCACAGTTTAGTGAGGGATGCTGAAGAGTTGTAAAAGTGGGTGGAACTCCACTTTAACAAAACCGTGTAACCATATTTTTATTCATACATGGAATAAATACACAGAACCATGCTCTGGTACCTGGACCGACCTTGTGAACTTACTCTTTATCTATTCTTTCTCCTACTTCTCTTTTTTTTTATCTCATTTTATGTTATGGTACAATATTTGTTAATCCATATCTGCTCTATATTAATACATACTAGACCACTATATGTACCAAGTTTTTTAAGATATCTTTTGTTAGATACTGGTATTTATAGTTACAACTTTCATACTTATCAGATAAAGTAACATAGAGCAGTTAATTAATTAATTAATTAAATGTTTGTGATGAAGTTTAATGCAAACAATAACATACTATGTTACCTATATATATAATTTGTTTTATTGTTTAACAAAGAGCTTATGTTTATACATCCTTTTACATGTAACCAATGGATTTCATTTTATTGTGCAATCAATAAACCTTTTTGTCAAGGAAATGTAATGTATTTTTTCTGTGTGGATTATGTAAATAATTTTGTGCAATGCAGAGCTGTTTACAATGTATATTTTTCCAAGTTGATGTTTCTGTATTATTTTAATTGTTGCTGTAAAGACCTACTGTATATGCTCCTTCTCTTTATTTTGTTTTTAATTGCTTGTACCTGTCTGTATGGGGGTGGAGGGTGTATAGAAATTTGTAAAAGAGTCCAGCTTGTATCAGGCCGACTCTCCTTATCTATCTGCATTCTGTTTGGGTGTTTGGAGGACATTTGGAGCCAGAGCACCAACTATTCAGATTCCTCGCATGTCTATTCTGTGACCCTGAAGTGAGCGCTGCATCTGTTTTTCAATTGGAGCCTATATAAAGATACAGGCATTCACTCATCAAGATAGTGGCCATGTGCCCATATTAGTCAAAGGATATCACAAATATCCCCCCCCATTATTGTATATGTGCATCTATGAGACGGGGAGTCTTCCACCTGCAGCTCATTGGTTGGCACTGACAGTTGACTTTTAGATTTTGATCAAACCCAAACTCATCACTACTCAACGACATGATGACGAGCCATTCAGTGCCAGTTCACACTATGCTGTGTGGGAACTGCATGCGATTTTGAACAGGAATCGCAGCTCATTCCTGTTCAAACCACATGTGATTCTTCAGCAGTGCAATTTGAGCCATTTGTACGGCTTAAATTGCACTGAATCCACACAAAAAACCTGCAGGACCCTTTTTTTTTTAGCCGCACCAGAATTGGATTGCAACTGCGTTTTGTGAACTGATTTTGGGGTGTTAACTTAACATAAACACCCGCAGTTGTTCGCATGAACGGGGTGTGATTTGGATGCAGTGCGGAATCCGCACAGAATTTGCAGTGAATTCGCACCGCATCAATGACTTAAGCCTCGTACACACGATCGGATTTTCTGATGGGAAACGTGTGATGACAGGCTGTTGGCAGAAAATCTGACCGTTTGTATGCTCCATCGGACAATTGTTGTCGGATTTTCCGCGGACAAATGTTGGATAGCAGGTTTTAAAATTTTCAGTGGACATATGTCTGTTGTTGGATTTTCTGAGCGTGTGTACACAAGTCCGTTAGACAAAAGTTCAAAGTACAAACACGCATGCTCGGAAGCAAGGACGAGCCAAAAGCGGTCGGTCTTGTAAACTAGCGTTCGTAATGGAGAATTAACATTCGTGACGTGGCAAATTATAAAATCTCCAAATGCAGCGCATAATTCTCTTCTTCTTTAATGGGATAATAATGAAGCTGCTTTCCTGGTGATACTGATGGAGTAATTACAAACAAATTTTCAAAGGCTTTTTCTTTCTAGTGATATGAAGAATAATATTATTATGCTTTTTTTTTTATTTGGGCAAGTTACTACAACACCATTATCCCGTAGTTTTTAAGATCAAAGATACAACTATGTTGGTGTCCCTTGTCAATTTTACATTGTATTTTTTAAATGTAACTGCCTACTCCCAAAATGTCATTTTAAGTAAAACACATAGCCAAGTATTATTCTCCACAATTTTTTTATTGTGCATTAAAAAAGAAAACAAATAAAATTAAACATGCTATCTGCCAATAGAGCTTAACCAAAAAGTGCATTCTATGCATCCAAAAATATAGAAAATATAACAAATCAAATCATTATTATTCAACCAAAAATTAAAATAAAAGCCTCATGCATGTGTCCTGCTTCTTAATATAGGGGGTCAACAATGCCAAGAGTTAGTGAAAGAAGGGGCCTGTCATCCGGAGATAATTCCAAAAATCATCTGGATTATTCTCCTGGAGCTCCCGCAGCAAAGGCATATGACATAATTGGTCACGAATAAGCAACCAATTTTTGGTCCAAGAACTCCTCCTGTTCCTGAACTGGACTTGGGTCAAAGCTATAACTCCAAGGCCAATAATAAATAATATGTTATCTCCTCTGATTCCGCAACATGGCTGGTTGATGAACGGCCGTTCAGAAATGAACTGAAAAGCACGAAATGAAAAGCGTGAACCGAAAAGAGTTAAATGAAAAGCGCAAAATAAAAAGCTTGAATCAACACTTACCAAACTTCTACTAACACGAAATTAGCAGAAGGAGCCCAAAGGGTGGCGCTAAAGAGCTGAAAAACCAAGTAGTACGTCACTACGTTCGTGTTTGTTGGCCGACAATTCCTTGCCGTTTGTATGCAAGTCAAAATCCAGGCACACGCCTCCGGACAAAAGTCTGAGGTTTTGTCTGCGGAAAATCCGATCGTATGTACGAGGCTTTACTGTCTGTGCGCTGTGGTGTGCTGCATTTAATTTTTTTTGTAAAAACCTGCAATATCACTCTTGCATTTATAGTGTTGTTTACGCAGCAGTGTAGGAAATCTTTTGGCTGCTGTTTGTAAAAAAAATAGCCAGCAGGTTAACAATTTAAGGACCGTCCTACGTACATATACTGCGGCAGGGCAACCCTTTAGCACAAAATCACGTACCTGTATGTGATCTTTTCTTCCAGGCCTGGGGCACGCATGGGAGTGAATCAGTGGGCCCCGATGTCCCCCAGGACCCGCCGATCGTTCCCGAGGCAGACAGGGGTTGTAAACCCTCACGGTTTTTTATGCATTGAGGTGAAAAACCCCTTGTAATGCACCAGCCTCCCAAAGCCTCCCTTTTACTTACCTGAGCCCGATCGATCCTGCATCGGGGATGAGCACACCGGCTCCAGCTGGTGTCTCGGGTCCTGATTGGGTAGATTGATACCAGCGCAGCCATTGGCTCCCGCTGCTGTCAATCAAATCCAATAACGCAGGAGCCGGGGGGTGGAGCCAGTCCTTCTGCCTGTGTCAATAGATGCAGCAGCAGGACAAGGGAGCGCACTTGCATGGTGACCCAAAGGAAGGGCGCTTCTTTGACGGGGCACTCGAAGAGGAGGAGCCAGGAGTGGCGCTGAGAGACCCCAGAAGGGGAGGATCGGGGCCACTCTGTGCAAAACCAATTGCACAGATAAGGTAAGTACAACATGTTTGTTTTTTTAAAAAATAAATAAAAAAGGAACCCTTAGTTATCCTTTAACCCTTTGATTGCCCCTGATGTTAACCCCTTCCCTGCAGGTGTCATTAGTACAGTGACAGTGCATATTATTTAGCACTGATCACTGTAGTCCCCAAAAAAGTGTCAAAAGTTTCACTTAGTGTCTGATTTGTCCACCGCAATGTCAGAGTCCAGCTATATGTCGCTGACCGCCGCCATTGCTAGTAAAAATATAAAAAATTCCATAGGTTGTAGATGCTATAACTTTTTGCGCAAACCAATCAATATATGCTTATTGGAATATTTTTTACCAAAAATATGTAGCAGAATACATATTGGCCTAAATTAATGAAGAAATTAGATTTTTTACGGTTTTTAATTTTTTTTTATTGGGAATGTTTTATAGCAGAAAGTAAAAAATATTGTTTTTTTTTTTTAAATTGTCAGGTTATTTTTGTTTATAGTGCGAAAAATAAAAACTGCAGAGGTGATCAAATACCACCAAAAGAAGCTCTATTTGTGTGAAAAAAAGCACATACATTTTATTTGGGTACATAGTCGCACGAACACGCAATCAGTTAAAGTAACGCAGTGCCGTACCGCAAAAAATGGCCTGTAGGGGGGTAAACCTTCTGGAGCTGAAGTGGTTAATGGGTTAACCTGATGGGTTTTACTTCCTCTTTATTCCCCTGCTAAGTAAAAGCATCCCATACTAGCCCATTATGTACCACTTATGCTGCGTACACACGGGCGGACTTTCCGACCGGACTGGTCCGATGGACCGAATCCGGCGGACAATCTGACCGTGTGTGGGCTGCATCGGACTTCCGACGGACTTTAGATTTGAAACTTGCTTCAAATCTTTCTGTCGTAACTCCGCCGGACTCAGTACCTGACGGAAAGCCTGTTCGTCTGTATGCTGGTCCGACGGACCAGATACGACGCAAGGGCAGGGTACTACATCTCGCGCTCGCTGCAATAGGAAAAACCAATGTTCCTATTGCGGAAAGAGCGGGGCATACCAGGCCCTTAGGTCTGGTATGGATTTTAAGGGGAACCGCCTACGTCGAAAAAACGGCGTGGGGTGAGAGAGAGACGTCCGAAGTCAGAAGAAGACCCCCGAAGTTGGAAGAAGACCCCCGGAGCCGGAAGAAGACCCCTGGAGCTGTCTAATAAATTACTTTAAAAAACTGTGTAGTGTGTTTTTTTATTGACACTTTTTCCCTAGGTGAATGGGTAGGCGTACGATGTACCCCATACTCATTCACATAGGGTGGGGGGCCGGGATCTGGGGGCCCCCTTATTAAAGGGGCTTCCAGATTCCGATAAGCCCCCCCGCCCGCAGACCCCGACAACCAACGGCCAGGGTTGTCGGGAAGAGGCCCTTGATCTCATCAACATGGGGACAAGGTGCTTTGGGGTGGAGCGGCCGCAGGGCGCCTCCCTCCCCCAAAGCACCCACCCCCCCATGTTGAGGGCATGCGGCCTGGTACGATTCAGGAGGGGGGCGCTCACTCGTCCCCACCCCCTTTCCTGACTGGCCAGGCTGCGTGCTCGGATCGGGGTCTGGTATGGATTTTGGGGGGACCCCACGTCATTTTTTCTGGGGCCTGGTATGGGCCTGGTATGCCCCGCGACGAGGCTCGCAAGGTGCCAATCTCGCCGATAAAAGCGGCGAGATTGACTTCCTTTTCTACTCCCGTCGTACCCGAGTCATGTTCAAAATGAACGGACTTGTCCGTGTGTGGGCAAGTCCGTTCATTCGGAAAGTCCGCCGTAACTCTGTCAAAAGTCCGTCGGGAAGACCGGTGGACCTAGTCTGCCGAAAAGTCCAGTCGTGTGTAGGCAAGTCCGTCCGTTCAGAAAGTCCGTCGGAAGTCCATTGGGAAGACCGTCGGACCTAGTCTGCCGGAAAGTGCGGTCGTGTGTACACTGCATTACCTGCAAACGAAACCCGCGATGTCTGCGATGTCCCCGCTGGTGGCCACGTCCATCTTCACCCCTCTTCCTTCCAGCTCTGTGACTGGCTAGAGTCAAGTGACGTCACTCCTGCGGTCAGGAGCCGACGGTCGTGGCATGGACCCTATAGAATCGTGCCATTTCTTTAGTGCGCATACAGGTTCAGGAGATATTTCCAGTACCTACAGGTGAGCCTTATTATATGCTTACCTGTAGGTAAAAGTGGTATGTAAGGGTTTACAACCACTTTAACAGCCCCTTTACGCTGACAGTGCGGCCACGTTAGCAGTAAAGCACCGCTAGTTTTAGCGGCACTTTACCTTCGTTTAAGAGGCGCTTTTCGGACGCTAGGGGGGTGTTTTAACCCCTGTTAGAGGCTGAATAAAGGGCTAAAAGCGCCCGCAAAGCAATGGGCAGGGGTGCTTTAGGAGTGGTGTATAAACCTGCTCCTAAAGCGCCCCAAAGATGCTGCTTGCAGGACTTTTTTTAACTTCCTGCCAGTGCCAGTGCACCGCTCCAGTGTGAAAGCACTCGGGCTTTCACACTGGGACTGCAGATGAGTCATTTTAAAGGCACTTTACAGACGCTATTTTTAGCGCTAAAGCGCCTGAAAAAATGCCACCAGTGTCAAAGGGGTCTTAAGCAGGACATCACTCATTTTTCAAAGTTCCTCTCTCTAAAGCCTCGTACACACACACATCGGATTGTTGGCCAACAAAACCGTGGACTTTTGTCCGAAGGGCATTGCCCCAAACTTGTCTTGCGTACACCAAGAATCACAAACTTAGTGACGTACTACATGGTTCTTTGGTCTCATTCTGCTAATTTCATGTTAGTAGAAGTTTGGTGAGTGTTGATTCGCACTTTTCTTTTCGTACGAATTTCCGTAAATTGGTACATTCGGGAGGATCTGAAAAAAGAATTGCTATGCTTCCGTTTACAAAATACGAATTAATTCTAATACGAAATGGAACAAAACTAAACAAATTTATTGACGGCGGACATGTCTACAGCACAGCACATTACAGCACAGCACAGTACAACACAGTACAATACAGCACAGTACAGTACAGTACAGCACAGGACAGCTGTGAACAAGGCTTATCGCTGAAATGAGTCTGCTGCTGACTGTACTCACTGTGAAGGCTTTACAATAAATACAGTTGATGTTATAGAGCTGCCGGCTGCTTCTTTTTCTTGATGACCGTTTGTCACGGTGTGTGGGAGGACACCTCGGCTTGGATACTCTGACTGCAAACTTCCAAGGTAAGACTTTGTTTTCCACTGTTCTGAGCCATACAATCTTTGATCGAATAACTCCAAATTGATGACCTGTAAGGCCCGGTTCACACTGGTGTGAAATGTGCTCCGACTTTGAGAGCACATGTTGCATGACATGTAAAAATTAATGTTTCCCTATGAGAGCCGTCTTAACTGGTCCAGCTTGTGTCAGTCCAACTTTGGGAAAGGTTCCTGCACTACTTTAGGCCGACTTCTGTCCAATTTCAGCCCATAGAATAGGATGGAAGTCGCATCCAAGTCAGATCATCAGCTTAATTGATGTGATTTGGATCCCACATTACAGAAAGATTACACAGATATTCCCTGAAGTTGCGTCAAAGTTGCAGTCGCAATAGTTGCAAGTCGTCTGGCAAAGTCGAGCGATTTTCATATCGGAGCAGTGTGAACCCAGCCTCAAGGTGTCACCTATGCAGAATTTTGGCTACCCTGGTTTATTTGCAATTTTCCAGACTTGCGTTTCTAAGACTTGATATGTTTGATATCGATTTAGTCAGCACAAACCCATCTTATATATTTTACCAAAAAATTGGGTGTTATGCTGTATTTATATGCACTACAATTCATTTTAGTCTATTTGTCTGGAAACCATACATCTGATAAATAGCTGTGCAAATATTGTGTTACCTAAAAAAAATGCAACAACCACCATTTGATTCTCCAGGTCCTCTCCTTTCAGAAAATGTATCATGTATGGGGGTTTTGAGTCATTTTCTAGGAAAAAGAATTACCCTGATAGGCATGTGGTTAAAAGACAGCTCGGTTCATTGTATAATGTATTGTACAGTCAGTATATATCATGTACTGTAGATAGATAGTAGATATCACATAATATGTATACTGTATATAGTACAGTTAGTATATATATATATATATATATATATATATATATCAAATAACATATACAGTATTTCACAAAAGTGAGTACACCCCTCACATTTTTGTAAATATTTTATTATATCTTTTCATGTGACAACACTGAAGAAATGACACTTTGCTACAATGTAAAGTAGTGAGTGTACAGCTTGTATAACAGTGTAAATTTTCTGTCCCCTCAAAATAACTCAACACACAGCCATTCATGTCTAACCGCTGGCAACAAAAAGTGAGTACACCCCTAAGTGAAAATGTCCAAATTGGGCCCAGTTATCCCTTTTCCCTCCCTGGTGTCATGTGACTCGTTAGTGTTACAAGGTCTCAGGTGTGAATGGGGAGCAGGTGTGTTAAATTTGGTGTTATCGCTCTCACGCTCTCATACTGGTCACTGGAAGTTCAATATTGCACCCCATGGCAAAGAACTCTCTGATGATCTGAAAAAAAGAATTGTTGCTCAACATAAAGATGGCCTAGGCTATAAGAAGATTGCCAAGACCCTGAAACTGATCTGCAGCACGGTGGCCAAGACCATCCAGCGGTTTAACAGGACAGGTTCCATTCAGAACAGGCCTCGCCATGGTTGACCAAAGAAGGTGAGTGCACATGCTCAGCGTCATATCCAGAGGTTGTCTTTGGGAAATAGAGTGTATGAGTGCTGCCAGCATTGCTGTAGAGGTTGAAGGGGTGGGGTGGTCAGCCTGTCAGTGCTCAGACCATACGCCGCACACTGCATCAATTTGGTCTGCATGGCTGTTGTCCCAGAAGGAAGCCTCTTCTAAAGATGATGCACAAGAAGGCCCGCAAACAGTTTGCTGAAGACAAGCAAACTAAGGACATGGATTACTGGAACCATGTCCTAGGGTCTGATGAGACCAAGATAAACTTATTTTGTTCAGATGGTGTCAAGCGTGTGTGGCGGCAACCAGGTGAGGAGTACAAAGACAAGTGTGTCTTGCCTACAGTCAAGCATGGTGGTGGGAGTGTCATGGTCTGGGGCTGAATGAGTGCTGCCGGCACTGGGGAGCTACAGTTCATTGAGGGAACTATGAATGCCAACATGTACTGTGACATACTGAAGCAGAGCATGATTCACTCCATTCAGAGACTGGGCCACAGGGCAGTATTCCAACATAACGACCCCAAACACACCTCCAAGATGACCACTGCCTTGCTAAAGAAGCTGAGGGTAAATTTGATGGACTGGCCAAGCATGTCTCCAGACCTAAACCCTAGAGCAGTGATGGTGAACCTTGGCACCCCAGATGTTTTGGAACTACATTTCCCATGATTCTCGACTACACTGCAGAGTGCATAAACATCATGGGAAATGTAGTTCCAAAACATCTGGGGTGCCAAGGTTCGCCATCACTGCCCTAGAGCATCTGTGGGGCATCCTCAAATGGAAGGTGGAGGAGTGCAAGGTCTCTAATATCCACCAGCTCTGTGATGTCATCATGGAGGAGTGGAAGAGAACTTCAGTGGCAACCTGTGAAGCTCTGGTGAATTCCGTGCCCAAGAGGGTTAAGGCAGTACTGGAAAATAATGGCGGCCACACAAAATATTGACACTTTGGGCCCAATTTGGACATTTTTACTTAGGGGTGTACTCACTTTTGTTGCCAGCGGTTTAGACATTATTGGCTGTGTGTTGAGTTATTTTGAGGGGACAGCAAATTTACACTGTTATACAAGCTGTACACTCACTACTTTACATTGTAGCAAAGTGTCATTTATTCAGTGTTGTCACATGAAAAGATATAATAAAATATTCATAAAAATGTGAGGGATGTACTCACTTTTGTGAGATACTGTGTATATAGTACAGTCAGCATATACCACATAATACATATACTGTATATAGTATATATATATATATATAAAACAGTATATATCATATAATATATACAGTATAGATCACATAATATATATTATTATTATTATACAGGATTTATATATTTATATAGCACCAACAGTTTGCACAGTGCTTTACAACATGAGGGCAGACAGTACAGTTACAATACAAATCAATACAGGAGGCATCAGAGGGCCTTGCTCGTTAGAGCTTACAATCTAGAAGTATATATATATATATATACTGTATATAGTACAGTTAGTATATATCATTTAATATACAGTATATATAGTACAGTCAGTATCTATCACATAATATATACTGTATACATATAGTTCAGTGAGTATATATTATATAAATATATAGTACAGTTAGTATATGTCAAATAATATATACTGTTTATAGTACAGTTAGTATGTACTATATATAATGTATATAGTACAGTCAGTATATATCACATATATAATGTATATAGTACAGTCAGTATATATCACATATATATACAGTACAGTCGGTATATATCATATATATAATGTATATAGTACAGTCAGTCTCTATCTTAGCACACAGCTCTGTACAGTATATGAGGAGAGCGGTCACAGCTCCATCCTGCACACAGTGTGGGGGAGGCTCCTCCTTGGTGGGCGGGGCTTCCTAGCACACGGGCTATCCACAGAGACCTCCCCGTGGGTGTGTCCTGGCTCCGGCTCGGGAAGTGATGTTCCTCTATGTTATCCGCTCTACGAGAAGCCAAAAAAGGGCAATCTGTGTGTGCGGGGAGCGGGATGAGGACGGGGAGTACAGGTGAGAGGGGAGGGCGGGGTGTGATCTCCTCCCGGGGATCGGATATATGGAGGGGCGAGCCGACTTCTGTGCTCCGGGCTCCACCTTCCTTATTATAGTTTTATATGGAAAGAATGATTGATAGGAAGTTTTCCTGATGATTGCATTGACTTTGGGATTACATTCAGTGTATATTATGGGATGTCTGGTTGGGGTGATTCCTGGAGATTAGTGGGCTCTCTTCCATTGTACAAGTCATCTGTAGTGACATGTTAGAACCCCCCCCCCCATATATATATATATCTCTATCCAGAATAACATGTCACTACAGATGATTTGTGTATATATATATATATATATATATATATATATATATATATATAATTTTTTTTTTTTTTTTTCCCTCCCATATATTAGGAGGACTGATGGCTCTTCTAGACTCTCCTACACACCTGTCATCTGGACACGGTCACATGACCTCTGACACACCCCTCTGTACACCTGACCCCCCCCCCCCATTCACACCTGAGAAGTTTGTTGTGTTATTGGAAAGTTTTTTTTTGGGGGGGGGAGGGGGCAGAATGGTATTTTTGGTCTCTTAGGGCTTATTCAGAGGGGCGATCAGTCCCCTCCTCTGTACAGATCTGCTGGCAGATGTGTGGGGCCCCCCCCACAGTCATATGTAAAAAGTATGATAAGTACACAGGAGTGGGGGGCACGGCCCCCCCCACACAGGGCCTCGGCTCCTTCCTATTTGTCAGGCAATATTGTGTCTATGCAGCTGCTGAATCTTCATCCACTTCTATAGGGGCCTGCACACTGCTCAAGGTGGATTCATGGACTAATCAGTTATGTGAATGAGCCCCTAGGCCTGGTTCATATCTGAGCATGTGCGGTTGATGCGTTCTTTTGTGTTTTCAGGGGTTTTTTATGTTTTTTTTTGTTTTTTTTTGTTTTTTTTTGGGTTTGATTTGCAGAAACGCACCGCAAGCCATTTAACATTATTTCCTATGGGGCCATTCACATCTTTGCAGTTTCCTGCTGTGTGATCTTGGAAAAGTTTCAGGGACTTTTTTACACGTAGCACAGTACGGTTTTGGCTGCATAGACTTCAGTGGTACTGCATCAAAAATGCATGTAAAGGTATTTTTGGTAGGGTTTTGTGTTCGACAACCAGTCTCCTCCTACAAAAAAGAAAAATGCAGAAGCATGAAAAAAATATATGCTAACGCATTTTTTTTTTTTTTTTTTTTTTTTTGATGCATTTTTTTAAAGTGTTTTTCACTTTAAACCTTCTGTAGTGCAGCCCCCCCCCCCCCTTATTACCTGAGCCCAATCTGATCCAGCGATGTGCACAACGGTAGTGGTTCCCGCTGCTGTCTCCCCCTCATTGGGCAGCTTCACAGCTGTGGCTCCTACTGCTGTCAATCAAATGCTGAGACGTGGGGCCAAGTCCCGCTGTCTGTGTCAATTGACACAGCAGCGAGACTCGGGGGCTGCACGCACTGGTGCCCCCATGGAAAGCTGCTTTCCATGGGGGCACCAGTGCATGCTCTCCCCCTCTTTGGCACCCACCAAAGAGGGGCTTGGAGCTCCAGCGAGGGACCCAAGAAGAGGAGGATCTGGGCTGTCATACAACACTGTACACAAATGAAATTTTTATATTTTTTTCCCCACTAATAGAGCTTTCTTTTGGTGGTATTTGATCACCCCTGCGTTTTTTATTTCTTGTGCTATAAACAAAACAAGAGTGACAAGTATGAAAAAAACACAATATTTTTTACTTTTTGCTATAATAAGTATCCAAGTTTTTTTTTTTTTTTTTTTAAACAAATATTTTCCTCATTTTAGGCCGATACGTATTCTTCTACATATTTTTGATAAAAAATATCGCAATAAGCGTATATTTATTGGTTTGCGCAAAAGTTATAGCGTCTACAAAATAAGGGAATAGATTTATAGCATTTTTATTATTATTATTTTTTTTTTTTTTTACTAGTAATGGCGGCGATCTGCGATTTTTTTTTTTTTTTTTTTTTTTTTTTTTATCATGACTGCGATATTGCGGCGGACACATCGGACAATTTTGACACATTTTTGGGACCATTCACATTTATACAGCGATCCGTGCTATAAAAATGCATTGATTACTGTATAAATGTGACTGGCAATGAAGGGGTTAACCAGGAGGGGGCGCTGTAGGGGTTAATGTGTTGCTAGGGAGTGATTCTAACTGTGTGGGGGGAGGGGATTCACAAGGGGAGGAGACCGATCAGTGTTCCTCTGTACTGGGAACACACCATCGGTCTCCTCCCATCTGACAGGGCGTGGATCTGTGTGTTTACACACACAGATCCACGGTCCTGCTCAGTTACCGGGCAATCGCGGGTGCCCGGCGGACATCGCGGCCACCGGGCATGCGCACCGGGACCCGAGCGATGCGGCACGCACGCGCCCCCTGGGCTGCCTGGAAGGCTGCGCCGTCACATGACGGCGGCCCAGAACAACAGCTGCACCTATGACGGCGGGCAGCAAGTGGTTAATGTAGTAGAAAAAAACCTGCTTGCTTGCAGTAAACAAAAGCAGAACTTGAGTTCTGCTTTAAAGGTGAAATGCCGGCACATAAAGTGCCTTGAAAAAGTATTCTAACGCCTTGAAATTAAAAAAATTTGTTTTTCAAATTTTTTTTTTTTTTTCAGAAATATGTGAAAAGTGTGGTGTGCATTTGTATTCAGCCCCCCTGAGTCAATACTTTGTAGAACCACCTTTCCCTGCAATTGCAGCTGCAAGTCTTTTTGGGGATGTCTCTACCAGCTTTGCACATCTAGAGTGACTTTCTTCTTCTTTGCAAAATAGCTCAAGCTCTGTCAGATTGGATGGAGAGCGTCTGTGAACAGCAATTTTCAAGTCTTGCCACAGCGTCTCAATTGGATTTAGGTCTGGACTTTGACTGGGCCATTCTAACACATGAATATGCTTTGATCTCAACCATTCCATTGTAGCTCTGACTGTATGTTTAAGGTCGTTGTCCTGATGGAAGGTGAACCTCCGCCCCAGTCTCAAGTCTTTTACAGACTAATGCCGCGTACACACGAGCGGAATTTCTGACAGAAAGAGTCCAATGGGAGCTCTTCATCGTATATTCCGACCGTATGTATGCCCCATCAGACTTTTTCCGTCAAATTCAGACGGACTAAGATAGAGAGCATGTTCTATATTTTTCCGACGGAACAAATTACTATCGGAAAAAACACTCGTCTGTATGCTGTTCCGAAAACGACACATGCTCTGAATCAAGTACGAGACGGAAGCTACTGGCTATTGAACTTTCGTTTTCTAGTCCCGTCCTACATTTTGGACGGTCGGAATTTGGTGTGATCGTGTGTATGCAAGACAGCTTGAGCGGAATTCCGGTCGTGTGTACGCGGCATAACAGGTTTTCTTCTAAGATTGCCCTGCATTTGGCTTCATCCATCTTCCCATCAACTCTGACCAGCTTCCCTGTCCCTGCTGCCATTGCCACCACCATGTTTCACGGTGGGGATGGTGTGTTCAGGGTGATGTGCAGTGTTCATTTTCCGCCACACATAGCATTTTGCTTTTAGGCCAAAAAGTTAAATTTTGGTCTCATCTGACCAAAGCACCTTCTCCCACATGTTTGCTGTGTCCCCCACATGGCTTCTCGCAAACTGCAAACAGGACTTCTTATGGCTTTCTTTCATCAATGGATTTCTTCTTGCCACTCTTCCATAAAGGCCAGATTTGTGGAGTGCACGACTAATAGTTGTCCTGTGGACAGATTCTCCCACCTGAGCTGTGGATCTCTGCAACTCCTCCAGAGTTACCATGGGCCTCTTGGCTACTTCTCTGATAGATGCTCTCCTTGCCCAGCCTGTCAGTTTAAGTGGACGGCCATGTCTTGGTAGGTTTGCAGTTGTGTGCCATACTCTTTCCATTTTTGGATGATGGATTGAACAGTGCTCCGTGAGATGTTCAAAGTTTGGGATTTTTTTTTTTTTTTTTTTTTATAACCTAACCCTGCTTTAAACTTCTCCACAACTTTAGCTCTGACCTGTCTGGTGTGTTGCCTTGGCCTTCATGATGCTGTTTGTTCACTAAGGTTCTTTAACAAACCTATGAGGGCTTCACAGAACAGCTGTATTTATACTGAGAATAAATTACCCACACAGGTGGACTCTATTTACTAATTAAGTGACTTCTGAAGGCAATAGGTTCCACTAGATTTTAGTTAGGGGTATCAGAGTAAAGGGGGCTGAATACAAATGCACACCACACTTTTCACATTTATTTGTAAAAGAATTTGAAAACCATTTATCATTTTCCTTCCACTTCACAATTATGTGCCACTTTGTGTTGGTCTATCAAATATAATCCCAATAAAATACATTTAAGTTTTTGGCTATAACATGACAAAATGTGGAAAATTTCCAAAGGTATGAATACTTTTTCAAGGCACTGTATATAAGGCTTACATTAACACAACTCTGTAATCCTTAATGCTTAAGTGAATACATTTTTTTTTTTTTTTTCAGTGCAAGCAGTTTAAGTAACTGCATATAACTTGGCATCAGCCTTATGCAGCCTGCTGTACAACAGAGCTTATAGAGGAGGATGAAGCAGCACAAGGAGTTGGTTAGGTCATTTTTCTTTGCTAAGTTTCAGAAACAGCTGTTCACATTTACAGCGCATTCATAAAGTATTCAGACCCCGTCACTTTTCTCAGTTTTAGTATGTTGCAGCCTGATACTACAGTTGTTTAAATACATTATTTTCCTCATTATTCTACACTCAGTACCCCATAATGACAAAGCAAAAAAGCCAAAAAAACCCCCCCCAAAAAAAAGCGTGGAGTCCCCTCCCCCCAAGACCATACCAGACCCTTCGGGCATAAAGGGATGGGTCCGGGGGGAGGGGGGGGGGGTGCACATTACATGCGATATCTGGGCGATGCAAATTCAGATTCAGCCATACAGTTTGTGTGGCTGAATTTGCAACGCATTTGGCCCAGAATGGTGCCAGACCCTTTTTTTTTTTAATTTTTTGGTCTGCACTGTTTCCTGTCTGATTTCACAGTCCGCAATGCGATCTGGGGGCGTCATTAACTTTACGTTGACACCCACAGCAGTTTGCAGAGGGCAGTGTGAACTGCCTGCGAGTGAGATGTGATGCGGTAACCCACACTTGTGCGATGTGGGAATCGGCACGATTCAAGTGTGAACCGAGCTTTAAAGTATCTCCTGTGATACTCGCTGCCACGCAGACAGGGAGGCTACAGAGTTTTACCTGTGGTTGTTTTTTGCACAGTACAGGGTCCAGCCCCTCTGCCAGCCTGTCATAGCTGAAATACATGGCTGAATGCTGTACTGGGTGGTACACTCATGTAGGACCGTATATGTTCAGGGATGTACTGTATTCCCAAAATGCACATATTCTTCGTTCCAGTCCTGTTTCTGAATGCATACAGCCCTAAACGTGAACTTTACCCAGTACAGGGTCCAGCTGCCATGTCTTTGAGAAAATTGTGTTCCTTGAATGATGCTCGTGTCGAGGGAGCAACCTCCTGTGTTCACTATGCAGCAGGCCAGAGGCTCGCCACAGGACCCAGGAGCTAGTGGAGATCATTGTAATAGTGATGCCTACTACAGAGATTTCCAGCTTCTATGGGGATCCCACTGGTATGGCACATACAGCCCCATGATTAAGCTCTGAGGGGCAGAGCGAAACGCATTGTGGGCATGGCTTGGTTGGCGTCCAGGTTGAGGTTGTCGCTCTCATCATCGTAGCACTACATGGATGTGTGGCATTAGGGATCACTTCCTTCTTCTTCTTTCTTGAGATATGGCACATACATATTTACATTGCTCCAAGCTGGCCCAGTGTAACCATGTAAAAGATGCCATACCTAAATTTCATCTTTAGAAAGTGTTTAGTTATAACGTACTTCCATTACAATATACAGTTGTCGCTCTACACATTTCTAGTGTTCCTAGGTAAACCTGAATTCCTAGTTCACTTGTGTCATTTCTGACTTAGTCGGGTAATGACCGTCATTTTTGATATTTGCTTCTAATGCCAACTGTACTTAAAAGCAATTAGAGACAATAATGGGCTCCTGTTATCCAGATGTCTTTTAGATATTGCAGCTATAAAAAGCAGTATTTGCCGACAAGGAAAATACATATATGTACACGTAATGTCTCATTCATGGAAAAAATAAGATAGAAACTTTGTACATCCATCATATCCATTTGTGGGTGTGTTGGGTTTTTCTGGGAAGAAAAATAAAGTGGATTGCTTCTAACCCCAGTGCTCTGTGATACAAGAGTGTTGTGTACTAAGCAAAGGCAATACCCTCATACCTGTGTTTACTGTAAAAACTTTTTTTTTTTTTTTTTTGTAACCATACCTACCTTCCACACCCCGCTAAAACTGGGTACACACTGTCCAAAAATAGGCCAGTTCAGCAGGATGTATGGATGGGGAAATCGGTTTAGGAAACAAGCCATGTATGGCGAGCTTTACTAATACATTGAGGGTTCAGAATTGTTTTGTAAATGTACTGAAATACCAGGTTTTACCAGTAGGTGGCACTGAAGGTGAAGTCCAATACTGCAGCTCCAGTAAAAGCAGGGCAGATGTGGAAGTTGGGGGAGCTCTTCTTGTTACTACATGGGTGCTGTGTGAACTCCTTTTTTTAATCCTGGGGTGAAAAAAAAAATACTCCCTTGCGGTGGGGCTCCCCCCCTCACTGTAAGGGTTAAATGCTTGCTTGGATTTAGGGGACCAGGAAATGGCATTTTTACTTTCCCGATCTTCTGCTCCTGCTGGCACTCTGCGTTTCTAGACTGGTTCCCTCAGTCTCATCTTCCCTACTAAGGTTCTTTAACAAACCTATGAGGGCTTCACAGAACAGCTGTATTTATACTGAGAATAAATTACCCACACAGGTGGACTCTATTTACTAATTAAGTGACTTCTGAAGGCAATAGGTTCCACTAGATTTTAGTTAGGGGTATCAGAGTAAAGGGGGCTGAATACAAATGCACACCACACTTTTCACATTTATTTGTAAAAGAATTTGAAAACCATTTATCATTTTCCTTCCACTTCACAATTATGTGCCACTTTGTGTTGGTCTATCAAATATAATCCCAATAAAATACATTTAAGTTTTTGGCTATAACATGACAAAATGTGGAAAATTTCCAAAGGTATGAATACTTTTTCAAGGCACTGTATATAAGGCTTACATTAACACAACTCTGTAATCCTTAATGGCTGCAAGACCTCTGACATCAAGTGCAATGCATTGCCCATAGTTCTGAATTGGACTTGAGGATGCCAGTGTGTAGGCAAGCAGGGATCAGGTAAATACAAGTGCTTTCTTTTTGGTCCCCTGGATGTGAATGAGCATTTATCCCTTGTAGTGTGGGGACAGCCCCACTGCAAGGGTGGGTTTTAGTTTTCCCTGAAGACTGAGTTTTACCCAGGAACGCATAGGGGTTTATTTCCTGAAAAAACAAAGAGAGTAGCGCCATCTAAGTGCAGCGTGATAAAAACATTTTAATATAGGACAGACCATTTTAAACTTGTAAGATTGTAGAGATTACAAGATTTTTTTTTTTTTTTTTTTGCTGTCTACAGAGCCCCTTCTAGCTTTTTATGAGCCGGCAGCCATCCAGAGTCAGCCCATCTGTGACCATCTACACATCTTGTGCTGCATTTGAACTCTCATGCATGGACTCCCCACTATAGAGAGTAGATTAATCACCCATTTCTCTCTATTTGAGCTGACAGAGCGCACATGAACATATGTTAACTATATTTATTTCTGCTTATTTACTGAAGCGGTAGAACATGCCACAGCGCAGCGTCCGTAAACAATGTCTCAGGCTTGGGGGTCACATAGCACCAGTGGTCAGTAGGGTGAAGAATAATGACCCATTGTTGATAATGATGGAAGGAGCGGTGCCCCGCCCTTGGCGTCGGTGGGAGGAGCGGTGCCCCGCCCTTGGCGTCGGTGGGAGGGGCGGTGCCCCGCCCTTGGCATCGGTGGGAGGAGCGGTGCCCCGTCGTTGGCATCGGTGGGAGGAGCGGTGCCCCGCCCTTGGCGTCGGTGGGAGGAATAATGCCTAATTTCTGTAGGAAGAACAGTGCCCCGAGGGCTGGATAAAGTCTCCCGGGAGGAGTAGTGCCGCGTCGTGGGCGTCAGTGGGAGGTGTAGTGCCCCAGGAGGCCAAATAAAGTCAAGGAATGAGCCACAGTTTGGAGTGCACTGTACTAAGGGAATAGAGAATATTCACTTTTTAAAGTGTTTGTTCACTTTGCAAAGTGGATGGTAATCTAGCAAAGTAAACAAATCGTATCCATGCCATAGATTCATTGGGCATATTTACAAAGCAGTGAAAGTGACATTCACCAAACATTCACTGCAGGTGAATCTTTCTGCTTAATATGTATTCATATACAGTGAATAACACATTGATTGCTTAATAAATATACCTGATGGGGTTTTAACACTGAAAACCCACCTAACGTGTCAACAATTGGACATTGTATGGGTAGAAAAAAAAATACAATTTATTAATGACATAAAATACATACAGCCCACAGATAAAGCTGGGTTATGATTACACATGCCTATGTTTGAACATTTCTTTTGCTATTCTTATATTGGGTTTTTAGTGCTATGGGAAAACATCACCAAGATCTGATAAATTGCCCTATAGTACGGCCCCATTCACACAACGATGGACTCTGATCAGATCAGCAGAAGACCTGTCCACTGACATCCCCCCCCCCCCCCCCCCCCTCTCTGCTGATATGAGTCAGTGGGTGACAGGTCTGTGTCTGCTTAGTTTATACAGAGAGGGCACGGACAGAGCCCACTCTGTCTTATGGACCAGTGGGTGTAAATGGACAGCCCTCCGATTCGATCCACCTAGACGGAGGGGGACAGATCCCCTTCCGTTTTTCTTTTAGTGGATCGGATTGGAGGTAGACTGGTGTAAACTGACAGCAGAGTCCGTTTTACATTCGCCGGGCCTAAGGGGTGTATGGAGGGTCCAATCAGTTCTGCCTTGAAAACTGACAGAGGGGCCGGCGATTGATAGTCGTTTTGCTTAAACCTGACTTCAGGATATGCAAATACTAAAGACGTGTATTCTTTCTTGAATATTGGTGTGCTGTGTGTATTTTCCAGATCTGTGCAATAATCTGGTGTGAAACTTTTCCTCTGTGCAGAAACTTCCTGTAATAAAGACCGTCACTGTGGCTCTCTCTCTGCAGGGTGACTGGTCTGGTCTCCGCCCCCTCCTGTAGTTTTCTGCAGGCAGCCTGTAGTGGGTGGAGCCTGCTGGGTTCCTCCCACAACCCTGATCTCTGTACAGAACAGTGATGATGTCACTGCTACATTTGCAAGGTTATATCTGGGTTCTGAAAGGCATTTGGTACCCACTAAGTGGAATTTATATCCCTTGAGGCTATTGAGGGATTATATGGCAATTAAAGCGGAGTTCTACCCACATTTTCAACTCCTCAGGATCCCTCACTAATCTGTGCATTGTAAACGAATTGGATATTTTTTTTTTCTTTCGGCGCCGGAAGTATTGGCTGCTCAATGACCAGGCCATTTTTTGCGATACGGCACTAACTGGCAATTGCGTGGTCGTGCGACGTTGTACCCAAACAAAATTGACATTCTTTTTTCCCCACAAATAGAGCTTTCTTTTGGTGGTATTTGCTCACCTGTGGTTTTTATTTTTTGTGCTATAAACAAAAAAAAAATATCTTTTACTTTTTACTATAATAAATATCCCATGTTTTTTCTTTTTCAAAAAAAAAATTTTCCCTCAGTTTGGGCCGATATGTATTCTTCTACATATTTTTGGTAAAAAAAAATCGCAATAAGTGTATATTGAGTGGTTTGCGCAAAAGTTATAGCGTCTAGGGGATAGATTTATGGCTTTTTTAAAAAAAAAATTCTTATCGGGACTGCGATATTGCAGCGGTTAAATTGGACACTTTTGACACATTTTTGTGACCATTGATAATTATACAGCAATCAGTGCTATAACAATTCACTGATTACTGTATAAATGTCACTGGCAGGGAAGGGGTTAGATGTTACCTAGGTGTGTTCTAACTGTGGGGGGGGGGGGGGTGGGACTGTCTAGGAGTAGAGAGATCGGTGTTCATACTCAGTATGAACACAAAATCTGTCTCTACTCCCCTGAAAGAACTGGGATCTGTGTTCTCGCTCTGTCACAAGCGATCGCTGGTGCCCCGTGGTCATTGCGCCCGCCAGGCACTCGCATTGGCTCTGGACACACGCTGCGGGCACGCGCCTCTTGTGGCCAAAAGGAAAAGCGACGTAAGGTAATGTCGATTTTTTTTTTTTTTTTTTGCCAAGCCAACCTGCCACATTGAAGCTGCAGCGGCTGGTCCGGAAGTGGTTAATCAAGTATTTATTTTTCACTTCCTCCTCCCTGGCCGCGGTCCTGCACGCCATTTCTGGTTTGCAATGCCTCCTGGGAGATGTGTGTCATCAATCCCAAGAGGCAATGGGCATCGCTGGGCCGTAGCATCGCGTTATTTGCAAACTGTAAATGATGCGATGCAAGGCGGCGGCCAGCGCCATTTTTAAAAAAGGTAACCAGGCTTTTGTTGCCATGGTTACCAACGCTTCCTATACACAGTGATAGGCGGTGGGGGAGGCGGCTGGAGCATCTCAGCTCATCTCAGAACCTGGGGGACAGCACAGCCACAGCATTACTAATGATTTATAATAGAGGAATATGATGGGGCAGTTTTGATGGCAATAGGATGGGGCAGTTTTGATGGTGGCAATATGACGGGCAATTTTAATGGTGGCACTTTGGGGCAGGCCCTGCAAAAGGTAATTACTTTTTAAAAGATGCTAATTGTAAATCATATCCCTTGTTTCTGTGCAAATATATAATCTGCACAGAAACAAAGGATATCCTTTACAATTAGCATCTTTTAAAAAGTATTTACCTTTTGCAGGAGCTTTTTGTATTTCTAGATTTATAATCTTTGAAAATGTAGATAAACTTCCTAGTTCCTGGAGGGGGACGAGAGGTTTCCATAGCTAAGGGGCAGCAGCTTCCTCTGACGCTGCTGTTGCTATAGAAACCTGACCTACAACCTATTACACTGCTCTGAGCATGTGCAAGATCTGGAGGTGCATGCTGGGTAACCAGCATGCATGGAATACAGGAAGAGATAGTCTGGCTTCAGATGCCCACACAGGAGATGGCCGCGGCCTGCTGATACTTACAAAAGTAAGAAAACACTGCTGCAAAAATACAAAATGGACCTTAGTTTACAGCATACCTTTTATTAGAGTACATTAAGCATGAGGATTATAGGGGTATTTGTATCTAAAAAGTAAAATTTTTGGCTGGAACACGGCTTTAACGTTTATGGTGGAGTTTAGCTTTAAAGAGTAACTCCACTCCACCATCTATGTACATTGCAGGGATTTTAACAAACTTCCTACCTTTTGTTATCTAACAATCATAGAGATTCCAGGGACCATCTGGTCTTCCGGAAAGCACTATGGTCAGCATCTGGGGCCGGCGGATCCCTTCTCTCACTCGCCGATGGCAGGGGTGAGTCGGTAGAAGCACCGGAGGGCAGCGGGAGGGGGGACGTCTCCTCTCACCGCCCCTGTAAGAACGATCAAGCGGCTGAACAGTCGCTGTGATCGTTCTTATGGTGTAGGGAATCGCCGGCTCTAAAGTCGATATCTGATGCCTGTAGCTGCAGGCATCATTCAGATATCACCGCTCAAAGTCCAGGACGTCATATGACGGCAGGCAGGAAGCGGTTAAAGAAGCTGCAGGAATATCTGGCAAGTACTGGCTTTGTGGTACATGTGACAACAATCTCCCATATTCTTCATATGTCTGGACTATTGGGTAGAGTGGCAAAACGGAAGCCTTATCTTACGAATAAAAACATCCAAGCCTGGCTAAATTTTGCAAAAACACATCTGAAGTCTCCCAAAAACATGTGGGAAAATATGTAATGGTCTTATAATACCAAATCAGACAAAATAAGCTTATTTCAAAAGATGTTTGGCGCAAAAACACTACACATCACCAAAAGAACACCATACCCACCGTGAAGCATGGTGGTGGCAGCATCATGCTTTGGGGCTGCTTTTCTTAGCTGGAACATGAGCCTTAGTCAAGGTAGAGGGATTTATGAACAGTTCTAAATATCAGTCAATATCGGCACAAAACCTTCAGGCTTCTGCTAGAAAGCTGAACATGAAGAGGAACTTCATCTTGCAGCATGACAACGACCCAAAGCATACATCCTAATCAACAAAGGAATGACTTTACCAGAAGAAGATTAAAGTTTTGGAATGGCCCAGCCAGAGCCCAGACCTGAATCCGATAGAAAATCTGTGGGGTGATCTGAAGAGGACTGTGCACAGGAGATGCCCTCGCAATCTGACAGATTTGGAGTGTTTTGCAAAAAAGAGTGGGCAAATATTGCCAAATCAGGATGTGCCATGCTGATAGACTCATACCCAAAAAGACTGAGTGCTGTAATAAAATCAAAAGGCGCTTCAACAAAGTATTAGTTTAATCACTTAAGGACCAAGCCTCTTTTTGAGATGTGTTGTTTACAAGTTAAAAACTATTTTTTTTGCTAGAAAATTACTTAGAACCCCCAAACATTATACATTTTTTCTTTTAACCACCTAGAGAATAAAATGGCAGTCATTGCAATACTTTGTCACACCGTATTTGCCCAGCGGTCTTACAAGCCACTTTTTTTTTTTTTTTGTGAAAAAAATACAATGAATTAAAAAAAAAAGACAACAGTAAAGTTAGCCCATTTTTTTTTAATATTGTAAAAGATAATGTTACCCTGAGTAAATTGATACCCAACATGTCGCGCTTCAAAATTACGCCCGCTCATGGAATGGCGACAAACTTTTACCCTTAAAAATCTCCATAGGCGACGTTTAAAAAATTCTACAGGTTGCATGTTTAAGTTACAGAGGAGGTCTAGGGCTAGAAATATTGCTCTCGCTCTACCAATCGCGGCGATACCTCACGTGTGTGGTTTGAACACCGTTTGCATATGTGAGCACTACTCATGTATGCGTTCACTTCTGCACGCAGGCTTGGCGGGACAGGGCGCATTTAAAAAAAAAAATATATATATAATAGATAGAGAGAGAGAGAGATACAGATTTTTTTCCTTATTTATTTTACCTTTTTATTTTTACACTGTTTGAAAAAAATAAATAAAAATTGTGTCCCTTTTATTCCTATTACAAGGAATGTAAACATCCCTTGTAATAGAAAAAAAGCATGACAGGACCTCTTAAATATGAGATCTGGGGTCAAAAAGACCTCAGATCTCATATTTACACTAAAATGCAATACAAAGAAAACAAAAAAATAAATGGCCCTTTTAAGAGCTATGGGCGGATATGATGTTTTGACGTCGCCTCCGCCCTGCAGTGATATGGAGACTGGTGGGGGCCATCTTCCCCTCACTGGCCTCCATATCCAGCATGGGTAAAGATCCGATAGCCCCTGTAAGTGGCGGAGGGCACCGAATTGCGGCGGGAGGGGGGGAGGCCTCTCCCGCCGCCAATAAAAGTGATCTTGCAGCAAATCCGCCGCAGAGACCACTCTTATCAGAAAGCGTACCGCCGGCCGAAGAAGAGGATACCGGGGTTATGGCAGCTAACTGCTGCCATAACGATCTTTCTCTTCAAACTTAGGACGTATATCGGCGTGTGGCGGTCCGTAAGTGGTTAAGGGTGTGCACACTTATGCAACCATATTTTATTTTTTTAAATTTTTACTTCCCTCCACCTAAAATATTTCAGTTTGTTGTTCATCTGTGCACCGGAGTGTCTTGCAGCACAAGCTCCCTATTCAGAGGTTTGGGGAAGCGGTACTGTGTGACGGGGAGGCGGCAGCCATGTGCAAATACCAAGCTATTCATTTACAGAGCAATACTTGATAGACTGTTATGAATGTATTAAAAAACATGAACATTTCTTGTTACTGTAACACCCTTATAGAGCCAGTCAATGGGATGGTTTGGATTTCTTTATCAGTTAAAATAGCTGAGCTTGTAGTGATGTAGTGCAGATGACACCACGGTCAAATTCTCAAGGGAAACATACAGCCAGTTCCTTATGCTTTTATCTGACATTCTGACCATTTCACTGCAGATTTTTCTTCCTGAAATATTGGAGTCCTTTAACCACTTGCTTACCTGGGCACTTAAACCCCCCTCCTGCCCAGGCCAATTTTCAGCTTTCAGCGCTCTCACACTTTAACAATTGCGCGGTCATACAACACTGTATCCAAATTACATTTTTATCATTTTTTTCAGACAAATAGAGCCTTCTTTTGGTGATATTTAATTACAGCTGGGGTTTTTATTTTTTGCTAAACAAACAAAAAGATGGAAAATTTTGAAAAAAAAAAATCATGTTTCATAGTTTGTTATAAAATTTTGCAAACAGGTAATTTTTCTCCTTCATTGATGTGCGCTGATGAGGCGGCACTGATGGGCACAGATAAGGCGACACTGATGGCCACTGATGAGATGGCACTGATGGGGGGGGGGGGGGCACTGATGGGCACTGGTAGGTGACACTGATGGGCAGCACTGTTGATGAGGAACTGATGGGTGGCACTGCGGGCACTGGTAGGTGGCGCTGGTGGGCACTGATGAGCTGGCGGGAGCTTTCCTTGATCGGGATTGATGTCCCTCCTGAGAGCCGCCTGTGATGGGCTTTTTTTGTTTTTTCTCCTCGCGCTGTCAGCACGAGGAGAAAAAATAGCCAATTACTGGCTCTGTTTACATCCCATGATCAGCTGTCATTGGCTGACAGCTGATCACATGGTAAGGGGTCGGGATCGACCCCTCACTCCGATCTGTGATCAGCTGAGTCTCATAGACTCGCTGATCACAGAGCGCGCCACGCCCTGCTCGGGCACGGAAGGACGTCAATAGACGTACTCCCAGCAAAGTAGGTCCGCGCTGTAGCTGTCATTCGGCTATAGTGCGGATCTCAAGCAGTTAAAGTATCCAAGCTCTCTGGGTATGAGTGGGCTGGTCGGGGTGAAGGCTATTTTTCTCCAAATTCATGAAGAATATAGCAATAAGCATTAATTATCGTCAATTCCATTGTCATTGTCCCTTAGATTGTAAGCTCCTTGAGGGTTAGGGACTGATGTGAATGTACAATGTATATGTAAAGCGCTGTGGAAATTGATGGCGCTATATAAGTACCTGAAATAATAATAAATAATATCGAAATCCTGTGCAGATAAATGTAAGCCGGATATATGCTAGAGGAATTTCATTTCAAAACCTTTATTTCATAAACATTCGTTCGCATTTCAAATCGCTATTGGTGTCAAATCAATGTTCAATTTGCAGTGACAACAAAATTTGAAGGAATAGCATATGTTTTTTTTAACCAATTTTTAATGACTAATCTGCTTTTTGTCCAAGAAATGACATTCATTCCAAAATTGAATGTTAAAACGGTAGTAAACTGCCAGAAAAATAAACAATGCCCCCCCCCCCCATATGTTTAAGTCATAATGTACTTGTAGGACAGACTTACCTGTATATGGAGCCCTCATGGCTCCCCAGCACTGCCATCTTCACCCAATCTTCCTTCTGGGTTTGCGGGCTCCGGTTGTATGAATGGCCGGGGCTGTGATGATGTCACTCCCATGCATGCACACGGGAGCCCTCTGCTCCCGCACAGAGCTCTGAAGGTTATACTTGTTTTATGACACTACTGAGCACTTTTAGGCCTCATGTACACTGCTGCTGGTAAACAGACGTTTAGGAGCAGTTGGGCATTTTTTTCAGCTGCCCCTGAACTCTCCTCTGTTATCTTATCAGTACATCTACACTGGGTCGTTTCTAGGCAGTTGCGTTTAAAAGCATTTTTTGGAAAGCAAAAAATGCGTTCAGGACGGATGTTCAGAGGCATTTTGAAACGCCAAATGCTTGTAACCGTGGTAACTTGCGTTTTTTAGCCAATTTTCGTTTACAGGCGTTTTTAACCACTTGCCGACTGGGCCATAGCCGAAAGACGGCTACAGCGCGGTTGGCTTATTCTGGGAGGGTGTCCATGGACGTCCTCCCAGAATGTTGCTCTCGCGCGCCCCCTCTGGGGCGCTCTCCCGCAAACATCCGTGACCGCCGGGTCCGGCAGACCAGGCGCATCACGGATCGCGGTAAATGTCTGCTTACCACGTGATCACTCCGTCAAATGACGAAGCGATCACTTGTAAACAAACTGGCGTTATGTCATGACGCTGGTTCTCCCCTCTCTGTACCGATCTGTACAGTGCGAGGGGAGACGGGGAGAGATCGTTTTTAGCAACGCTGCGGGCTGGATCTGTAGTGCCCACTGCCCACAGCACTGCTCTGTGCCCATACTGTGCAATACTCTGCCAATACTTGCCATACTCTGCAATAAATTTTAACAGAAACAAAGATTTTTTTTTTACCGAATTTTCAGTCTTTTTTGATTTACAGCGCAAAAAATAAAAAACCCAGCGGTGATTAAATACCACCAAAAGAAATCTCTATTTGTGTGAAAAAAAGGGCGCAAATTTTATATTGGTACAGTGTTGCACGACTGAGTAATTGTCATTCAAAATGTGAGAGCACCGAAAGCTGACAATTGGTCTGGTTAGGAAGGGGGTTTAAGTGCTCAGTGGTCAAGTGGTTAATGGAGATACATTTCTGACTATTTATAATAATAATTTTTTTTTTTTTAAACACAAATGCAGAAAAACTTTTTAAAAAAAAAAAACCATTGTTTACTATCTGTCAAGTTAAATCATTCAGGGGAGGTATTAAAAAGTCCCGTGTACATTAACCACTTCCATACCAGGCCTACTCTAGCACTCGGTAGACTCTGCACGGTATTTGCGCAACAATTTTTCCAACACCTTTTTTTTGGGGGGGACGGTTTCATGAATTAAAAAAAACAACAAAACAGTAAAGTTAGCCCAATTTTTTTTGTATGATGTGACAGATGTTACGCCAAGTAAATGGATACCTTGCATGTCTCTATTTAAAATTGCGCACACTCGTGGAATGGCGCCGAACTTCGGTACTGAAAAATCTCCATAGGCGAAGCTTTAAATTTTTTTTACAGGTTACCAGTTTCGAGTTACAGAGGAGATCTAGTGCTAGAATTGTTGCTCGCACTAGAACGCATGCGGTGATACCCACATTTGAATGGCGTTTACATATGTGGGAGGGACTTGCGTGTTCGCTTCTGAGTGTGAGCTACTGGGGACAGGGCGTTTTTAAAAAACATTTATTTTTTTTTTTTTTTACACTTTATTTTCTTTACTTTTTTTTTTTTTTATCACTTTTACACTTTTATTCCTTTGTAAACATCCCTTGTAATAGGAATGGTTCGTGACAGGTCCTCTTTATGGAGAGATGCGGGTCAATAAGACCCCACATCTCTCTCCAGGCTGGAAAGCATGAGATTGAAAATCCACAATCTCATGCTTACCAGCCGCTATTGCGGCTTTGTTTACAACCGCGGCCCGACGTGATGTCATAACGTCACACCACGGGCCTTCCATGGTCATTGATCTCTATGGTCGTCAACTGGCGGCGATCGATTCTTTCTCCGGGTCCCCGATGGCACAGGAGAGCCCTGAGAAGCACCAGATGGCGGCAGGAGGGGGGGGACGTCCTGTAAGAACGATCAAGCGACGGAACTGCCCACTATGATCATTCTTATGGTGCACAGAAAACGAGGATATCTGAATGATGCCTGTAGCTGCATTTTTTTTATTTTTTTGGGGGGGGCTAATCATACTTGCCTCAGTGGATGGAGTATCTCTGCTCATCAGAATAAATTTGAGCAGAGCTCAAACGCAGGTGTTTTGTGATGTAGATTGTTTATGTAAAACTAGTTATACTAGTGCTAAACGAGTAATAGGCTTACAGCATTTTGCATTTCCTCATTTGACGGTACATTTGGCGCTGTCAGTTACCTAAATGTTAACAAATCAGATGTTCCAATCAGCTTTGCAATACTAGTTCAGGACCGAATGCTTTATCGCTTCAAACCGCCTGTGGTGTAACAGGAAGCTGTGTACTGAAAGGACAGCCATGTGCTCCAGTTATTGTAGATAATGTCTAAGTGACTTGTTTGCTTGTCACTAGCAACAAACTTCCTTGTGCACACTAGGGGGAGGGTTATGAAAGACTGTCGCATTTCCTGAGTGTTCAAGCTATATTTTCCCCATGAAAAAGGTTGTGTGTGTTTTTTTTTTTTTTTTTTTTTTTAATCCGATTATTAGACTTTCAACGACTGCAGATCATTTTTGTAATGTTTATCTGAAGGCTATTAGGACACTTTGTAGGTGACCAACATTAAGGGATCATTCTCATGTGTGCTGAGCTGCGTTTGTTCTGCACTGGATAAACGCAGGTCACTGCTAGGGCACATGGGAAAACCATTTTTTTTGTGCCCTGTTCACACCACATTGTTGGTGTGATGAAAAATGCAGAGCATTGGACGGCACCTCATGTCACCGCACTACAGTGCAACACACCACACTGCTGTGCTGAGACATGAAGTGCCAGTATGTGACGCCCAGTGGTGTATACAGTGGTGTATTTTGGTTTTCTGCTGCCCTAGGCAAGGCTAAAGTCGGGCACCCCCCCCCCCCCCCCCACGCACACATCTATCTAAATTTGCCACACTCCTTTCTGTTTAAGATCCACCCCTACATCTGTAAACTATGCTATGTGGGGTCTCTGGTGGCTATGCGGTCCAAGTATGAATGAACCCCAGAGATCTAAGGGCTCACATCATTAAATGTCAGGAGTTCATGCTTGGACTTGTAGTCCTTCACTAGTTTGGGGGGGGGGGGGGAGAGGAGGAGAAGTGTCGCTTCCTCAGCTCTGAGAGTTCATGCTGGGACTTGCAGTCCTTCACTTTTGGGAGGGTCCCAGCATGAATCACGGAGATCTAAGGATGTGACGCCCTCTAAAATTGAAGGACTACAAGTCCCAGCATGAACCCCTGAGATCGAAGGATGTGACCCCTTAGATCTCGTGGGTCACGTAGTCCTTCACTAGTTGGGGGGGCAAGGGGGGTGTCTCTTCCTCAGCTCTGAGGGGCTCATGCTGGGATCTGTAGTCCTTCACTTTTTTGGGGTTGTGAACCCCCAAAAGTGGAGGACTACAAGTCCAGGATTAACCCTTCCTCTTTGTATGGGTCTCTGCAGTTCCCCTGGCTCCCTCATGACACACATGGTTCCAATCCATTCCTGGCATCCAGTCTCACCTCAGAGTTTTGAGAGTTGCTCTCAACCGAGGCCTGGTAGTTACCTTTCCCTTCCCTCTGTGCATGCCGTGCCGCTGGAGAAGATGGAGGTGGGTGGAGCTAAAGCACTAAGTGTGGAGGAGGAGGCAGTTAAATCCTCCTCTGCCTTGAATGCTGGGGCCTCGCTCTGCATTAGGGCAGGGACGTAATGTCACTGATTGCTAGATGCCAGGTGCCGTGGTCCTAGCAACCAGTGGGCAGTAGAGCCAGCGGTGGAGGTGGAGCAAGCTACGGGTTGGCCTGCCGGGATAAAATACTGTCAGTTAGTAAAGCGGCACTGTCTGCGGCTGACTTTTTTTGGCGGCCCAGTCTGCCCCTGTTCTCTGCAGTCCTCGCTAGTGTTTTTTTTTTGTAAAAAATAAACCCAGCAGTGATTAAACATCACCAAAAGAAAGCTCTATTTGTGTGAAGAAAATGATAAAAATTTCACATGGTTACAGTGTAGCATGACCACGCAATTGTCATTTAAAAACGTGACAGCGCTGAAATCTGAAAAATAGCATTGGCAGGAAGGGGTGAAAGTGCCTGGCAGTGAAGTGGTTAAACACATTGTGCAACTGCTATACCAGGAGAGTGGAGGAAAATTATGAAAAAGTCGTCTGCTAATGCAGTCTCTATTGTATAAACCTCTATTTCTTTGTCTTGCACGGGGCTAATAAGGCTGTTGAGAGCGCGATGATAATATCCCGGTGGTTACATAATTCAGATGATTTGAGTTCGTTTTTTTTTATTGGTTGCTATGGTTACTGCACATTCCATATCATCACATTGCCTTGTTAAATGAGCATGAATACCCTTGTTACATGTCGGTCCTTCCTTTCTATGACACATTGCCCTCTGCAGGATTCCCAACTCCTTTTATTAACATCAGAAGATATAGAAGTCAAGTGGCAGGACAGTCATATAAAATACATTCGTCCTTCAGATCTCAGAAGAAAGTGACAAGATTGATGAAGGAATGGTATGACTAACCGGTCTGTGGTTATGCTGCTTGGAATGTCCGAGAAATTATGAATTTTAAAAAGACGAGGGGTGTAAGATTAAGTCAAAATTCATTTCAGTTTGTGCGGAAAGATACAACTCCTAATTGGAGGACTAATTTATCTGTTTTAAATCAGAACTCTACTTTGAATAGCCCCAAGGTTTCTTAAGTGAAGCATTTGTGACACTTCTTTTGCGTTCTGGCTAGAGCTTCACGATTCTGGCTAAATGAGAATCACGATTTTTTTGCTTAGAGGATAGATCGCGATTCTCTCATGATTCTCGCGGCGCAACATCATCTTTCACATTAAAACAAAAAAAATGTGCTAACTTTACTGTTTCATTTTTTTTAAAATTTATTTATTGACGTATATTTTTTCCCCAAAAAATTGCATTTGAAAGACCCGCTGGGCAAATACAGTGTGACATAAAATATTGCAGCAATTGCCATTTTATTCCCTAGGGTCTCTGCTAAAAAAAAGTGTGTGTGTGTGTGTATGTATGTATGTATGTATGTATGTATATGTATGTAAATGTTTGGGGGTTCTAAGTGATATTTTTAACAAAAAATATTGATTTTAAGAAGTGTCAGAAAAAGATTTAGACTTTAAAGTGGAGTTCCACCCCAAAAATGGAACTTCCACTTTTTGGATCCCCCCCCCCCCCCCGGTGTCACATTTGGCACCTTTTCAGGGGGGAGGGGGAAGCAGATACCTGTCTAATACAGGTATTTGCTCCCACTTCCTGGCATAGATAACTGCAGCGCTTGCGGTGACCTACGCCACTTCCGGTGCCTACACTCTCCTCCACCGCTGTATTCTGTGAGACACAGAACACAGCAGGAACCAGAGAGGACGCGCAGCGCATCTCACGCATGCGCAGTAGGAAACCAGGAAGTGAAGCCGCACGGCTTCACTTCCTTATTCCCTTACCGAGGATGGCGGCGGCAGCAGCCGAGAGCCGAAGGACGGATCGGCTTCACCTGCCGACATTACGGGCTCCCTGGACAGGTAAGTGTCCGTATATTAAAAGTCAGCAGCTGCAGTATTTGTAGCTGCTGGCTTTTAAATTTTTTTTTTTTTTTTTTCAGCGGACCTCCGCTTTAAGTGGTTAAACTTCCTGCATTTACACGTGGGTTATTTGTTTACACAGAGAAGTTTATCCCTTTGATCTAAGAAGGAAGTTGGTTACAATGTTTCAAGTTTTAAACTTGGCAGACTGCCCGGATGCTTTCTTTTGACAGCTGAGTGAGCAGATAATCTCTCCACTTGTTTATATGAAAGAATCGGCAAACTCAGCAGGACAGATTGTCAGAGGGGGTGAATCGAGATCACGATTTTTTAACGATTAATTGTGCAGCTCTAGTTATGGCCATATTCGAAAGTTCTGTACCAAATTCATGAAAACCATGCAACAGATTCCTTGCTATTTCTGACGTGTAGTTCTTATTTTCAACATTTACATTCTGTTCGCTATGCTGTGACATACACATTAACCACTTCAATACCGGGCACTTTTACCCCTTTCTGCCCAGGCCAATTTTCAGCTTTTAGCGCTGTCGCACTTTGACAATTGCATGGTCATGCAACACTGTAGGAAAAAGGGAACTCAAACTGCGCTAGGGTAAGGCAAGAAAAAGAAAATAAATAACATAAACCCATTCAAAATTAACAAATGGATAAACATGTGAAAAACGGCAGCAATTCTCCTGTATAACATAAACACAGTGCACAAAAATTAAAAACCTAGAATCGCGCTATAAATGAAATTGAATTGTGTTCTCATAGACTGACCAATCATAAGAACGGTCATATACTTGGTGAATAAATAAATGAAAAATGTACTTAAGAAATTGTAAACAATTAATGATTAGACAACCCCACCTAATCATGTGGGAATAATACACCAAAAATCCTAGTGACAGTATTATAAACAAAAATTTAAAAAGAAACCACAGTGAGTGTCCAGGAGGGCCTGATTGGCGGTATCCCCCGTGATTAAAAAGTCCAACCATACGTGGTGCCACTTTTGCAATTAGTAAAAAACTTGTGAGGAAATCCACCATCGATAAGTAAGGGGTTACTGCTTACCAGAAGCCCACGATCCCCCCACTACAGAGAATCACGGGAAGCCTGTATATAGGATAACCTCGCAAAGCACATCAAATGGATCAGCTGTTTCCAATAAAGTGGGGATGGTACTGCGATCTCCAAAGCTCCTCAGCAAAGCTTCCTAACAAAATTCTCCTAATACCATTTGTGGATCAAAGGTGGATATGCATGACGGAGAAAGAGATAAACGCTCCATAGTGTAAAATCTTCTTGTTTATTAGTAATAAAAACAGTAATGCACTTACGTAAAAAAACAGTAGCAAGCCTTAGTGTCTGGTGCGCCGGCCGGTGGCACTCAGACAACCCCGTCCTGCTGGAGCGATCAGTAGCAACACGAGGTGACGTCAGCATGTCGCAACGCCCTACGCGCAGTTTCATAATGGGTTACATCGTCCAGGGGTACCAGGAGGATGTAACCTATTACGAAACCCCGCATAGGGCGGAGCGACACACCACCCTACCCAACACCTGACACTGGCGAAAAAAACCGAGGTACTCCCAGTAGTGGGAGGGGTTATATAGGGCAGTGTTTCTCAACTCCAGTCCTCGAGGCGCCCCAACAGGTCATGTTTTCAGGCTAACCATTATTTTGCACAGGTGAGTTAATCAGTATTTAATCAGTATGACTGCCTTAGTAATTACCGCAGCCGTTTCATCTGAGGGAAATCCTGAAAACAAGACCTGTTGGTGCGCCTTGAGGACTGGAGTTGAGAAACACTGATATAGGGAATGGACTTCCTGTCTAAGGCCCCTTTCACACTTGTGCGACTTTAAAGTTGGACGATTTTACCGACACGCTTTTAACGCGAATTTGCGTGATTTTGCCACGATTTGAGATCAGTACTACTTTGCCACAACTTTGGCATTAACAAATGAAAACATACATGGTGGGAGGCTTGTGCTTACAAAGTCGTACTGAAATCGTGTCTATATTATTCAGATATGATTTGCATGCTACTTGAGGGTTTAACATTGAGGTCTATGGAGTACAACTCGCATGGAAGTTGGACCAAAGTAGTGCAGGGACTACTTTGAAGTCTGCATGACTTAAGTCATGCCAATATGAATGGTAGCCATTGAAAATCATGGAGAATGACTTGTCATACGATTTTGCAGTACAAAATTGTGGGACAAGTCGTATAAGTGTGAAAGGGGACTTAGGGTGTGCCAGTGTCCATCACCTGAAGGTGGCCTATAACCCACATAGTAATTACTATGGCTCTGTGTCCCGTGATGTACGATTAAGAAACAAATAAAAATGTGGTAGTTTTTTTTTTTTTTTTTTTTTAAATCTTCGGTCTTTTTTTATTCATTTAGCAAAAAATAAATAACCCGGCGGTGATTAAATACCACCAAAAGAAAGCTCTATTTGTGTCAACAAAATGATAAAAATTTTGTTTGGGTACAGTGTTGCATGAAAATTAAAAACCTAGAATCGCGCTATAAATGAAATTGAATTGTGTTCTCATAGACTGACCAATCATAAGAACGGTCATATACCTGGTGAATAAATATACAAAAAATGTACTTAAGAAATTGTAAGCAATTAATGATTAGACAACCCCACCTAATCATGTGGGAATAATACACCAAAAATCCTAGTGACGGTATTATAAACCAAAATTAAAAAGAAACCACAGCGAGTGTCCAGGAGGGCCTGATTGGCGGTATCCCCCGTGATTAAAAAGTCCAACCATACATGGTGCCACTTTTGCAATTAGTAAAAAAACTTGTGAGGAAATCCACCACCAATAAGGGGTTCTTGCTTACCAGAAGCCCACGATCCCCCACTGACAGATCTCTCTCCGACTAGCAGTCACAGGACTCCGGTAAGATGTTGGGGGGGGGGGGGGGATTTTTCTCTAACAAACACCCCCCACCCGGACAAAAGCTCTCCCCCTCTTTCTGAGTAGAGGGAGAAGCAGAACGATCGGCGGATGTTGCTCTGTTCTCTTCCGCCTCTGCATGGCGGTTTGTCACAGCCCTCCTCCTTGCCGCCCTCCCCCCACGCACACGCCGATCCTGTCGCTCTCGCGTAGGAAAATGCTCTTTTTTTTGAGAGGGGGAGGGCACAGTGGGAGCATGGAGTGGGCGTGGTTTAGCTTGGCGTGCATCAACGTCCAGCGCGGGGGTACTTTTAAAAAGACTCTATTTTCGATGACTGCAGCTGTCGGACAGACACAAAAGCTATAAAGAGGCATGTAAGTGGTGACACAGGTATTCCTTTGGCACATTTACTAAAAGCATCAGGCTGAGCGTTAAATAGCAGCGGCAGTTGCTGGACTATTTGCTCAAGCAGTGGATGCGATTTTTCTTTTGGTAGTCCCTCTGTATTTGTGCATCGGCTATGGTCAGAAGGGGTAGTAGAAACACCAAGCTCTAAACACTCTACATTGGCATCCTCCCCTGAGAGTTCTGGGGTGGCCAGTCAGAGTAAGTGATCAGGGCTATCAAATATTGCAATTGTTTACAACACTGCAGCCCCTGTCTATATTACTGAAGAGGGTTTTCCTCAAGCCATGATGGGATTGGCTAGCGGCTTTGATCGCATCCCAGAATGGGATAAAATGCGATTTCCCTCAGGGGGCCGTGAGAAGGCTGATGACTCCTCTTCTGAGGGGTCAAATGCGGGGGGCATCAGCTTCACAATCTGAAAGATGGATGGTGCAGTTCTTACTGAAATTGTCGGCTCCACTTTTTTTGCTACTCTTCATTGAGTCGGTTGATATACCCACTTTCCTGTTTGCAATGGACGATTTTTCCTCTTAAGTGGGATTTTAAAGGGTGGAAGTCTCAAAAAAAGTATAACAAAAAGTATAAAAAAATTATCAGAATTTTATTGTATCAAAATTTAAAAGAAAAACATGTGCTAGAATAGAAACAATGGATAAAAGCAACAATGGATGCCAGAATTAACAAATGATGAAAAATACAACCAGGATATACATGACAGGTCGACAGAGCTACACAAAACCCCACGAAGGCTATATCAGCAAGGAGCCAATTGACAGTGCAGGCCCAACGCGTTTCGAGGCTTTATATAAGGATTACGACCTCTTCTTCAGGGGCTAGAGGTAAGGTGTATATCTGTCATGCTATTGCAGGGTCAATACTGTATGGCATCCACCCCAGGCAAGGGGGAAGGGGAGAACGGTAAGCCACCGGGGCCCAGATCCGAATATCAGCGCCGCCGCCACACAACCAGGACCGCCAGCAGATCAGGACCAGACACAGAGGGCGTCACGTCCCTCAGCTGTATTTTAAATTCTCTTTATCAAAATCTCTTTGTCAGCTATTGACGCAGGCTAGGATTATCTAAGCCTTGACTCCTCGGGCAGGTAAACAGCAACTGACAGCACCCCCAGTGTGTAGGATATACTAATGGTGCATAATGAAGGGTTGATCCCTGTGCTGATTCACATAACAGTGTTGTCTATAGTGGCTGATAGATTTTAGATACCTCGCTCCGGGGGAAAAAATGGCAGAAGAGCGTCTATATTCAGCGGCTTGAGCATATCATAGCAGCTGCACTTTCAGTTCTGTGTCCTCCCAGGGTAATATGCTCAAGCCGCTGAATATAGACGCTCTTCTGCCATTTTTTTCCCCCGGAGCGAGGTATCTAAAATCTATCAGCCACTATAGACAACACTGTTGTGTGAATCAGCACAGGGATCAACCCTTCATTATGCACCATTAGTATATCCTACACACTGGGGGTGCTGTCAGTTGCTGTTTACCCGCCCGAGGAGTCAAGGCTTAGATAATCCTAGCCTGCGTCAATAGCTGACAAAGAGATTTTAAAAGAGGATTTAAAATACAGCTGAGGGACGTGACGCCCTCTGTGTCTGGTCCTGATCTGCTGGCGGTCCTGGTTGTGTGGCGGCGTCGCTGATATTCGGATCTGGGCCCCGGTGGCTTACCGTTCTCCCCTCCCCCCTTGCCTGGGGTGGATGCCATACAGTATTGACCCTGCAATAGCATGACCGATATACACCTTACCTCTAGCCCCTGAAGAAGAGGTCGTAATCCTTATATAAAGCCTCGAAACGCGTTGGGCCTGCACTGTCAATTGGCTCCTTGCTGATATAGCCTTTGTGGGGTTTTGTGTAGCTCTGTCGACCTGTCATGTATATCCTGGTTGTATTTTTCATCATTTGTTAATTCTGGCATCCATTGTTGCTTTTATCCATTGTTTCTATTCTAGCACATGTTTTTCTTTTAAATTTTGATACAATAAAATTCTGATAATTTTTTTATACTTTTTGTTATACTTTTTTTGAGACTTCCACCCTTTAAAATCCCACTTAAGAGGAAAAATCGTCCATTGTATATGTATAAAGGGATGTGGGTTGGTTGTCTCATTCCATTAAGCTCTTGTCACCACCAGTTTCTACTTCACTTTCCTGTTTGGGTTCACTAAAATCTCCTCAAGCTGCGCATGCCTTTCCTGTCCATTCATTGCTGGAAAGGCTTATATATTCTGAGTGGGATCACCCAGATAAACATTTTGTTTCCTCCTATAAAGTTTTAACACTTTTTCCTATGGAGGAAAAATTCACTAAATATGGGGATACCAGCAATTGTCGCTGCTATAGCCTCTGTAAATGAAAGTTTGACTTGTCCGATAGACAATGCTCAAATGCTTAGGGATCCAATGGATAATAAGTTGGAAATTTCCCTTAAACAAAAAACAAAAAAAGAGCACTTTTTTTCTGATGTCTCAACCTGCGCTAGCAATTGGTGTATGTCAATCCTTGAGAGACCAGTCTGAACAGGTGCTCAAGTTTATTCCTGATCAGCAGGCCAGGATTTAGCCGAGTTACCAGCGGCATTGTTTGGCAATAGACGCCATGAGAGGTTCTATTCTTCAAGCCTTACGCTTGGCTGGTGCATAAGCATAGAATCTTATGGTTGAAAAATTGGTCAGCCGAAGCGTCATGCAAAGCTCCTGGCTAGTTTTCCTTTTCACGGTGAACGGCTGTTTAGGGATGATTTGGATAAATACATCCCAAAAATTTTTTATTGCAAAAAGTATCCTTTTGCTAGTTTTGAAGAGGAGTAAACGTATTTCATTTAAACAAGCTTCTTCTCCAGTTCCAGGAGCATCTGCTTCCAGGCAGTCACGACGGCCTCCGCTGTCAAGTTCAAGAAGGAAACTGAAGCCTCCTTATGAGGGGGCACACCCGCTCGCTTGAGTGGGGGGAAGACTTCCGCAGTTCTCAACGGTCTGGCAGGAAGAGTATCGGAATCTACGGCCACATTGCCCTGAAAGCGCCTGATCTCATCTGATCTCAGAGGCTAAGTAGGGTCGGGCCTGGCCAGTACCTGGATGGGAGACCGCCTAGGAATGCCAGGTGCCGTAGGCTGTAGATGGGTGACTTCCTCAATAACTCTAGGGTACAAACTTGAGTTCCAAAGGTCCCTGTCTCCTTGTTTTCTCAGACTTCAGAGGAAAAGAAGTCTCTCTTTCAAGCATTGGACCATCTTTTGTCTCAAAAGATTGATCTAAGTGGTTCCCATGCAAGAGCAGGGATTGGGGTTTTATTTAAACCTTTTCACAGTACCAAAACCAAATGAGTAGGTCAGACCCATTCTAGATCTCAAATATCTAAACCGGTTCTAAATATCCGCTCTTTCCCCATGGAGTCAATCCGATCCGTAGTCTCCCTCCTACAAGGTGGAGAACTTCTGGTGTCAATAGACATCAGGGATGCATACCTCCATGTACCCATATTTCCCGCTCACCAGAAATATCTACATTTTGAGGTAGAAAATCTTCTTTTTCAGTTATTAGCTCTGCCTTTCAGTCTAGCTACTGCACCTCGAGTATTTACAAAGGTCTGGCCCCTCCTGTAGCCGGATTAAGGCCCCAAGGTATAACGATTATAGCTTACCTAGATGATCTGCTCTTGATAGACCAGTCGGTAGACTGCTTAGACCAAAGCATGATCTACAGTCAACTACCTGGAATACCAAGGTCGGATTCTCAACCTAGAGAAATCCTCCTTAAAAAAAACTATCAAGGAGATTGGAATACTTGGGTCTGATTATTGATACAGCCCAGGAAAAGGTATTCTTGCCCCAGGCCAAGATCAGTGCCATAAAGGAACTGATTCAGATGGTCATAGCAAAGAAGAATCCTTCGATTCGACTTTGCATGAGGTTGTTGGGAAAGATGGTGGCTTCATTTGAGGCCATTACTTATGCTCGGTTTCATTTGAGCCTACTGCAAAACAGTATTTTGTCAGCTTGGAACAAGTAGGTCCAAGCTCTAGGTTTCCCAATGTGTCTGTCTCCAGGGTGCGCCGGGGCCTCAGTTGGTGGTTGATAACCAAGAATCTGCAGAAGGGAAAATCTTTCCTACCAGCTACCTGGAAGATGGTAACAGCAGATGCCAGCCATTTGAGTTGGGGAGCAGTCTGGGAAGAAGCGACTGTTCAAGGGAAATAGTCCAGATCAAGAATGCCCATCAACATTCTAGAGATCCAGGCAGCGCGATTGGCCCTGAGGGCCTGGATGTTCAGGTAACGGAATTATCCGGTCAGGATCCAATCCGAACATACCACAGCAGTGGCCTATATCAATCACCAAGGGGGCACGACAAATCGTGTGGCCCATAGAGAGGTGAATGAAATCTCAATTTGGGCAGAAAACAATGTACCTTTCCTATCGGCAGTCTTCATTCCAGGAATAGAAAATTGGCAGGCGGACTACTTGAGTCGACAGCAGTTTTTCCCGGGAGAATGTTCCCTTCACCCTGATATCTTCCCGGCAATATGCCGAAGATGGGGGATCCCAGACGTAGATCTGTTTGCGCCCAGGTTCAACAAGAAAATCGACAACTTTGTGTCAAGAACAAGGGATCCACTAGCATGCGGAACAGATGCCTTGGTGTTCCCGTGGAATCAGTTCTCACTGATTTATGCATTTCCTCCTAATCTGCTTTTTCCACGACTGTTTTGCAGGATCAAGCAGGAAGGGAAATCGGTGATTCTTGTGGCCCAGAAGATCTTGATATGCAGAGATCATAAGGATGGTGGTAGGGGACCTATGGACCCTACCACCACGTCCAGACCTTCTCTCGCAAGGTCCGGTATTCCATCCTACATTACAAACGCTAAATTTAACAGTTTAGCTGTTGAATCCCACATTCTGAAGAAGTGTGGGCTGTCAGATCCAGTGGTATTTACCTTGATTAATGCAGGGAAACTGGCTTCCAGAATCATAGGTTAGAGTCGAGAAAGCATGTGTCTCCTGGTGTGAATCCAGGGGTTGGCACCCCAGGAAGTATGTCAAAGGTAGAATCCTTGACTTTCTGTAGATGGGGTTAGAAATGAAACTGGCCTTGCGTACTATCAAAGGCCAGGTTTCGGCCTTGTTGGTATTATTTCAACAACCACTTGCTTTGCATTCTTTGGTTCGTAGCTTATTCAGGGGATAACGTGGCTTAATCCTCCGGTTAAGTCACCCCTGAACCCTTGGGACTTGGATTTAGTTCTGTCGGCATTGCTGAAACAGCCATTTTGAGCCGATACAGCATATTCCCTTGGTCCTTTTGACAAGGAATCTAATTTTCTGGTAGCCATATCTTCTGCAAGTAGGGTATCAGAGTTGGCTGCTCTTTTTGTAAGAGTCATATTTGATTATTCACAAGGATAAGGTAATATTACGTCCTCATCCTAACTTTCTACCGAAGGTAGTGTCTAGTTTTATCCGAACTAGGATATTGTTCTACCTTCATTTTTTCCAGAATCTGTTCCACGGAAGGAAAATTACAACATTCTCTTGATGTAGTGAGAGCACTTAAGGTCTACTTGAAGGCGACTGCTCAGATTCAAAAAACAGATGTTTTGTTGTGTTGCCTGGAGGTCCTAGAAAAAGGACAGGCAGCATCGAAATCTATTATTTCTAAATGGATTCAGCAAGTTAACTGTTCAGGCTTATGGTTTAATGAGGAGGATTCCACCCTCTCAAATCAAAAGCGCACTCCACTAGGACTGTTAGTGCTTCGTGGGAGTCACCAAGCTTCCATGGTTCAAATCTGCAAGGCCTCAACTTGGTCTTCACTCCATACATTTTACCAGATTTTATCAGGTGAATGTAAAAAGGCATGAGGATATCACCTTTGGGCGTAGTGTGCTGCAGGCAGCAGTATAACTCCTCTAGTCTCATGTTGCCCTAATTATGTTGGGTCTCCCTCCCCTCAGTTGGCATTGCTATGGGACATCCCACATAGTAATTACTATCTCTCTGTGTCCTGTGATGTACGATTAAGAAAATAGGATTTTTATAACAGCTTACCTGTAGAATCCTTTTCTTTGAAGTACATCACGGGACACAGAGGTCCCTCCCCTCTTTCTGGTATACACGTGTATTGCTTTACTACAAAACTGAGGTACTCCCAGTAGTGGGAGGGGTTATATAGGGAGTGGACTTCCTGCCTTAGGGTGTGCCAGTGTCCATCACCTAAAGGTGGCCTATAACCCACATAGTAATTACTATGGCTCTGTGTCCCATGATGAACTTCAGAGAAAAGGATTTTACAGGTAAGCTGTAATAAAAATCCTGTTTTTATTTTCTGTTATAAAATTGTGCGACTAAATCTTAATAAATTTAGGTCAAACTGTATTCTGCTACCTTTCTTTGGTGAAAATAACCCAAATCAGTGTATATTATTTAGCATGTTGGAAAGTTTTAGAGTCCACAAATTGGTTGTGTGTGTGTATATCTATCTATTCTATATGATTCTGGCCAAAATGAGAATCACAATTTTTTTTTTTTTTTTTTTGCTTAGAATAAAGATCACGATTCTCACGGTGTAACATCTTTCATATTATACAAAAAAATTGGGCTAACTTTACTGTTTTTTTTTTTGAATTCATTAACCACTTTAGCCCCGAAACATTATGCTGCATAAGGACCAGAGGACTTTTTTCAATTTGGCACTGCGTCGCTTTAACTGCTAATTGCGCGGTCATGCAATGCTGTACCAAAACGAAATTTGCGTCCTTTTCTTCCCACAAATAGAGCTTTCTTTTGATGGTATTTGATCACCTCTGCCGTTTTTATTTTTTGCGCTATAAACGGAAAAAGACCGAAAATTTTGAAAAAAATTATATATTCTACTTTTTGTTGTTAAAAAAATCCAATAAACTCAATTTTAGTCATACATTTAGGCCAAAATGTATTCGGCCACATGTCTTTGGTAAAAAAAATATGTCAATAAGCGTATATTTATTGGTTTGCGCAAAAGTTATAGTGTCTACAAACTAGGGTACATTTTCTGGAATTTACACAGCTTTTAGTTTATGACTGCCTATGTCATTTCTTGAGTTGCTAAAATGGCAGAGCAGTACAAACCCCCCCCAAATGACCCCATTTTGGAAAGTAGACACCCCAAGGAAATTGCTGAGAGGCATATTGAGCCCATTGAATATTTATTTTTTTTTGTCCCAAGTGATTGAATAATGACAAAAAAAAAAATTTACAAAAAGTTGTCACTAAATGATATATTGCTCACACAGGCCATGGGCATATGTGGAATTGCACCCCAAAATACATTCAGCTGCTTCTCCTGAGTACGGGGATACCACATGTTTGGGACTTTTTGGGAGCCTAGCCGCGTACGGGGCCCCGAAAACCAATCACCGCCTTCTTCTAAGGGTGTAAATTTTTGATTTCACTCTTCACTGCCTATCACAGTTTTGAAGGCCATAAAATGCCCAGATGGCACAAAACCCCCCCAATGACCCCATTTTGGAAAGTAGACACCCCAAGCTATTTGCTGAGAGGCATGTTGAGTCCATGGAATATTTTATATTTTGACACAAGTTGCGGGAAAGTGACAATTTTTTAAAAATTTTTTTGCACAAAGTTGTCACTAAAAGATATATATTGCTCACACAGGCCATGGGAATATGTGGAATTGCACCCCAAAATACATTTAGCTGCTTCTCCTGAGTATGGGGATACCACATGTGTGGGACTTTTTGGGAGCCTAGCCACGTACGGGGCCCCGAAAACCAATCACCGCCTTCTTCTAAGGGTGTAAATTTTTGATTTCACTCTTCACTGCCTATCACAGTTTCGAAGGCCATGGAATGCCCAGGTGGCACAAAACCCCCCCAAATGACCCCATTTTGGAAAGTAGACACCCCAAGCTATTTGCTGAGAGGCATGGTGAGTATTTTGCAGCTCTCATTTGTTTTTGAAAATGAAGAAAGACAAGAAAAAACTTTTTTTTTTTTCTTTTTTCAATTTTCAAAACTTTGTGACAAAAAGTGAGGTCTGCAAAATACTCACTATACCTCTCAGCAAATAGCTTGGGGTGTCTACTTTCCAAAATGGGGTAATTTGGGGGGTTTTGTGCCACCTGGGCATTCCATGGCCTCCGAAACTGTGACAGGCAGTGAAGAGTGAAATCAAAAATTTACGCCTTTAGAAAGCCTGAAAGCAGTGCTTGGTTTTCGGGGTCCCGTACGCGGCTAGGCTCCCAAAAAGTCTCACACATGTGGTATCCCTGTACTCAGGAGAAGCAACAGAATGTATTTTGGGGTGTAATTTCACATATTCCCATGGCATGTTTGAGCAATATATCATTGAGTGACAACAAAAAAAATAAAAAAATGTTGTCTCTTTCCCGCAACTTGTGTCACAATATAAAGTATTCCATGGACTCGACATGACTCTCAGCAAATAGCTTGGGGTGTCTACTTTCCAAAATGGGGTCATTTGGGGGGGGGGGGTTGAACTGTCCTGGCATTTTATGCACAACATTTAGAAGCTTATGTCACACATCACCCACTCTTCTAACCACTTGAAGACACAGCCCTTTCTGACACTTTTTGTTTACATGAAAAGATTATTTTTTTTTGCAAGAAAATTACTTTGAACCCCCAAACATTATATATTTTTTTAAAGCAAATGCCCTACAGATTAAAATGGTGGGTGTTTCATTTTTTTTTTTTCACACAGTATTTGCGCAGCGATTTTTCAAACGCATTTTTTGGGGAAAAAACACACTTTTTTTAAAATTTGAATGCACTAAAACACACCAACACACCATATTGCCCAAATGTTTGATGAAATAAAAAAGATGATCTTAGGCCGAGTACATGGATACCAAACATGACATGCTTTAAAATTGCGCACAAACGTGCAGTGGCGACAAACATTTTTAAAAGCCTTTACAGGTTACCACTTTAGATTTACAGAGGAGGTCTACTGCTAAAATTACTACCCTCGATCTGACGTTCGCGGTGACACCTCGCATGCATGGTGCAATTGCTGTTTACATTTGACGCCAGACCGACACTTGCGTTCGCCTTTGCGTGAGAGCAGGGGGGGACAGGGGTGCTTTTTTTTGAAAAAATTGGGGTCTATTAGACCCTAGATCTCTCCTCTGCCCTCAAAGCATCTGACCACACCAAGATCGGTGTGATAAAATGCTTTCCCAATTTCCCAATGGCGCTGTTTACATCCGGCGAAAGTCATGAAATGCTCGTAGCTTCCGGTTTCTTAGGCCATAGAGATGTTTGGAGCCATGCTGGTCTCTGATCAGCTCTATGGTCAGCTGGCTGAATCACCGGCTGCATTCTCAGGTTCCCTGTCTAGACAGGAGAGCCAGAGAAAAACACGGAAGACGGGGGGGGGGGGGCATTCCCTCCCACTGCTTGTAAAAGCAGTCTAGAGGCTAATTAGCTGCTAGGATTGCTTTTACATGAAAGCCGACCGCTGGCTGAAAAGAATGATACCAAGATGATGCCTAAACCTGCAGGCATCATTCTGGTATAACCACTCAGTCGTGAATGGCGTACCTGAAGACAAAAAAATGGTTAACAATAAAACACAGTAAACGGTAAAGTATAAAAAATTGCATACCTGAAAAGCAAACATGATAAAACATAATAACAATAAAACATTGCAGAATAGAATACAGTAAAAAAGAGCAGAACAATAGAGAGAGAGAGAACAATAAAACGACAACTATTTTTTTTATTTTATATATATATTTTTTTTTTTTTACACTTTTTTTTTTTTTGTAACTAACTTTTGTAACTGTAACCGGTTCCAGGTTCGGGTCTCTCAAAATGCAATGGCATCTTGGGAGACCCTGTGAAAGTATGCCTTGTCTGTGCAATGCTGTACCCTACGCTAATACTCAACTAGTGAATGGTAGCGTTCAAAACATTCACCAATGCAAAGACCAGGATTGTCAGGACAGGAGGGACAATAATAGCGGGTGTCACGCCTATATCCACGCTTTCTGCAGACACGGCATTTTCTTTGGGGGGCTCGTTGGGTAGGGGTACTCGGGAGGACATAAGGAAAATGCCTCTCATGCAGCCGACTGCATTTGGTTGGGGATGTGAATGGGGGAAGTACAGGCGCTGCAGAAGTGGTGGGTTCCCAATTAGGATTGGCGAATGCAGCAGGAAGGGCACGACGGGGCTGTGTTTTGTCTTCTTGGTGGCAGCGGGACACTACTTGTGCTTGCCACCTCACCAGCTTGAACTGCACTTATGGGACTCGCTACGTCACCAAGTGTTACTGCAGTGCTGGTTTGACTACGACCGGGGTGTACTAGGCCACTGGTGCTTCCCAGTTCACCAAAACGCTACCAAAAAAACTGTTAGGGATCGCAGGGATCAGGCCTGACTCTGCGAACGCTGCAGTTATGCGTTTAGTGTTTTGTAAGTGACAGTGATCGATCGATACTGCACTTGGGTGGGCTGGGCCGGGCGGAGGGGCAAAACACAGGTGCTAGCAGGTATCTGGGCTGATCCCGCTAACACTGTGTTTTTGAGAACCCTAAACTGCTGGGGACACTATTATAGATCTGATCGGATCAGATATTGATCCGTACAGATACTATACCACTAAGGGAGGCGTATGCTGCGTGCGTGGGTGTTAGCGGTACTGGCGCTAATCTGACGCTGCCTGGGGCGACGCATATCACCGCCGGGCGATCAGGGGGCTAAACTTTTATTCGGTAATAAACGGCGGGTGCCCTGACACTATAATAAATAAACGAACTAACCAGCGTCACCCGTAACAGTTATATGGTGATCAGTGGTGAAAGGGTTAACTAGGGGACAATCAAGGGGTTAAAACATTTATTAGGTAGTATATGGGGGTCCCTGTCGCTATAAAACGCTGACGGCGAACCTAAATATTTACGTCCCTAACTAGCGTCACCAGTGACACTAATACAGCGATCAGAAAAATGATCGCTTAGTGACACTGGCGACAGGGGGTGATCAAGGGGTTAAAACTTTATTAGGGGGGGTTAGGGGGGTATCCTAGACCTAAAGGGGGCTAACAGTAACTGCCCTAACACAGTAACTGTCACAAACTGACACCATGCAGCAATCCGAAAAAAAAAAAAAAAAAAATTGCTTGGTGTCAGTGTGACGGGGAGATAGGGGGGGGGATCGGGGGGTAAATGGGGGGTGTTTTGTGTGCCTGGCATGTTCTACTGTATGTGTGTGTGTTGTGCACTCACAGTGATGTCTTCTCTCCTCAGGGCCGCAACGGAAAATACCGAGCCGAGGAGAGTTGACATAATTTCCTTTGCTGCTGGCGATCGCGAGGGGGGGGCCACGAACGGATGTACGTGATTCTGCCTGCCCGTGCCATTCTGCCGATGTACATTGGCGTGAGGCGGTCCTTAAGTGGTTAAAGTGTAATTTTTTTTCCAAAAAAAAATTGCATTTGAAAGCCTACTACACAAATACAATGTGACATAAAATATTGCAACAACCACCATTTTATTCCCTAGGGTCTCTGCTAAACAAAATATATAATGTTTGGGGGTTCTAAGTAACTTTCTAGCAATAAATAATGATTTTAACTTGAAACCAGCAAATGTGTGTTAATATAGTGGTTAAACTTCCTTCATTAAGGCCTCATTCACACGGGCACCGTCAGTTTAGCTACGTTAAAAACGTATCCGTTGCTTCATCCGTCTTCCATTCCGTTAATCTCCGTTTTCATTGGTCTTCCATTTTTGCATCTGTTTAGATCCGTTTACAGCAGTTTCTGTGGCTTTGATGACATTACCCAGAAAGCATTGCTCCTCACATGCTGCATTGCAGTTTTCAGTGAGTGACTTGTCCTTGCTGTGTCCTTTTTCCTTGTGTGTGCTATCTGCGTTGTGTGATGGATTCCAACAATTTTTGGGACAGCCTGACGTTGTTTGTCATATTTGCCTATATGAGGAGAATGAAGAGCAAAAAAAAGCAGATTGTGGCTCGGAGACGTCAATTTTGGACCCACCCCATGCTACTGGAGCGGCCTTCTGAAGGTTTTGTGGCTCTACACTACACTCATCTCCGACAATATCCCACTAAGTTTTTCAACTTCACCAGGATGACCGTAGCCACATTCCACTACTTACTGGACCAGCTGCACCCACGGCTGCAGCAGAGACATACCAACATGAGAAGGTGTGTACCTGCAGATGAACGTCTCTTAGCGACCTTGAGGTAAGAAGTCATTCATTTTATCAAGTGCCATTTTTTTTTTTGGTCTACTGCAGGGGTTGGCAACCGTGGTCCTCCAGCTGTGGTGAAACTACAAGTCCCATGAAACATTGCTAGACCCTGACAATCACAGCATTGACTTCTAGAGGCAGAGGCATGATGGGATTTGTAGTTTAAATACAGCTGGAGCGCCGAGGTTGCCTACCCCTGGTCTACTGTGTGTATGATATGTATGTATGTATATATATATATATATATATATATATATATATATATATATATATATATATATATATATATATATATATATATATATATATATTATACACACACACGGGATGGAAAGTATTCAGACCCCCTTAAATTTTTCACTCTTTGTTATATTGCAGCTATTTGCTAAAATCCATTTAAGTTCATTTTTTTTTCCTAATTAATGTACACACAGCACCCCATATTGACCGAAAAACACAGAATTGTTGACATTTTTGCAGATTTATTAAAAAAGAAAAACTGAAATATCACATGGTCCTAAGTATTCAGACCCTTTGCTGTGACACTCATATAACTCAGGTGCTGTCCATTTCTTCTGATCATCCTTGAGATGGTTCTACACCTTCATTTGAGTCCAGCTGTGTTTGATTATACTGATTGGACTTGATTAGGAAAGCCACACACCTGTCTATATAATACCTTACAGCTCACAGTGCATGTTAGAGCAAATGAGAATCATGAGTTCAAAGGAACTGCCTGAAGAGCTCAGAGACATCCAAAAGTCTCCACGTTCCGGGTCCAGACTTCATAATTTCAAGAAATATTTTTCATTGGTCCTCATGGCTATCTGTGAATTATAAATTTATCGCTGTGGACATTGGGGCATATGGCAGCAGTTCTGATTCCAGAGTGTTCCGTGAGTCTGTAATGGGTCGAAGACTGCGAAACGGGCGATTCAACATACCATCTGATCAGCCTCTGCCTGAAACTGAAGGACCAGACCTGCCTTTCGTGCTTGTTGCAGATGAGGCCTTCACACTTCCTCAATATCTGCTTAGGCCTTATGCCAGAAGTAATCTGGATGAAAAGAAGAGGATCTTTAACTACCGGCTGTGCCGCGCAAGACACCTCATTGAATGCACATTTGGCATATTGTACAGTAAATGGCATGTTTTCCAAACACCTTTGCAACTCAGTCTTGAGAATGCTGAGTTAGTAATTCAGGCCTGCTGCATTCTGCATAATATTGTCTGGTATAAGGAGGGCATCCACGTAGAGGAAGAGTTCCACCTGCCCTCTGTATAGTACAGCAAAGTACATGGAAGAAGATTCTACATTGCCATGCGGGAGCAATTTGCCGACTACTTTCTATCTCCACCAGATGATGTTCCATGGCAAATCTGAATATATGTAAATAATGCAGTGTAAATTTCAATAATTGTACAAAAATGTTGTAGAATGCCATATGAAAATGCTTTGCTATTTTTGGTTATTTCATTGGGTTTTGATAGCATAAAAAGACACAAAAGCACAAGATATGTTCAAAACAGTTTTAGTTTTATTATTCTGCATAACCCGTTTAAAATAAAGGTTTTTTCACTTAACCACTAGGCGTCCGCGCTATAGCCAAAAGACGGCTACAGCGCGGACTCCAATTGCCGGGAGGGCGTCCCTGGACGTCCTCCTGTTCACTTCCGCAATGCGCGCTCCCGGGAGCGCGCATCGGGGAAATTGTGCTCTGGCCGTGTCCCTTGGACACAGCCAGTCACAGATTGCCGTAAACGGCCAATCACAGCGGCCGTTTACAACGCGATCCGAGCTTCCAATGAGAGATGATCTCAAATGTAAACATATGAGATCATCTCTCATTGCCGGCTTTCTCTCCTCACACAGAGACCGTGTGTGAGGAGAGAGAGCGATCTGTCATAACTGTGAGTGCCGAGCCTTCAGTGAAACACCCTACAGTGCCCATACAGTGCCCATACAGTGCCACAGTGCTTCCATCTGTCGTTACTGCCACCTGTCGGTGCCACCTGCCACATCAGTGCCACCTGCCACATCAGTGCCACCTGCCACATCAGTGCCACCTGTCACATCAGTGCCACCTGTCAGTGTCACCTGCCACGTATCAGTGCCACGTATCAGTGCAATCTGTCAGTGCCATCTGTCATCAGTGCCACCTGTCTGTCACCTGCCACATCAGTGTCACCAGTGTCACCTACCACATCAGTGTCACCTGCCACATCAGTGTCACCTGTCAGTGTCACCTGTCAGTGTCACCTGCCACGTATCAGTGCCACGTATCAGTGCCATGTATCAGTGCCATGTATCAGTGCAATCTGTCAGTGCCATCTGTCGTCAGTGCCACCTGTCTGTCACCTGCCACATCAGTGTCATCAGTGTCACCTACCACATCAGTGTCACGTATCAGTGCCATCTATCACCAGTGCAATCTGCCAGTGTCACGTGTCATCAGTGCCACATATCTGCCATTTTTCATCACTATGTCACAAAGAGTATATTCAGCCGAGGAGGCATATAATATTCTTGCGGCCGACGAGAGCAACGGGGAGCTCTCCGCTTCAGATTCCTATTCAGATTCTGAGTCTGACGTGGACTACGAGCCTGTCCTCAGCAGTGGTACACTGACAGCCTCAGAGGAGGATGAGAGTCCGCCCGCCAGACGAAGACGTACTGGTGAGGATGCAGTGCCATCCACCAGCACCGCAATGCCATCCACTATCACCGCAGTGCCATCCACCAGCACCGCAGTACCTCGACAAAGTCCACGTACCAGTGGGGTGTCACCTCAGGCCCAAAGGGTTAGGTCCCATGCCAGCCTTCCCTACTCCCTTGAGAACCCCTTATGGCTGCCACCCAATTCAGGAGAAGCTATCATTCCCCCCTTTTACTGCCCAGCCAGGAGTCCAGGTGGATACAGAAAATTTTTCACCATTAGATTTTTTCAACCTTATTTTTACTGAGGACATGCTTGCATCGATTGTGGCCCAGTGCAATCTATATGCCCAACAATACATCGCAAGTAACCCAACGTCCTATTATGCCCGTCCCTACGAATGGAGAGCCCTAACAGTGGAGGAGTTTAGAATTTTTTTGGGCCTCACATTCTGTATGGGACTAACCAAAAAAAATGTATTACGTTCCTATTGGTCTACCCTCCCCATCCACCACATGCCCATCTTTTCCTCTGTAATGCCCAGAACCAGGTATCTCATGATTATGAGATTCCTACACTACAATGACAATACCCAGTGCCCTCCCCGAAATAACCCACATTTTGACAAGCTATATAAAATTCGCCCACTACTAAAATATTTTTCTGATATCTTCCCCCAGTTATTTACCCCAGACCAGCACATATGTGTGGATGAGTCCCTGGTCAAATTTAGTGGCAGATTGGGCATAAAACAATTTATTCCCACCAAAAGGGCCCACTATGGGGTGAAAATGTATAAATTATGCGACCGAGCTACAGGATATACCTATGCCTTCATGGTATACGAAGGGAAGGACACCCAGCTACATCCCCCTAATTGCCCAGAATATATTGGATCGAGTGGGAAAGTCGTTTGGGAACTCATAAACCCACTCCTGGAAAAAGGCTACCATCTATATGTGGACAATTTTTATTCTAGTCTGCCCCTGTTCCGAAATCTTCACAGACAGAAGACTCCAGCATGTGGCACCATAAGGAAGAACCGGAAGGGCTTTCCTCAAAGCCTCGTGAACAAAAAGCTAAGAAGAGGGGAAATGGCGAGCTTGAGGAATGAGGAAATTCTGGCTGTGAAGTGGAGAGACAGAAGGGACGTCTACGTGCTTTCATCAATCCACAATAACACCGTCGTGGAGGTAACCAGGAGGAATGGGGTAATCCAAAAGCCCACATGCATCTTTGAATACAACAAGTATATGGGGGGTGTCGACTTCAACGACCAGATGCTCGAACCCTATCTTGCCACGAGAAGAACATACCAGTGGTATAAAAAAGTTTCGATATATTTGTTCAATTTGGCCATATATAACAGCTATGTTATTTATCATAAATCCACTGCAAGCCCCAAATCCTTCCTTGGATACCAGGAGGAAATCATCACTGCTCTTATATACCCGAACGGCCCACCAGAAACCATTCGATCCGATGTGATTAGTAGACTGTCCGAACGCCACTTTCCCGAAAAAATCCCCCCCAGACCAACAGGCCAAAAACGGCAGAAAAAATGCCGGGTGTGCACCAAAGGAGGAGTGAGAAGAGACACTACTTTTTATTGTCCCCAATGTCCTTCCCAACCAGGCCTCTGTATAGTTAACTGTTTCCGCCGTTACCATACTTCACTAAATTATTAGTGAAGTATGGTAAACATAACCCTCACTTCCTGCCATTTACCTTCACACCCCTTATGCTTCTGCTTGCTCTGTAACTGACCCTGGCTTGTTTTTCGACCACGCTTCTGCCTACCGATTCTGTTCATACCTCTGCCTGATCTGGAACTGACCCTGGCTTGTTTTTCGACCACGCTTCTGCCTACCGATTCTGTTCATACCTCTGCCTGATCTGGAACTGACCCTGGACTGTTTGACCATCCTTTTTGCCTGCCTCTTGGACTGATCTTGTACCCTGCTACTGGACTAGTGAGATTCATAACACAGGGGTCTCACATATGTGAGGGGCTCCAGAATTGTTTTTCTGGATGAAGAAAACATTTTTTTTGTTTTCTCATTCCTAGATTAGGGTCTGGAGACTCGGAGGCTTCAAAGAGATTTGGGTGGGAGAAGCCTCTACCCCTGTCCCCATTCTGTCCTGAACGAGGCCCTACTTCTGCCTGCTGCCTGTAGGACCTATGCCATCATGCCTCTGCCTGTCGCATGAACTGACCACACCACATGGATGGACCATGTTCCTGCCTACTACCAGGATCAATATTTTGGCACTGCTGACAATCTCTGCCTGCACTGACCCTGGACTGTATATGGACAGTATCCCTGCCTGCTGCCTGTACTGACTATGGACAGTGTTCCTGTCTGTTGCCTGGACAATTGCGTTCGCTTTTGCTGACCAAGTCCCTGCCTGCTGCCTGGACCAGTGCTATCCTCCTGTGGACAACTGTGCTACTAAAACCACAGGTAATCTTTTTTTTTTTACCCTTTGCTCAGCAGAATGTATTTTGGGGTGTAATTCTTGGTATGTGCATGCTATGTGTCCCTAGAACACCTGACGGTGTTCCTTGTATGTGGCCAGGCTGTGTAAAAGTCTTACACATGTGGTATCGCTATACTCAGGAGGAGTAGCAGAATGTATTTTGAGGTGTTATTTTTGCTATGTACATGCTATGTGTTGGAAATAGCTTATAAATGGACAACTTTGTGTAGAAAAAAATGCGTTTTCATTTTTTTCCACATTTTCCAAAAACTTCTGGAAAAAAATGAACCGTTCAAAAGACTCATTATGCCTCATAGATTATACGTTGGGGTGTTAGCTTTCCAAAATGGGGTCATTTTGTGGGCGTTTCCATTGTCCTGGTGCTCCAGGGCCTTCAAAAGTGTAATAGGTAGTTAACAAGTTAGATGTGTCATTTATGCTCATAGAACACTTGATGGTGCTCCCTGCATGTTGGGCCTCTCTATGTGGCTAGGCTGTGAAAAAGTCCCACACATGTGGTATCGCCATACTTAGAAGGAGTAGCAGAATGTATTTTGGGGCGTCATTTGTGGTATACACATGCCATGTGAGAGAAATAACCAATTACAATGACAATTTTATGGGAGAAGAAAAAAAAAAAAAAATCTTCATTTTGCAAAGAATTGTGGGAAAAAATGACAACATCAAAAACCTCACCATGCCTCTTACTAAATACCTTGGAATGTCTACTTTCAAAAAAGGGGTCATTTGGGGGGTATTTGTACTGTCCTGACTTGTTCGGGTCACAAGAAATGAGATAGGCCACCAGTACATCAGGTGTGATCAATTTTTTATGATTTGCACCACAACTTGTAGACTCTATAACTTTCACACAGACCAAATAATATTCACTAATTTTGGTTATTTTTACCAAAGATATGTAGCAGTATAAATTGTGGCCAAAATTTATGAAGAAAAAGTAATAATTTGCAAAATTTTATCACAGAAACGAAGAAAAATGCGTTTTTTTTCTAAATTTTCGGTCTTTTTTCATTTATAGCGCAAAAAATAAAAAGCCCAGAGGTGATCAAATACCACCAAAAGAAAGCTCTATTTGTATGAAAAAAAGGACACAAAATTCATTTGGGTACAGTATTACATGACTGAGTAATTGTCATTCAAAGTGTGAGAGCGCTGAAAGCTGAAAATTGGTCTGGTCACGAAGGGGGTTTAAGTGCCCAGTTGTCAAGTGGTTAACTTTTTTTATTTTTTTATTTGTCAAAGTTTTAACAAAGCATAAAATATACAAACATTCCAAAAATTCTTAATTTAACATAAAAACCATGTTACAAATCTAGATAAAAAGGTGGGGGATGGGAAATATGAAGTAGAAGTTTGGGAAGAAGAACCAGAGCTGGTTTGGCTATTAGCTTGAGAAACATCGGCAGAATTTGACACGGTTTACAATGTTTACACTCGGAACATATGTTCCCTGTGAGGAATGAGCAGGAGAGGAACTTGCAAAAGAAGGCCTCTGGGTATTGTGCATTGAGCTGCATGAAAGCACAGGGGTCTGTGGATAGTTTTAGTAGATGTGGCTGGGCCGTAAGGCATGGGGACTGCTGTATGCTAGGAATATTGACAGTATGATCTCTGAGGGGGTTCATACTGGCTAATAGTGGGCAATGACATTCCTGACTCGGCAGCTCTAATGCATCCCCCCACATAATTAAATATACCCATATGTATCTCCATCTGCCTCTCTCTGCTGGTGCTTTTTGAAGTGTATGATAAATTGTCCTCAGTAAGGACGATTTTGAGTTATTTGGATCACAGAATGGATCTTTACTCTACTGTCTTTTTAAAGGAGGTCATCTCGTCCATGAAGGACTTCATGGTTTTGTTCATCTCTGGATTTTCAGGCTTTTTGCCACGCCGCGAGGATCGCGATGATGTTGGCCTGTCATGACTAACCTGTAGAGAATAATATGCCGATTGAGAAATGCAATGATGCCTTGATGTACATCAGATAAAGCTTAGTGATCAATAGTATGCTTACATGTACGGATCTTTGCGAAGGGATTGGACGTGCACTCGGACATGCTGTCTCATCTACTGACTGGGACTGGCCTTCTCCCTCTTGTGTGGCTTGCTCGCCTCCCTGCACTGCTTCTGTCTCATTATTTTCAGTGTTCTCCTCACACTCTGAGACGTTTGTATGACAATAAAAAGGAGGAACATTTTGGTCACAAAACCTTACTATACGGAGACCTACTTTTTTCACTTTCTAGATGGAACATCCAAATGTCACTTACGGTCTAACGTCCATGACTTTCCTTAGGAAGGACAACATTTCGAAGACTGATTTTTTTTTTTTATTCTATTTTTTTTTTCTTTGTGGTAACTCCGGAACCACTTGCACACTCTGCCTCATTCAAATCTCTTCGAAAACGGTCTCTCAGAGAACGCAACCTTCTGTTAATTTCGAATCCTGTAAACACACATTGAGAAAGAATTTGAGTAAAGTGGCGAAGAAAAAAACCTATAACCAATAGGACTCCATAGTCTGTGGAGGAGTCAGCATGCCCTTGCCTATTCACAATATTAAACATGTACACAGAATGCTATCAACACATTCAGATAGACTGCAATATTTTTATGTTTGGGTCACCACAAATTGAGCATGCAACAAGGACAGCAATAGACACAAATTATGTCCTTCTGGGGCAAGGTGTGCACACTTTAGAGGCGCCAGAAAGAGTGTGCACTGACCTCAAATTTACATGCATTACAAACGGTAAATAACAATACATACAAAGCAGAGTGCCACGTGGTTTGACTCTGCTGCAGCGAGAGACTGAACAGTACATAACTCGCATGTTTCCATAATTTCATTATTCCATAAAAACCGTGACAAGAGGGCATGCTGAAGTTGGGCAACACTTATCACGTTGATCACACTGTTTGGGAGTCACGGTGGACCAATTTGGTGTCGCAAGCTTAAAGATTTCATCCCATAGTTGCTGTGTTCTTACTCTGTCACTGTGGTCCAGACAGGTTGCGTCCCACAAGCCTGGCCTTTCGTGCACCAGGTTTATTAGTTCCTCCTGGGAGACATCTCCTTGGATGTACTTCCTATTGTCCAACTACTGCCTGGGTCATAGGTTGAGTTCACAGATAAACAAACAAAAAAAATATTATTTCTTCAAAACGGATCTTAACTGATCTGACGTTGACGGACATTGTCCATTAACATCAGTTAATCTGTTTTCACGGATCTTGACGTAGCCTTGCACGTTAAAAAAAACGGAAACGGAGGTTAACGGATGGTAACGGATAGTCATTCGTTTGACCATAGGAATGCATTGTCGTCCGTTGACGGATGGAAGAAAAATGGATAGACGGTCGGTTCGTGTGAAAGGGGCTTTGCACACCAAAGTGTATTCCTTTGATCTAAAGGACAAATCGTTACAATCTTTATACTTGGCTCCGCAGCTGAAGAATGTTGTGATACTTGGCAGTTTTTTTTTTCCTTTTTGACGGCTGTCGCTTCAACAGAGCAGAAAATTCTCTGCATAGAAAAAATTGGGAGAATACTTTGTCAAGATCGCAAGGGGGAAAAAAAATTTGCAATAACGATTAATGTATGTGTGTGTGTATATGTATATATGTGTGTGTATATATATATATATATATATATATATATATATATATATATATATATATATATATATATATATATATATATATATATATTACTTTTCTTGAGGTCCAACAATGCCAGGACAGTACAAATACCCCCCCCCCCCTTTTTTTTTTCCTAACACACTGTGACCAGAGCAATACAGTGTTACCATAACAAGTGATCAGGATTTTTTATTTATTTTTTTACACATTATGATTGCATATACCAATGAATTTAATTGGTATAAGCAACAATTTTAACTAAATGAAACTAGTTCATTCAGTTTCTTTTGTTGTGATTAGCTGTGATTGGGCAAAGCTAATCACATGGTGCAGATGGGCTGTGATTATGTCTGTCTGTATCGTGTGATCACTGTGCCCAATCACAGCTAGCAACACCATTGTATACAATGGATGGCATGAAAGGAAGCCATACATTGTTTACAATTGACGTGTGATCTGCTGTGATTGGTCAAAGCGATCAGATGACGCTGGCAGCGGGCCAGTGCAAAAATCAGTCATTGGCTGTGTCTGGTGACAGATATTGCTGCGTGAGAGGCACACTCTGGGACAACGTCATGACATCGTCCCAGTACAACAGTGCTTCCGCCTGGCCTTTATTTTACCATGGGTCGGGCGGGAAGATGTTAAAATAAAACGTTACCAAAAAAAAGCGACAGGAGTGCTACTATCATAGTAGGTAAGGAAAAAGGACAATAGTCCATCCGGTTCAACCTGTGTAGGTGCACGTGTGTCAGTGTCTATATTTCCCATATCCCTGTATGTTGTGTTCTTCAGATGCACATGTAAGAGTCTCCTAAAACTATCAATACTCCCTGGAGCCACCACCAATTGTGGAAGAAAATTCCACATCCCTTTTGCCCTGACAGTGAAAAACCCCCTTTGCAGTTTAAATTTAAATCGCTTCTCTTCCAATCTCAATGTGTGGCCCCTTGTCCTCTTATACTCCTTGTGACTGAAGAAGACAAGGGGCCACACATTGAGTAGGAGAAATGTTAACGCATTTCAATTGCAATGCACAGCACAAGGTAGTGTATGTACTACTTTTGGAAGCGCACTGTAACTGGTTCTGGTGCAGGCAAATGAACTGTGTTTTGGGGTGTCATTAACGTAACATTGACACCCAGTGCAGATCGCAACTGCAGTGCGTTTTAAACAAAGTGCGGGGAAACCTGCAAGGAACCCGGGTTTCCTGCACCACATTCTGGTGTGAACAGGGCATTGCACATGCAACACAATTTATGAATTAGATGGCCGCTAACTCTGCTAAAGCATAGTAACTTTATTAATACAAGCATGTATAAAAATACTTAGCGCACAGAACAGGAGGGCAAGTAGGAGAAATGTTAACGTGCTTTGCACCCCATGGTGCATTTTGGGAGGATTGGGGGAGAGTCACATCCACTCCCCCCAGATTTACTTGGCATTTCACTTGGCTTTGGTAGATATATGAGCAGCCAGGGTAGTGTTGAATGCCCTGAATAAGCACTTTAAAAGATGTTTATCAAACAGCCAGACCATTTAAAATGTTTTAGTTAAGTAAGGCGTTCTTCCTTTGTTTATATTCAGTCTGTCTGCAGTCTTCACTGTTTAATATAGAGCAGCCATTCTCAACCAGGATTCCTCCAGAGGTTGCTAGGGGATTCATGAGCTGTTGTTGATTGACTTCCCTTTTGATAAAGCCTACATAGTTCCAGGCCAACATCACTTGTCCCATTCAGAGGCAACCAGTGCCACCTATCAGTGCAGCCTCATCAGGGCCTCCTGATCAGTGCCCATCAATGCAGCCTCATCAGCGCACATCAATGAAGGAGAAAAATTACCTGCTTGCAATATTTTATAACAAACTATGAAAACAGTTTTTTAAATTTTTTTTTTTTTTTTTTTTTTTTTTTTTTCTAAATTTTTGGTCTTTTTTTGTTTAGCAAAAAATAAAAACCCCAGTAGTGATTAACCGCTTGCCGACCAGCCGCCTACATTATATTGTGGCAGGTTGGCTCTCCTGCGCGAATCACTGTAGATGTACGTCGGCCACTTTTAAAAGAGATGGGGAGCGCGTGCGTGATGCCGGAGCCGATGCGCCAGGTCGGTGTTTGCGTTGTCCGCCGGCCACCTGCAATCGCTCCACAGAGAGCCAGAACGGGGATCTGTCAATGTAAACGGACAGATCTACGTTTTGACAGGGGAGTAGAGAGTAGATCTGCTGTTTCTAGTGATCAGGAATGTCAATAAATGTCACTTGTCCCAAAAAAGTGTCAAGTGTCCGATCTGTCTACCACACTGTCGCAGTCCCGCTAAAAATCGTTGATCACCGCCATTACTAGTAAAAAAATAAATAATAAAAATGCCATACATCTATCCCCTATTTTGTAGATTCTACAACTTTTGTGCACACCAATCAATATACGCTTATTTCAAATTTTTTTTATTTCTTTTTTTTCTGACCAAAAATGCTGCAGGATTTTTAACACCACAACGGAAGTGCAACGGACCAGTGTGAAGACATAAATAGAATTTTTAAAGGGAAACATTTTTCTTAAACGTTTCTTGTGCTAGAGGTGCCAATAATGGCCGACAATAAATTTCATATTAATTTTAAATTTGATTAATTAAAAAGTCGAAGAGAATACAAATATATATTTATTTTGTTCCCGAACCCTTCTCTTTTCCCCATCTCTTGGCTTCTATTCATTCTTTTCCGCTCCTCTATCATTTTCAGTTCAGTTTGAGCTGTACATTGCACCACCCTTTGGATTTTGTAGTTCCACATAGTTGTGGGGAACCTCCCTGGGACCCGTTAGTCCTGACGGTATTATTAACACTTCTAATTACTGCTTTAATTTCTTCTGTTTGTGTTGCCTTATTTTTACCCTTCTTGTGAGCTAATACCTGTTTCAACCTCAATGCTAGCCCCTGCGTGGGCGTAACTTTTGCATGTTAACCACTTGTTAAAACCCAATAAAAACTGAATTGAAACAGAAATATATAATGTGTGTGTGTGTGTGTGTGTGTGTGTGTGTGTGTTTTTTTTTTAAAAACTGTCATTTTCTCATTTTCGGTTTCGTCACCAAAATTTCCATTCGGTGAACCTCTATTAAATATCACCAAAATAAAGCTCTATTTGTGTAAACCAATTGATAAAAATTTCATATGCAACAGCGCTGAAAGCTGAAGCTGAAAATTGGCCTGGGCAGGAAGGGGGTAAATGTGCCCTGTATTGAGGTGGTTAAAGCGGAGTTCTGCCCTCCATGAAAAAAATTAAGTTAGCAGCTACAAATACTGTAGCTGCTTACTTTTACTATTACGACACTTGCCTGTCCAGGGATCCCGCGATGTTGGCACCCCAGACGATTTTCGAATTGGCTCTCAGGTGCTGCCGGTTCTTTACTGCACATGCACGAAGCGCTCTGTGCTTTCTAGCTGGCCCGGCGGAGGAGGGGGGTCGAACTTCCGAGGGACGTTGCCGCGGCGTAGTCTTCTGGAAGTGGGGAGAGTAGCGGCCCCCCCCAACCCCCTGAAAGGTGCCAAATGTGGCACCGGAGGGGGGGAGGAAGCAGATAAGCGGAGCTTCCACTTGTTGGTGAACTCTGTTTTAAGGATGGGTGGGACAGTTGATGGGGTGTTTTTTTTTTTTTTTTGTTTTTTTTTTTTTTTTGTTTTTGTTTTTTACTTTTTTAATGCAGGGAATGCATCTAGATAAAAAGACTAGCCTTTAGAACCTCTTTAAGACATGCCAAACATGCCTTACATGCCCTATTGCCTTATGTTCCTATTTGTTGTTCAGTATTATTTAGTACATGCTACTTATGAAGCTGCTTGGATTGCGATTCTATTGCTGTGTGTTCTACTTTTGCTATTTTATTATTCTAGACACCTGAGCCCTCTGCTTTTCTGTCATAGCTTGTTCATCAAATCCAGTTAGCTACCAGGAGTATGCGTTGTGTGCACTTGTCACTGACATCTGACACAGAACAGCAGTGTCATTACATCCAGGACATGATTACACATCCTGTCTGCTCTGATTATCCGGTCAAGTGAAAATTGTCATTGATGGTATGTAATTCACAAGAAAAAGTAACAAGTAAAATGTCAAATAGTGCAAGAAAAGTCAATACATTTATTGTAATACATATTTAAAACCTGTTTTCATAACCGGTGTATATACTGTAAAAACCATGGTTTCTTTATCGTACATCATGGGACACAGAGCCTTAAGTAATTACTTAATGGGTTATAGGCCACCTTCAGGTGATGGACACTGGTATACCCAATCCAGGGTATTCCAAGTTCACTCCCTATATAACCTCTCCTCCTTCCAGGAGCACATCAGTTTTTTCGCCAGTGTCTAAGGTGTTGGTCACGAGTGAAGATGTGCTCTGAGGAGCTCCAGGAGGGATCCATGCTGGATTTAAATAGCCTCCATAGACCAGATCCATCCAAAGTGCCACTGAGGCCAAAGGTTTTTCCTGTAACGCCTCTCTTTGTAGGGCTGGACCCCGGGACCCAGGGCTTTGGTCATGCTACATTACCTAAAGCTTTCCTGGTGGGGTGCTTTTTACAGGTCCAAAGGAGTGGAACCCCGATATAAAGGGACCCTGTCCTTGAAGGTTTGCTAAACGCAACCCGCCGTGATGGGGTGAAGGTTGGATGTTCTGTTAATTCAGCAAATCCTGCGGTGGGGATAAGGTAAGGGAAGAAACTTAGGAACAGAAAAGTCCACCTATGCATACCTTAATCTGTTGTCTTCACTGTAAAGCTCAGTGTCAGTCTGTGTGTGGCCGCAGCAGCTTGCGCAAGGGGATTCTCTCAGGTAAGAGATCTGCCAAAAATGCTTTCTTCTCCCCCCTGAAGGGACAGAGGGTTAGGGAAACACCAGTGGTGTACCCACCTTGTAATATTCCCCCTCCCCCCTGCCGCGCGGGGTGCGGAGGTCCCGGATTCCATTCCATCTGTGTTCCTTATGATGGCTGGTGTCAGGGGCTCTGCATCCCCCCCCCCCCCCCTTCCCTCGTGTTGGGTCTGTAGACCCAAAAGCCGCCCACGCATAAGCACGGGAACATTTTCAAAAAAGAAACGTGGGTGGGTTTACGGAGGGGGCGGGGCCTAGGCACATCGCCGTACAATGTCCACGAGGACGCGCGGCAGGCAAGGATAATAAAAACACAGCTGACGAGGAGAAAGCAAGCAGTTTGCTCACAGGGACACAGAAGCTGTGGGGCACATGAGGGTTGCAACTGGCATTCCTGATACAGCAAGGACTTTTTTCCCAGCACTAGGCTGAACTTAATAGCGGCTTTACTGTCATGACTATGTTCAGCGATTAAGTGCAATTTAATAGTGCCTCTGTTTTTTGTGCTTAGGACTATGCCTCCCAAAAAAGACACCACAAAAACCAAAAAGGTACCAAAGGTTTCACCTCCAGGCGCTAGGATCTCCAGTCGCATCTCCACACTGTTGTCCATGCCTGAATTACCAATTATGGCAAGCCAGGGTGAGCCATTGGAACAAATTGATGGCACAACTGCTTTTCACATCTCAGCCCCTGTATACGTGACTGAAGATGTCCTTTCCTCCACCCTGCAGGGTCTGGAAGGAAGATTAGCGGCTTTAATCGCATCCGCCATTCAAATGGATAGGAAGTGTGCTAGATACTCCTCCCCCACTTCAGACCCTTTGCAAGGGGAACAGTGGGCACAGGATGAGGTGTTACCGATGATTCCTCTGCTGAGGAAACAACGGTAGATGTTGAACCTTTTTCAGCCTCACAATCGGAGAAATTGCTGATACAATCTCTTATGGAGTTGGTTCGTTCTACTTTCATGCTACCCCTAACGGAGTCTCCTGAAAGCTCAGTTTCTTCCTTGGGTTCCTTAAAACCTTCACAGCCTTTGCATGCATTTCCTGTGCATGCATTACTAGAACAGCTTATTTTTGCTGAATGGGATCACCCGGTTAAGCATTTTCTCCCTCCAAAGAGATTTTCATCTCTCTATCCCATGGAGGAAAAATTTACCAAAAAATGCAAAGTACCAGCAGTTGACGCTGCGATTTCCAGCGTGAGTAAAAGCCTAACTTGTCCAGCAGACAATGCACAAATGCTTAAGGATCCCACATAGATGCCATTAAAGATTCTATTCACCAGGCGTCCCGCCTTACGCTTATGCTACTACATATGCGTGGAATCCTGTGGTTTAAAAAATTGGTCAGCCGAAACACCATGTAAAAACCACCTAACTGCGTTCCCTTTTAATGGGGAGCGGCTATTTGGGGAAGATTTGGACAAATATATCCAAACAATTTCTAGTGGGAAAAGTACTCTTTTGCCAGTGAAAACGAAGTATAAACGCCCTTCATTTAAACGGGCTCTTTCCCCTGTGCCAGAGGTTTCTGCCTCTAGGCAGTGGCAACGGCCTCCACCGTCAGTCTCTAGAGGAAAACTTCAGGGTCAGACCCAGGCTCAAAAGTCCTGGGGCCGGAAACCTGCAAAGCAGAATCCTAAAGCCTCATCATGAAAAGGCAACCCCCCCTCACCAATGTGGGGGGAAGACTGCAGTTTTCAGAAGTCTGGCAAGAGGAAATTCAGGACAGATGGGTCATCTCCACGGTAACGCTGGGGTACAAGCTGGAATTTCGAGACTTTCCACCGTCTCATTTCCTGAGGTCAACCATTCCCAAAGATCCAGAGAAAAGACAATCTCTGTTTCAGGCACTAGAGCGTTTAATATCTCAAGGGGTGATCATACAGATCCCCACAAAAGAGCAAGGTTTGGGGTTTTATTCAAATCTTTTTATGTTACCAAAACCAAATGGAGATGTCAGACCCATTCTAGATCTAAAAAATGTAAATCAGTTCCTAAAGATCTGCTCCTTTCGCATGGAGACGATCATTTCAGTAGTTTCTATCCTTCTAGGAGGAGAACTTCTGGCATCTATCAACATCAGGGATGCATATCTGCATTTTTCTATATTTCCCGCTCACCAAAGGTTTCTGTGGTTCGAGTTAGAACAGCAGCATTTCCAGTTTGTAGCCCTGCCCTTCGGGCTAGCTACAGCACCCCAGGTGTTCACAAAAATGCTGGCCCTACCTCTAGCCAGGTTAAGGGCACAAGGCATGCCAGTGTTGGCGTACCTAGACGATCTATTGCTAATAGACCAGTCGGTGGCTCATTTGGAGCAAAGCGTACACCTTACAACCAGGTACCTGGAAAGTTTGGGTTGGATTCTCAACCTAGAGAAATCTTTCTTAATACCGCTAAAAAGGCTGGAGTACTTGGGTCTGATCATAGACACAGCCCAGGAAAAGGTGTTCTTGCCTCAGGTGAAGATCAACTCCATAAGAGAGCTGGTGCAGATAGTCAGGTCAAAAGGCGATCCCTCCATCCGCCTTTGCATGAGGTTGCTAGGAAAGATGGTGGCTTCATTCAAAGCAGTTCCCTATGCCCAGTTCCATTCAAGACTGTTGCAAAACAGTATCCTGTCTACTTGGAACAAAACAATTCAAGCTTTAGACTTGCCAATGCGGCTGTCCCCAAGAGTGTCCCAAAGCCTCAGTTGGTGGTTACCTGTTTCCTGGTGTGAATCCAAGGCTTGGCACCCTCGGAGATACAGTGGGGACGGAAAGTATTCAGACCCCCTTAAATTTTTCACTCTTTTTGGTATTTTGCAGCAATTTGCTAAAATAATTTAAGTTCATTTTTTTCCTCATTAATGTACACACAGTACCCCATATTGACAGAAAAACACAGAATTGTTGACATTTTTGCAGATTTATTAAAAAAAACTGAAATATCACATGGTCCTAAGTATTCAGACCCTTTGCTCAGTATTTAGTAGAAGCACCCTTTTGATCTAATACAGCTCTGTTTGGGAAAGATGCAACAAGTTTTTCACACCTGGATTTGGGGATCCTCTGCCATTCCTCCTTGCAGATCCTCTCCAGTTCTGTCAGGTTGGAAGGTAAACGTTAGTGGACAGCCATTTTTAGGTCTCTCCAGAGATGCTCAATTGGGTTTAAGTCAGGGCTCTGGCTGGGCCATTCAAGAACAGTCAGGGAGTTGTTGTGAAGCGTCTCCTTCGTTATTTTAGCTGTGTGCTTAGGGTCATTGTCTTGTTGGAAGGTAAACCTTTGGCCCAGTCTGAGGTCCTGAGCACTCTGGAGAAGGTTTTCATCCAGGATATACCTGTACATGGCCGTATTCATCTTTCCCTCGATTGCAACCAGTCATCCTATCCCTGCAGCTGAAAAACACCCCCACAGCATAATGCTGCCACCACCATGCTTCACTGTTGGGACTGTATTGGACAGGTGATGAGCAGTGCCTGGTTTTCTCCACACATACCGCTTAGAATTAAGGCCAAAAAGTTCTATCTTGGTCTCATCAGACCAAAGAATCTTATTTCTCACCATCTTGGAGTCCTTCAGGTGTTTTTTAGCAAACTCCATTCGGGCTTTCATGTGTCTTGCACTGAGGAGAGGCTTCTGTCGGGCCACTCTGCCATAATGCCCCAACTGGTGGAGGGCTGCAGTGATGGTTGACTTTCTACAACTTTCTCCCATCGCCCAACTGCATCTCTGGAGCTCAGCCACAGTGATCTTTGGGTTCTTCTTTACCTCTCTCACCAAGGCTCTTCTGCCCCGATAGCTCAGTTTGGCCAGACGGCCAGCTCTAGGAAGGGTTCTGGTCATCCCAAACGTCTTCCATTTAAGGATTATGGAGGCCACTGGGCTCTTAGGAACCTTAAGTGCAGCAGATATTTTTTTGTAACCTTGGCCAGATCTGTGCCTTGCCACAATTCTGTCTCTGAGCTCTTTAGGCAGTTCTTTTGACCTCATGATTCTCATTTACTCTGACATGCACTGTGAGCTGTAAGGTCTTGTATAGACAGGTGTGTGGCTTTCCTAATCAAGTCCAATCTGTATAATCAAACACAGCTGAACTCAAATTAAGGTGTAGAACCAGGAAAACAAGGAAAAGGAAAACAAATGAACTTAAATGATTTTAGCAAATGGCTGCAATATAACAGAGTGAAAAATTTAAGGGGTCTGAATACTTTCCGTCCCCACTGTATATCATAAGCAGATTTTTTTGCCTTTCTACAAATAGGGGTAGAGATGAAATTGGCCAAGGCCAAGTCTCAGCTTTATCGGTCTTATTTCAAAGAACGCTTGCTACACATTCTTTAGGGGTGATGTGGCTTAATCCGCCTGTCAAACCTCCTTTGAACCCTTGGGACTTGAACTTAGTTTTGTCTGTGTTACAAAAACAGCCATTTGAACCAATACAACATATTCTCTTAGTCCTTCTGACAAGGAAGTTGGTATTTTTGGTTGCTGTATCCTCAGCAAGGAGGGTTTCGGAATTGGCTGCTCTTTCTTGTAAAGAGCCATATTTGATTATTCATGAGGACAGGGTGGTGTTACGCCCTCGTCCAGACTTTTTGCCAAAAGTGGTTTCAGGTTTTCATCTGAACCAAGATATTGTCCTGCCATCGTTTTTTCCAAAACCATTTCCCGGGGAAGAAAAGTCACTACATTGTCTTTATGTGGTGAGAGCAGTCAAAATCTATTTAAAGACAACTGCTCAGATTCTTAAGACTGATGTCTTATTTATTCTGCCAGAGGGTCCTAAGAAAGGACAGGGAGCGTCGAAATCCACTGTCGCTAAGTGGATTCAGCAAGTTATAATTCAAACTTATAATTTAAGGGGTAAGATTCCCCCTTTTCAAGTTAAGGCGCAATCTACAAGGGCGGTTAGTGCTTCTTGGGTAGTGCGTCACCAGGCCTCCATTGCTCAGATCTGTAAGGCCGCAACTTGGTCTTCAGTACATTCATTCACCAAGTTTTATCAAGTGGATGTAAGGAGGTATGAGGATATCGTCTTTGGGCACAGTGTGCTGCAGGCAGCAGTATAGATCCTCAAGTCTGGGGGTACCCTCCGGGTTGTGTCTCCGTCCCCTCAAGTAGCATTGCTTTGGGAAGTCCCATTAAGTAATTACTTAAGGCTCTGTGTCCCATGATGTACTGTACGATAAAGAAAATAGGATTTTTATAACGGCTTACCTGTAAAATCCTTTTCTTGGAGTACATCATGGGACACGGAGGTCCCTCTCCTCTTTTTGGGGTTTAAGTATATTGCTTTGCTACAAAAACTGATGTGCTCCTGGAAGGAGGAGGGGTTTTATATAGGGAGTGAACTTCCTGGATTGGGTATACTAGTGTCCATCACCTAAAGGTGGCCTATAACCCATGTAGTAATTACTTAAGGCTCTGTTTCCCATGATGTACTCCAAGGAAAGGATTATACAGGTAAGCTGTTATAAAAATCCTATTTATTTCTTTTATAGTTCATTGGGGGGACACAGGGTTAATCCTGAAACATGACAATACTGCTGCCTACAGTAGATTCTGGACATTAGTGAACAAAGTTCCCATCATGCACCAGTTATTTGCTAGTGTCCTAGGAGATTGGACGTCATCCGCTTACTGCAGAGCCAGAGAGTTAAAGCGGTAGTCATTCACTCTGTGTTTTATTTTTTATTTTTTTGGGGGGGGGTTTGCAACCTGCAAGGTGAAGCCATAATGTGCTAGTATGCATTGCATACTAGCATTATGAGAAATGTATCTGAATACAAAGCTCTCCAGCGCTGCACTATCACAGCTGAGAGAGCTTCCATATTCACCTGGCTTTCCTTCCGGGTTCGCGGACTCCGGCTCTGTGAGTGGCCAGAGCCGCAATGATGTCACTCCCATGCGCGGCTTACGCCACAGGACTTTGAAGGTAGAAGTCCGAGATGGGAGTTTACTCCCACTGTAATTAATTGCAGTTTTCCAGATTGGCTGCTCCTGCAGGTAGTTGTGGGTGCCTGCTGTGGAACTTCCACACAGATGGAGGGATTGGTTCTGCTGTGTTGCAGAGTGATGTAAATATCCAGGCTGGATGGACAGAAATACAAATCCTTAAGCTGGTAAAATGGCACCTGGAGTTTATCTTTAAAGGAAACCTATGGTCACAGCGTACACTTCTAACATCTGCATTATAATAACAATACAAACAACAAGTTATTAGTGACAATCCAATATAAGATTACTTGAAAAATCTCCTTTCACACTGTGAATTGCTCCCTGTCTACTGGCCATCTCTTTCAACGACTTCCTGGACTCCCTAATTAATAATTAGTTTTTAAAAAAAAAAAAGGGGGGCGCGATGTGCTTAATCAATATATCTTCAATGTTCTAATACATGCATCAACAATTGGTAAAACAAAGTACACAATTGGTGATGGGTTCAAATTCCGATCAAAGTCTCGTGTGAATAATTTATACCATTCAGTCTTTTTAGTGAACAATAACACTGAAAGCTATTCATGATATAACAAATGTGTCCAAAAACTTCTTGTCCTTCACCTTAAATGAACATGTGATTCACCCAGAGAACCAGTGAAACACTATACCAGGGGTCTCCAAACTTTCTAAACGAAGGGCCAGTTTACAGTCCGCTGGACTTTGGCCATTGGGAGTAGAAATAGTCCTGGCGTCAGTGGTAGTAAACAATGCATCTTTGGTGTCACCTCCTCAGAAATACCATCACTCATGCATGGAGACCAGAGGGAAAATGCTCATAGTGTAATATTTATAAACTACAGACGTAAAATTATATAAAATTCTCTTACATCTCGGCACGAAGGCAGCCAGTATGCATGCATCAATGTGTAAGGCCTCGTACACACGGTACGAAAATCAGAAGGGAAAAGTCTGAAGATGAGCTGTCTGCAGATTTTCGGATCGTTACTACGGACGATTTGACTTTTACTTCAGACAAAAGCTGGATGTGCAGGCTATAAAATTTTCCTCTGATGTGAACTCCAACGTCTGATTTTTGGATGGTCAGTACAGAAATCCGTCACACAAGTCAAAAGTACAACCACGCATGCTCAGAATCAAGAAACGACTGGGAAGAGTTTGGTCTTGTAAATTACTGTTCGTAATCTAGAATTAACATTAGTGACGCGGCAATTGATGAAATGTCAAAATTTTCATCTTTAATGGGATAATAATGAAGCTGCTTTGCATGTAGTTATGCCAAACGTATTTTAAAAGGCATTTGTTTTGTACGATCACCAAACGTCTACTAACATGAAATTAGCAGAAGGGGCCCAAAAGGTGGCGCTTAAGAAATGAACTTCCTCTTTATACTCTCATAGTACGTCACTACGTTCGTCTTCGTCAAACGACAATTTGCGGATAGTTAGTATGCTAGACAAAATCCTGCACACAAGCTTTTGACAAAAATCAGATGCAAAAATCAGATGCATACCGGAAGTTATGTATCGAACTGGATGTTGTGGAAGTCCCACTGCTACGCTGATGTCATCAATGTAAGCCAGAGATCAGATGAGAAATGGACAGGATATGACTGATGATATTAAAGGGGTTGTAAACCCTTGTGGTTTTTCACCCCAATGCATTCTGTGCATTAAGGTGAAAAACCTTCTATAGTGCAGCACCCCCCCAGACTCCCCTTTACTCGCCTGAGCCTGGTCTTTCCAGCACCGGGAACGAGCACACCAGCTCCAGCTGGTGTCTCGGGTCACGATTATATAGATTGATAGCAGCGCAGCCATTGGCTCCCGCTGCTGTCAATCAAAGACAATGATGCGGGGGGCGGGGCCGAGTCCTGTTGTCTGTGTCAATAGATGCAGCAACAGGACACGGGAACGCGCCAGCACGAGTACCCCCAGGGAGAATGCTTCTCCAGTAGGGGAACTTGAAAAGAGGAGGAGCCGCTGAGGGACCCCAGAAGAGGAGGATCAGGGGGACACTGTGCAAAACCAACTGCACAGAGGAGGTAATTATGACCTGTTTGTTATTTAAAACAAAGGTTTAGTTATCCTTTAACTTTCTCAGAGGATAGACTGGGTGCCTAGCCACACTTCCATGTCAGGTTTGTAATTGGTTGACAGTACAGGCGTATACATGTAACTTTGGTCACAGTTTGGAAATATCCTCTTAAACAAATTCTACATGTATTATTTTCTGTTGTCAGCCTTCTCCTAGTGAATTTGTACAATGAAATAGCTCAGTGTTTGGTTGGTCTTTCCTCACACTCTAGTTGCTTTGTTTCATCATATTTCTTAATTCTCCTCTATGCTGAATGAAAAACAGTTATTGTAAATGAAATCCTGTATTTTATAGTCTACGTGACAAATTCCTTGTGTAATGAGGGAGCATCACATGATTTCAGCATGACCCAATAACCACCTTTGGGGCAATGTTTGTGTAAGTTGTGCTCACCCTTGAATTCTGCGGAGATTTTCCATAAACTCGGAATGTTAATGGTGTCAGAAGAGTCATATAAAATAGAAGTATTCGGCTCGGTTCACATACAGTATCTCACAAAAGTGAGTACACCCCTCACATTTTATGTAAATATTGTATCTTTTCGTGTGACAACACTGAAGAAATGACACTTTGCTACAATGTAAAGTAGTGAGTGTATAGCTTGTATAACAGTGTAAATGTGCTGTCCCCTCAAAATAACTCAACACTCAGCCATTAATGTCTAAACCGCTGGCAACAAAAGTGAGTACACCCCTAAGTGAAAATGTCCAAATTGGGCCCAAAGTGTCAATATTTTGTGTGGCCGCCATTATTTTCCAGTACTGCCTTAACCCTCTTGGGCATGGAGTTCACCAGAGCTTCACAGGTTGCCACCGGAGTCCTCTTCCACTCCTCCATGAGGACATCACGGAGCTGGTGGAAGTTAGAGACCTTGTGCTCCTCCACCTTCTGTTTGAGGATGCTCAATAGGGTTTTGGTCTGGAGACATGCTTGGCCAGTCCATCACCTTTTACCCTCAGCTTCTTTAGCAAGGCAGTGGTCGTCTTGGAGGTGTGTTTGGGGTCGTTATCATGTTGGAATACTGCCCTGCGGCCCAGTCTTTGAAGGGATGGGATCATGCTCTGCTTCAGTATGTCACAGTACATGTTGGCATTCATGGTTCCCTCAATGAACTGTAGCTCCCCAGTGCTGGCAGCACTCGTGCAGCCCCAGACCATGACACTCCCACCACCATGCTTGACTGTAGGCAAGACACACTTGTTTTTGTACTCCTCATCTGGTTGCTGCCACACACGCTTGACACCAGCTGAACCAAATAAGTTTATCTTGGCCTTATCAGACCACTGGACATGGTTCCAGTAATCCATGTCCTTAGTCTGCTTGTCTTCAGCAAACTGTTTGCAGGCTTCTTTTGCATCATCTTTAGAAGAGGCTTCCTTCTGGGATGACAGCTATGCAGACCAGTTTGATGCAGTGTGCGGCGTATGGTCTGAGCACTGACAGGCTGACCCCCCCCCCCCACCACTCCAACCTCTGTAGCATTGCTGACAGCACTCATATATGTCTATTTCCCAAAGACAACCCCTGGATATGACGCTGAGCACATGCACTCAACTTCTTTGGCCGACCATGGCGAGGCCTGTTCTGAGTAGAATCTGTCCTGTTAAACCTCTGTATGGTCTTGGCCACTGTGCTGCAGCTCAGTTTCAGGGTTTTCGTAACTCATCGGGGATTCCCCTGATGAGTCACGAGACCCTGTGATGTAATGCGTAGTGGAGGGGCAGATTGGTTTGGCAAGATGTTTTTGCATCTCTCACGGAGAGGCACGAAGTAGCTGCAGCATCGTGGTTTTATGATATACCAGTGTTGCCAACCTACCAGATTGAAATTCACTGACACGAGACACATTTACTGGCACAACAAAGTTTTTACTGACATTTACAAAATTGCTGTTTTATGTGCATATTTCAGTATTTAGACTACAAACAAGTGCAATATGCAATTAGCAATGTGAATTAAGGTAGATATATTGAGGCAAAAAACATATTTCATATTTTATTTTAATATAGTAAGCAGCTCAGGAGGACAAGAAATTAGAATGGGCAGACACATGCATGAAGTTGACTCTGACTCTCACAGTGACAGCAGCGCAGATGACAATGACATCTCATGACACGAGTCACAGTGACAGTCTCTCCCCAATGCCAGGCGGTCCACTCGTGTCCAAACAGCACTGAGAGTCCCGTTCCCGGCCTACCTTGCTCCCAATACTGCATAAACGAAGCTCCGACCGCTCCCCTTGGCCTCTTTGCATCGCACAACATGCTCAGGCACTGCCTCCACCAGACCGGCCCCCTGCCGGTGCCACCCACACACACTGTAGCATACACTCGGATGGTCTCGGCTGGCTCCAAACCATAACTGCGCATGTGCAGTGCTGAGCCGAGCATCACAACCATATTTTTAACTGGCAATCCCTTTTCTTTTGGCAGGAGAAAAATGCCTGTTTTTTTACTGGCTGTCAGTAAAAATACTGGCGGTTGGCAACACTGTGAGCACCTTTTTAAATGTGAGCTCTATGCACATTTTTTAATAAACTGAATATTGTTTGAAAACGATATAAGCACTATTTAGAGCTCTTTTTCTCTCATATATATTGAGTCATAATGGAGGTACATCAATGGAGCAACGAGGAAGAAAGCATAATCTGTTAGTCCGGAGTGACTAAAAAACTTTATTTGATCAAACTTAAGTATGAGGTCACACTCTGTGAGGTGAGCGCATTTCTTATGGGGGAGCACTGAGGTGAATAGATACAAAGCATGCATTTTTGAGAATTGGTGAAGAGAAGTTACAACTTGTTTCTGACATTTTCATTAAATATTTGACTTCACTCAAGCACAGGATTTATATTGCAAGAAGAAATACACATGAATGCATCATATTATTGTAGATTCACATGTCATTATGTTGCCACTTATTTGCACAGGAGAATTGATAAACTAAGTGGTTGGATAGATTTATTAGAACTAGCACAGCATTATTTGTTTTGTGTGTGGATGAAGTATAAAAGGGTCTTGTGTGTTTTTCAGTCTGGTTCAGATGCGATTTAAGTGTCAAATTTGCACCGAAACAGCTGATTAGAAACTGCACCGGACTCTGCCCAGAAACCGGCCCCACATATATGTAAACCCAGCCTACTAGAATAAAATGACTGGTGGGGGATGTCCCACTAATGCAGGGGTCTCAAACTGGTGGCCCTCCAGCTGTTGTGAAACTACAAGTCCCATGAGGCATTGCAAGGATGACAGTTACAAACATGACTCCCACAGGCAGAGGCATGATGGGACTTTTTGCAACAGCTGGAAGGCTGCCAGTTTGAGACCCTTGCACTAATGTCTACAGTTATATACATGTGTAAGTTTTTTGTAATATATATATATATATATATATATATATATATATATATATATATATATATATATATATATATATATATATATATATATATATATATATATATATATATATATAATATTTTTTCCTCTATCACACTGAAAGTAGAGTGAGCCATTCCTGCCATGTTATACACCGAGATTCACATCAACCGTGGGCTCCCAATCGATCCACCAATGATAATCGGAAAAGAATGAGGATGGGATCTCTGTGTAATGCAATTAATCTTTACATCGAAAATCCATCTTCATGTGCAAATAATAGATCCAACAAGCATTTGTACAGTTTCCAGCAACACTCTGGGTAGCTATGGCACTTTTCCAATGTATCTATGGAAGGATGGTTGTCACCCTAGGCTGCGATATGCAGTACAAACATGTCCGTGTCGTTTCATCTCCAACTCCATTAGAGTCCTTTTACATGGTAGATCTGATCAGGTCTGCCTGTCAGTTTTTCAAACTGATCTAATCATATAGTCCATGCATTCCTTTAGACCGGCATATGTAAACAGACTTGTGTCTGTTTGCACCTGCCTACCTCCAGGTCTGAGGAGGACTGCGTTCTCTCCTGCTTGGGCGGACCGGATTGGAGACAGCTGGGTGTAAACAGACAGTGGAGTCCGTTTTGCACCTGGCCACTCATAGAATGGAGATGGGTCTATCCGTGTCAACTCTGCTGAAACTGAGCAGGCGCAGACCTGTCATCCACCTGCTCTGATCAGTGTACAGATCCCCTGCTGATTGGAATGGAAGGAACGCATGAACTACTTTGAAGTCGCTGCAACTTTAAGTTGCATAGATATGAGCTGTACTTTTTGGAAAGCATGGAGTGCAACTTGTCATGCGACGTTAGGGGTCTAAAGTTGCATGACAAGTCGCACAAATGTGAATGGAACAGTTTGGAACACTGAGTGGGAAGGATCAGCAATCCACAGTGGTCACATGATCGAAAGCTGGTGCCACTGGCTACCAACCTTTAGCCCAGGCCAAGAGTGGCCTTTGTTCTGGGAGCGCGTTGTCAGCACATGAATGTTTACCCCCCCCTCACTTGAGAAATGTTGTTTAGTGTGTTTTAAAAACTTCAGTATGATGCAATTGGTCCCCACCCACATACAGATCGTTCTCTTTTTTTTTTTTTTTCTTGCGCTCATATTTTTTTTTTTTGGGCCAATTTGCTTTAAACTGAGTTTGGTTAGCCTGTGGCGTCGGCGCTCATGGAGGAGGCTACACAGTGGAGGAATAATAGGCAGTGTTGCTAAGCTTGTCAAAGGGAAATCATTTGATCAGTCAGCAAGACCACATGACAAACAGCTGAGAGGAATTAGATGGACTTTTCAGTGAGAATGGCTTTTGTGAGCGCCTCAGTGCTTCCTGCACACTCCAATCAGATGCTCTTTATATGATTTTTCTTTTTTTTTTTTTCACCAGCAACACAGAGTTCGCATTTTTTGGGCGCTGATATGTGGAATGAATAAGGAGATCTGAACCGTGTGTCCACCTGAGCCTTCAGACGGAGAAAAGAGCGTGTTTCCTCAGAGCAAGGTATGGCCTCCTTCTCCTTCTTGGGTTTGTGTTTTTCCCTGTTTCTTTTAGCTTTTTACCATTTGTTTGTTCTATCTTCTCAAACTGAAAACTCCACGTCTGGGTGACGTTTATTTTCTGCTGCCGGCGTAATAGTGGGTACACACAATAAGATAATCAGGCGAACGATCGTACAGTTTTCCTCATTGTTTCACAGCAAAGTCAAAACAGAGGATAGAACTAATGCAACAAAATTTCTCATACAACAAAGACTTTATTTTGTTGTTTTATTGTTTCTGATCATGTGCAGTCTTTCATATCTGATTTTTCTCATATGAAAACAGTATACATTAACCATCTGCCCTCCGGAAGATTTACCCCCTTCCTGACCGTTTTTTTTTTTTTTTTTTTTTTTTAGCAATACGCTACTGCATTACTTTAACCGACAAGTGCGCAGTCATGCGACGCTGTACACAATTATTTATGTCCCTTTTCCCCACAAATAGAGCTTTCTTTTGGCGGCATTTGATCACCTCTGCGGTTTTTACTTTTTGCGCTATAAACAAAAAAGCAGACAATTTTGGGAAAAAAAAAATATATATTTTTTCATTTCTGCTATAAAACATATCCAGTAAAAAAACTGAAGAAAAATACATTTCTTCATCAATTTTAGATCAATATGTATTCTGCTACATATTTTTTCGTAAAAAAAAAAATCCCAATAAGCGTATATTAATTGGTATGCGCAAAATTTATAGCGCCTGCAAACTATGGGATATTTTTATTGATTTTTTTTTTTTACTAGTAAGGGTACTTTCACACTGGGCGGGGGTCCATTATCGGTAAAGCTCCGCTAGTTTTAGCAGCACTTTTCGGCCGCTAGTGGGGCGCTTTTAACCCCCGCTAGAGTCCAAAGAAAGGGTTAAAAGCACCGTGTTGCTTTGCAGGTGCTTCAGCAGCACTGCCCATTCATTTAAATGGGCAGGGTGTTTTAGGAGTGGTGTATACACCCAAACTTCCCCAAAGGTGCTGTTTGCAGGACTTTGTTTTTCCATCCCACAAGCGCACCGTCCCAGTGTGAAAGCACTCAAGCTTTCACACTGGGGAGGCGTGAGAGGAACTTTACAGGCGCTATTTTTAGCGCTTAATCGCCTATAAAAAGCGTCTCAGTGTGAAAGGGGTCTTATGTCCGCGATCTACAACTTATGGCGGGATTGCGGCAGACAAATTGGACACTGACGCTTTTTGGGGACCAGTGACACTAATACAGTGATCAATGCTAAAAAATATGCACCGTCACTGTACTAATGACACTGCTCGGGAAGGGGTTAACATCAGGGACAATCAAAGGGTTATATGTGTTCCTAGGCAATGCTTTTGTACTGTAAGGGAGGCGCTTTTACTAAAGGAAGGCATAGATCCGTGTTCCTGCTTTGCAGACACACAGGATCAATGCCTTCCCTACTGACAGAACAGCGATCTGCCTTGTTTACTTAGGCGGGTCGCCTTTCTGCCTGTGTACTGAACAATCAGTGGGTACCAGCAGACATTGAGTTAGTATATACAACAAGTCCGCGCTTAGGAATGAAGGGGTTGCGGCCTCCCCTAATTAGTTCCTGATGGGACTATTATTGTACTTAATACCAGCAGACATTGAGTCTGCAGTACCCACCTCTGGGCTCCTGCTGTGTGTGATCGGAGCAGGCCGGCAGTGCGTGTCCCAGACCCGGAAGTGTCAGATCATGTACTAGGTATGTGATCTGGCACAGAGTGGCCGCTCTGCCGCAGTATATCTACTGTGGGTGGGTCAGCAAGTGTTTAAACGAAAATCATTAGTTCTGTTCACGTCCGAGAAATTTTGGAGTTCTCTACCTCCGCCCCCAACCTTCTGGGACACGTCACAGGTCCCAGTAGGCTGCAGGACCATTCACAAAATGCAGCGTGGCCTGAGCATGCGCAGTGTGAAGCCACAAGGTGTCACAGCCGGCTGCCTACAGTTAACATGCTGGGACTGTTGAAAAACCAGCCTGGGTGAGGATGGCGCTGGATCCTTGGGCAGGTGAGTGTCTGTTTATTAAAAGACAGCAGCTACAATTTTTGTAGCTGCTGGCTTATAATTTTTGCAGACCTGACCAAGGAGCCACTATAAGGCTGGGTTCACATTGATGCAGCTCTGCATGCTGCGTTTTGCATGGACATGGTAGCCCGTTGATTTGGATGGGCTGCCATGTCTCCTTAAACACAGGCATCTACCTGCACTGCACTATTTCCAGTGCGGGAGTGATTTTCCAGTGCATGCGGCATGCCCTTAGGCTTAATGGCACTCACACGCATCTCCTGCATTTTTTCTGTGCGGGTGGTGGCTGCTGCGGGAATAGGCATGGAACTGCACTGCACAGATATGAACCTAGTCTTAAGGTCAGTTTCAAATTAGTTTGTGCTTTGCTTCAACTTTGGTCTGTCTTGATATTTGCCTTCTTTAGTGCTCCGCATGACACGATTCAAATTAGGAGAAGGGGTGGCAATATACGTCAAGGAGGCTATGCACGGCTCAGGGATGACCTCAACAGTCTGCTGCTGCTCCCCTATTAGCAAATCACAGGCAGCAGCATGGCCATGATCATTCTGTATTGCTTTTAAAGGGACCTATACTGTGGAACCAGTGTCCAAAAAACCAAGCAGAGGGAAAAGGACTTGTCACCAGTGGTTTGTGCGCTCTCTCTCTCTCTCTCTTTCGTTTTACTGGTGAGGGGTGGGGTAATGATCAACAAGCAGCAGCAGAGGTGGATAAGCCCAAACCTACGGAATGTAGGAGCAGGGACATCAGAAAGTGCACTGCGATATCTTGAGGAATTCAAGGCAAAAGGTTTTAGGGAAGCCACAGTTAAAAATAAATAAATAAATAAATAAATATATATATATATATATATATATATATATATATATATATATATATATATAATATTAGGGAGTAGTGGGGTCAGGGTACCTGGCTTTGCTGTCTAGCAAATGTGAATGGATCTTAAAAATTAAGTCTGGTCCAAATTTTGATTGCATAGTTCCATTGATCCATCTTAGACAATAGTTCATAGCTCATACTAGAGAGATTGTTGTGAAGTTACAAGTCCCTGTAGTAGTTGCTGTTACTAGAGTGATCACCACTATCTTCCAGGTCTTGTGCTGAGGGACTTCCCTTCTTCTGCACAGTCACTGCAGGGGGTTGCTTGCTCATCACTGCCACCATTCACAGGACAAATGTTATGCCCGTACACACGGTCGGATTTTCCGATGGAAAATGTTTAATGGGAGCTTGTTGTTGGGAATTCTGACCGTGTGTAGGCTCCATCGGACATTTTCCATCGGAATTTCCGTCGCACACAATTTGAGATCTGGATCTCAAATTTTCCGACGACAAAATCCGTTCTTGACCGTGTGTATGCAAGACAAGTTTGAGCCAACATCCGTAGGAAAAAAAACATGGATTTTGTTGTCGGAATGTCCGTTCGTGTGTACGGGGCATTATTTTTTTTTTTTAATGAATACAATGCGTTCTGTGAATGGCGGTAGTGCAGAGCATGTGACTTCTTAATCCCTTCTGCATCTTGTTCAGCATTACTGCCATTCACAGAATGCCTTGTATTTTTTTTCAATTAATACACAGCGTTCTCTGATTGGAAGAGGGGCAGGATCATAATATCACTGCCCTGCCTCTCCATTCTCAGGACCCAGAAGATCGTCGGCTACTACAGTGATTTGCAGCATCACTAGCAATTGCTCAGGTATAAGATACGCATACTTTACTGGACTTATGCAGTAAAAATCATACCTAGACTTCATCTAGCGGTTTGCTTAGAGTTCTGCTGTAAACTGTAAACTAAAAGGAAACACTTTTTTTATTTATTTTTTTTTGCCCTCCCTTCTTTCTACTCTTGAAGGGCTGGATGATAAATAAACTTTTTTTTTTTTAACTGATCTGTTTTCTTTTGTGTAAATATGTTATGGTTTTTCTTTAATTTTGAAATCTGTTATAAAAAATGTAAAAAAAATAGTCTGTTTAAAAAAAAAAAAAGAAAAAAAAAAGGAAAAAAAAAAATTAATATAAAACTGACACATTTTTACATTTTTTTTCAACAAAATCTTCTTGTAAAACAAAAATCATATTACAGTTATTTGTATAAAAAATGCTGGCATGAAAAGCATGTCATGCCTTATTGATTTGGATGGCAGGCCTCCCCTCCCAGTGACTCGGGAAAGTTATTTGTGCTGCACAGACGGTCGTTGAAATAATCTCCCCCTGTCATCAGGCTGTTTTCATTGTATGAAAGCAAACGCAGCACAGACCTGTCATCCGTCCTGTCTTAGCATTGTGTGTGTGTGTTTGTGTTTTGTGTTTGTGTTTTTTTATTATTCTACTGCAGTTGCAATATTTCTGTTGAAAGTCATACTACTTAGCAGCAATGTAGCAGATGTACTGTGAGGAAAAAAGTATTTGATCCCCTGCTGATTTTGTATGTTTGCCCACTGACAATGAAATGATCAGTCTATGATTGTAATGGGAGGTTTATTTTAACAGTGAGACAGAATAACAAAAAAATCCAGAAAAATGTATTTAAAAAAAGGTATAAATTGAATTGCGTTTTAATGAGTGAAATAAGTATTTGCCCTCTTCACAAAACATGATTTAGCACTTGGTGGCAAAACCCTTGTTGGCAATCACAGAGGTCAGACGTTTCTTGTAGTTGGCCACCAGGTTTGCACACATCTCAGCAGGGATTTTGTCCCACTCCTCTTTTCAGGTCATCTCCAAGTCATTAAGATTGAGGCCGATGTTTGGTAACTCGATCCTTCAGCTCCCTCCACATATTTTCTATGGGATTAAGGTCTGGAGACTGGCTAGACCAATCCAGGACCTTAATGTGATTCTTCCCGAGCCACTCCTTTGTTGCCTTGGCTGTGTGTTGTGGGTCATTGTCATGCTGGAATACTCATCTACGATCCATTTTTAATGCCCTGGCTGAGGGAAGGAGGTTCTTACCCAAGATTTGCAGCACATAGGCCCGTCCATTGTCCCATTTGATGTGGTAAAGTTGTCCTGTCCCCTTAGCAGGAAAACACCCCCAAAGCATGATGTTTCCACCTCCACGTTTGACGGTGGGGATGGTGTTCTTGGGGTCATAGGCAGCATTCCTCCACCTCCAAACATGGCGAGTTGAGTTGATGCCAAAGAGCTTGATTTTGGTCTCATCTGACCACAACACTTTCACCCAGTTCTCCTCTGAATCATTCAGATGTTCATTAGAAAACTTCAGACGGGCCTGTACTTGTGCTTTCTGGAGCAGAGGGACCTTGCGGGCGCTGCAGGATTTTAGTCCTTCACAGCGTAGTGTGTTACCAATTGTTTTCTTGGTGACTATGGTCCCAGCTGCCTTCAGATTATTGACAAGATTCTCCCGTGTAGTTCTGGGCTGATTCCTCACCGTTCACATGATCATAGAAACTCCACGAAGTGAGATCTTGCATGGAGCCCCAGACCGAGGGAGATTGACAGTTATTTTGTGTTTCTTCCATTTGCGAATAATCGCACCAACTGTTGTCACCCTCTCACCAAGCTGCTTGGCGATTAGTCTTGTAGCCCATTCCAGCCTTGTGTAGGTCTACAATCTTGTCCTTGACATCCTTGGACAGCTCTTTGGTCTTGGCTATGGTGGAGAGATTGGAATCTAAATTGCTTCTGTGGACAGGTGTCTTTTATACAGGTAACAAGCTGAGATTAGGAGCACTCCTTTTTAAGACTGCTCCTAATCTCAGCTCGTTACCTATCTAAAAGACACCTCGTAGCCAGAAATCTTTCTGATTTTGATCAAATACTTATTTCACTCATCAAAATGCAAATCAATTTATAACTTTTTTGAAATGTGATTTTCTGGATATTTCTGTTGTTGTTCTTTCTCTCACTGTTAAAATAAACCTACCATTAAAATTATAGACTGATCATTTCTTTGTCAGTGGGCAAACGTACAAAATCTGCAGGGGATCAAATACTTTTTCCCCTCACTGTAAGTTGTTGATCACCCTTCCTCCGAAAAAAAAAAATAAAATAAAATGTATAATAAAAAGGAAAATGGTCACTTGTGACCTAAAGTGATCGTAAACAATATTCTTATTCTCTCCATACACATGCCCTACATGATGGCATTGTAATCTATTTTCATTGAATCTTCTTCTTTTTTTTTTTTTTTCCTCCTTGTAACGCCCTCCTTAACATCCAAACCTCTAATTTTCCCCATCACTTCCCTTTGGAACAAATAGTGCACATTAGTGGCAGTTGTATGCACTGATCTATGCATACTACACATACCATAGTCCATTTTGGTAGAGGGCAAGAGAGGGTGGCTATGTTCCTACATACAGTAGCTCATGGCGATTGAGCGTAGCCACCGTCTTAACTGGAAATCGGCAGGAAAAAAAAAAGAAGTTTGGAGGAGGCTGAGAGCAACATAAACTTTTTTTGAGTTAAAAATACATGAATATAATTTTTTTTTTTTTTTTTAACCTCACTTGACCTCCGGAAGATTTACCCCCCCCCTCCTTTCATGACCAGTGCGACACGGCACTGTGTTATTTTAACTGACAATTGCGCGGTCATATAACGCTGTACCCAAACACAATTTATGTCCTTTTTTCACACAAATAGAGCTTTCTTTTTTAATTTATTGTTTAATACTAGTAATAGTGGTGATCAGCGACTTAGCGAGACTGCAATATTGTGGCAGACAATCGGACACTAACTGACGCTCTTGACACTTTGCGGGAACCAGTGACACTAATACAGTGATCAGTGCTAAAAAAATATGCACTGTCACTGTACTAATGACACTGGCTGGGAAGGGGTTAAAAATCTAGGGTGATCAAAGGGTTAACTGTGCCTAGCAAGTGTTTGTGTTTACTATGTGTGGTGCTTTCACTAGGGGAAGAGATGGATTTAGGTCCTTGCTTAAAGAATCCCCCCCCAGGAACAGAACTCTGCCTTGTTTTAGCTGCATTCTGAGTCTCTGCCCAACGATCAGCTGGTGCCTGCGGACATCTAGTGCTGGGAACCCCCAGATTGGCTTCTGCTGTGAATAATCCCAGCAGAAGCGGCATGCCATCTGCAGGCGGAAGTGCAGGATCACGCACAGCTATAGCAGTGAAACTGCTATAGGACGGTCAGCAAGTGGTTAAACCAGAGTCTAGTGTCACTTTAAAGAATAAGTCCACTTTTGTTGAGAAATACGTTCCCCTCTGGGTGAACTATGTACATTGCAGGGATTTAAACAAACTTTGGTGCAGATGCCTACCTTTTTGTTATTCTTAAGGAATAGCTGTTTGTTTCTCTGTGTCCATGTGTGTCAAGTGAATCTGTATGGGAGTGGTTTTATAATTATCAGTCAGCTGCTGCACCTGCAGGGCTCTAATGAGAAAAGCAGTAAGGTCTGCATCCCTTTAGACGTGATTTCCCTTTGAGAGTATCGCACCAAAAATTTAATTTTTGATGCAGAGGATGCTGAAAATTTGAATTGTTCTGGGAAAATCGGTAAGCCAATCACACAAGCAGTAAATTACATATCTTGGGGGGGGGGGGGGGATTCTTTACATCGTCTGTGTACAAAATGCCTCCATGTAGCCATGTTGCGTTTTAAATTACAGCGCTGCAAATTGAGGCTTGGTTCACACTACTGCGACCTGAAAGTCACGACTTTCTGGGTGAGTTCCTGCCGATTTGCTGGCAACTTCAGTACTACTTTGATGCGACTTGATGCAACTTCATGTTTCTGTGATGTAAAAAAATGAGACAGATAAATAACTTCAGAATTTTTTGCACCTTTTTAATGTGACCTATAAACTGTACAACTCCAATTGAAAAACTGAAATCTTTTGGGGGGCGGGGGGTAGTAAAAAATAAAAAAAAAATAAAATAATGTGGTTGCATAAGTGTGCACACCCTCTTATAACTGGGGATGTAGCTTTGTTCGGAATTCAGCAATCACATTCAGGCTCCGTTTCCACTTGTGCAACTTTTCCTGCGACTTTTTTTTTAAACTTTTTTAAACTTGCAGGTTGAATGGGAAAAGAACAAAATAATCATGTATGGCCTGCCTAAGGCATCATTTATGTTGCTCCTTTTGCTGAGTTTTATTTACATGTTTTTTTTTATTTGGCATGTACATTCGTACTGCGTTTTAAAAACGCATTTGTCGGCATCTGGTGTATACAAGCCCTAAGTGTAACCAAATTTACATGGTTTTCTCCTGTTTTAGTTTATTTTATGCCATTTCTGTGTTAGTGTGTAATATACTCTTTCATAGTAGTCGTTGCTGCTATTTTTTATTTATTTTTTAATCTACATTTTCCTTGCACATGACTAGAACGCTCTAAGCCATTGACGTCAGCCTGTTTGACTCAGAGGGTTTTGGTGTGGGAATAGGTTGGCACTGGCTGGTTTGCTGCCAAGTTGTAAAATGGGAGGAATACAGAGGAGCTGTCTGGGGTATGAATTCCACAACCATGTGACCAAATACCATTAGCTTTCAGTTATCCATTTGTTAATTGTATAGTAAACCTCAGGATTATTATTTAATGCTTACGATTATAGTTGGGCATTGAAAGACAGAGCTATAAATATTCTAAAAAAAAAAACAAAAAAAAAACCGCAGTTTGGTTATATAAGCGACTGAAGCCAACTAAGCAACTTGCCATGGGACCTGATCAATCTCAGTAGGAGGGGTGTAAGGCTGACTTTGGACTATTAAACCCAAAAACAAATATTCAGTATATCGCAGCTTACCGATTCTTAAAGTGGAGGGCCAACCTAACAAAAAAATTGCATGAAAAATCCTGAAAAAAAAAAAAAAAAAATATTTGAAAAAAAAAAAAATTTTAAACTTGCCAAAGCCCTTGTTGCTAGGCAGTCTTCCTAATCTGCTTCTTCCTATTCCGCGGCGTGTTCTGCTCCTCGGTGAGCGGCCCTATTGTCTTCTGGGAACTGTGTGTGTTCCCAGAACACCACGGGGCCATTCACAGAGTGCCGCGCCGCTCGCGCGTGCGCAGTGGGAAACTGGCAGTGAAGCCGCAAGGCTCCACTGCCTGTTTCCCTTGCTTAGGATGGGGGTGCCGGGACCCCGAGAGCCGAGGGACGGGGCGGCCGACATCGCGGGCACCCAGGACAGGTAAGTACTTATTTAAAGTCAGCAGCTACAGTGTTTGTAGCTGCTGACTTTTACATTTTTTTTTATTTTTCAGGGATGGAATACCGCTTTAAAGTGTACCTAAATGCAAAACTTTTTTTTTTTTCTTTAAGTTTTGGATGGACTGGCGAGAGATTAGAACCCCTGCCTTTTTATTGCTGTCTGTGCCCGTTGGGGACATTCCGCTTTTCTATTTGTCCTGTTTACTGTTATCACTTAGACCCCTTTCACACCGAGCCGCCTATAGCGTCGGCGGTAAAACACCGCTAAAACCCATCGGATTTGCGGCACATTTCGGCCGATAGCGGGGCGCTTTTACCCCCCGCTAGTGGCCGAGAAAGGGTTAAAACCGCCCAGCAATGCGCTGCAATAGCAGCGTTTTGTCGGCGGTATCCCAGCGCTGCCCCATTGATTTCAATAGGGAGCAGCGGTGGAGGAGCGGTAAACACACTGCTCCTTCACCGCTCCAAAGAAGCTGCTGGCAGGACTTTTCCTGATGTCCTGCCAGCGCACCGCTCCGGTGTGAAAGCCCTCGGGCTTTCACACTGGAAACAATGGAGCAGCTGTTTGAGGGCGGATTGCAGGCACTATTTTTAACGCTATAGCGCCTGCAAAACGCCCTCGGTGTAAAAGGGGTCTATAATCCTTGCTTGCTCTATCCAATATAAAAAGAGTCTGATTTTAATTTTACTTTAAATGCAGCAACTGCATTTTGTTCCCTTTCTTTTTTTTTTTTTTTTCCGTTTAAAAAAAAAAAAAAAAAATTTCAACCCACTGATGTAGCCAGTTGGGCTTGGTTCACACTGCCGCGACTTGGGATCCGACTTGTGAGACCCCAAGTCGCGTGACATGTGCAATCCCATGTTAATCAATGAGAGCCATCTTAGCACTACTGAAGTCGCTCCAACTTTAGAAAAGGTTCCTGTACTACAAGGGGACTTCTATCTGACTTGTGCCCATAGACTTTCATGGAAGTCACCTCCAAGTCGGATCCTCATCTTAATTGATGTGATTTGGATCCGACATTACAGAAAGATTACACAGGCATTCCCTGAAGTTGCTTGAAAGTCACAGCAGTGTGAACCGATCCTAAATCTATTTTTTAACTTCCGTTAAAGTGCTTGTAAATCCATATTAAAAAAAAAAGAAAAAAAAAACCCTGTAAGACAAAGGCATAATGAGCTAGTATGCATCGCATACTAGCTCATTATGAAATATTTACCTTGGATCGAAGCTGTTGCCTTGGTCCTCGTACACTGCTGTGGCCGGCGACATGTCTTCCGGAGTTATTTCCGGGCTCCGGCGCTGTGATAGGCTGGAGCCACCGGTCACGGCACAGGCCCTTTAGAAATGGCACGATCGAGTCGTTTCTTCAGTGCACATGTGCCGATGATGTCGGCACAAGCGTATATGGTAAATATCTCCTAAACCGTGCAGGTTTAGGAGATATTTACAGTACCTAAAGGTAAGCCTTATTATAGGCGTACCTGTAAGTACAAGCTCTGCCGATCCCCGCTGAGCAGAAAGATGACAGGTCCATCGCTGCACACTGTGCAGCGACAGACCTGTCAGAGCGCCGCTCTCCCCTATGGGGGATCGGATGATGATGGACCGTAGAGTCCGTCGTCACCCGATCCGATAACGGATGGAAAAGTAGGGTTTTCCTCCGTTACACTTTTCGGATCGGAGCGGGTCGTATGTCAGCGGACATGTCACCGCTGACATCCGACACTCCATAGGAATACATGTATGTCCCGTTTTTCATCCGAAAACGGAATAATGAAAAACGGACATAAGGATCGTCAGTGTGAACGAGCCCTAAAGCCTGGTATACATGGTTACATAGTTACATAGTTAGTAAGGTTGAATAAAGACACCAGTCCATCCAGTTCAACCTGAGTGAGTGTGGGTACGTGTTTACAATTCTCCCTATCCCTGTACATTGTGTCTCATTATCCACATTCCACATGATCCCTTTTTTTTTTTTTTTCCTTCTTTAACCCAGCAGGCTGAAGGGGGAAAAAAAACAAAAACAAAACTGCTCAGGAGGAGATCGCTGAACTTTAGTGTTCTGACAGGTCCCACCCTCCCCGAACACATCGGTCAGTGCTCCCCAGCCATTGGCTGAGAGTGCTGATCTCATGCTAATCGTCTGACCTCTTTCAGCCATGCCCCTTTGACAGAAGCTGGATTGGCTGCTGTACACATGGGCCAAATGTGGGCCAGTTTGTACCAAACCGGCCGATACAGCCCTTAAGACAGGAAATGTGTTCCTGGCTGGATCACCAAGTGAAAATAAAGGAAAAAAAGCCTACAAACAGAAAATGAATGCAGCCACCACATTTCAGGGTTCATGAGCTGAATATAGATTACATTTTTGTTTTTTGGTTTAATGCTGCTTTAAAGAAGTACAGCCAAAGCTTGTTAGGCTGTGCTTTTCCTGTGGATCCCAGGAGTGCAGACTGTTCTGCACTCCTGTGACCCGTTTTCAGCAGACAGCAGGCTGAAGTCCACTGTCTGCTGATATCACAGAGCCGGTCCAGGCTTGGGCAAGATCGCAACAATGGAGTCAGCATCCGACCACATGCCTGGATCGGCATCCAGCTCAGCAAGCCACTGAGAACCTGAGCCGGACCCTCCCGTCCCCTCCACAGCCCAGCGCTCCACTGAGCGAGGAGGGGCCAGAGCAGAGAGTCAGTGACTCAGTCAAGTAGCTCTTTGCTCACAGAGCTGTGAGAACTGAGCGATTGGCGGTGTTCAATTGCTCGGTTCTCAGTGTTAGAGGTGCCGGGGGACAGATGCAGCATCATACTGATGCTGCATCCACCTAGGTAATTTATAAATCTAAAAAAACAAAACAAAAACCCCATACATCTTTTAAGCTTTTATCCAGACCTTCCATGAATAAAGTATTTGGGGTGTGTTTCTGTGGGGTTTCTTCTAACCCAATGCCTGCAGTACTCCTCTCCATGTCACTTGCAGCTGAGTCAGAGAAGTATACCTTGAGTTAAGATAGACGGACTGATAGTGGTTGGATTATCAAGGTCACAGTCTGTTGTTAGACCACTGACACAGACCTTCCTGTTATGTACTGTTCTTCTAATTATCTAGCCTGTACTCTGCTTATTTTTACTGTTCCTGTGTTAAGTGGTTAATGATGATTTTTAACCCTTCCAATTTACAAAAACGTATAGCTTTTACTATTTTGGTGGTTGTACAGAAGTGTGTTGCTATGTTTGGGTATGTGCCAGGGGTACACGGGCAGGAAACATGTTGCATCACCAGGAAATCACACCATTAAAAGTGTCTGGACATGAGGAAATGATAGGTGATGGTTCATCAGAAATAACCATGGCAAGAAATGTCTTATTGATACAATGTGATTTGAAATGATCAGAAGAGCTGAAAATCTGAAACAGAATCTCAAAGCTGATGCTCGGGTCCATTATTGTGTATTAAAATGCTTGGTTATTCTTCTTCTTTTTTTTTATTTTCTTGACATTCTGTAGCATACATGTACTGTGTAAAGTAGTGCAACAAAACAGAAAAAATGAAGTACAACCAATCCAGTTTCAACAACCTTGAAGTCAGATGATAAAATACTTTGGCTGCCTGGTTACTTAGTACTTTGACCTTTTCATTATTAAATAAGCCCTCTATCTGCACTGGGTTTTTATTGGTTACTTAGCCCCAGGTGAAGTGAAAACCTATTTATTTACCTTTTTGGCATGGCTTTCAAATTTATTCTGGCTTCAAGAAGCTTTTCTTGACATCTCTGCATGCTAATTCTAGTAAAGGTGCCAACGTAGTTTCACTAGGCCAACACAGCAAGCATTCCCAGCGCAGCTAAGCTGGCCATACACTGGGTGGGACATGTAACATGTTGCAGAAGGTTAACTTATCCTTAAAGCAGAGTTCCACCTAAAAATGGAACTTCCGCTTTAAGTGAAGGTGACCCCCTGACATGTCACATTTGGCATGTCATTTTTTTTGGGGGGGGGGGGGGGGGTAGAGGGCTGATACCCTCTATTTAGAGGCATCCAGCTCTCGGGGTTCCTCGGTGCCAGAAGGAAGTTCACCTCTCCCCCCCTCCCTCCAATGTTCTGGGACACGTCACATGTCCCAGAAGATTGCCCGGCCCATCACAGTGCGCGGCTCGCACATGCGCAGTGCGTGCCCAGCTGTGAAGCCACAATCGGGCACCCACAGTCAGAGTGGTGCCACCGCGGAGAGGAGGGGTAGAGGAGCAGGGCCGCATAACTGGACCTTGGGACAGGTGAGTGTCCCATTGTTAAGTCAGCAGCTACACTTTTTGTAGGTGGAACTCCACTTTAAAGTTGTTCTAAAGCCTAAACATTTTTTACCTTTTCATGCATTCCTTGCATTAGGGTAAAATATGTTTAGGTGTCAGCACCCCACCCCTGCCTTTTTACTTACCTGAGCCCTCATTTGATCCGTGCACGTCTGCAGCTCTTCTCTCTCCTCACTTCTGGGTCTCGCTTGCTTTGCTGGGGCACCAGGAGCCATTGGCACCTACTTCTGTAAATCAAAGCCAATGACGAGAATGCAGGGCTGAGAAAAACTGAAACGCAGAAAAACGTGGCTATTCGGTGTTTGTGTGTTTTTTGAGCCATAAGCTTTTGTGGGAGTATAGTTTTGCTAAAGCATGCTAAAAAAATGCAAACACTAAAAAAGGCTAATACAAAAATGCTGCAAAACTCATATTTTTAACAAAGCATTCTACAGCTAAAGCTACTGCCATTTTATAACACCCAATGTGCATAAGGCCTTAAAGTGTTACTAAACACACAACAGTAAAATCAGTCTGTATATGCAGAAAAGCATGCTTGTTATACTCGCTGTGGAACCTAAGGGGTTAGCTCTGCAAATTGTGTAAAAAGACAGTTTGATCCGGTCTTCTCTGATCATCCCCTTCTTCCACATTCCCCATTCCATCTCTTGATAATACAGAACCTTGGGGGCACTCTACACATGCTCAGTTTGGTGTGTATTAATGGAGCGTTTTTTTTTTTTTTGGAGGGTGCATATGATCGGCACAGGGCCAATCAGCACTGTCCAGACAGAGGGTCAAGGTTCATACTACCTCATAGGACTGTAAGAAGCGAATGAAGACTCTTCCTACGAGCTTTAACCAGTGCTTGGCTGGACACTGGTAGAAGTCACAAGACTGCTATATACTGCTAAGAAAAGGTATTTAGCGATTTATATTTACTAAAATAATTTAGGGCTGTTACTGATTAAAATTTTTTTTAATCGATGAATCAACTAATTTCCATTAATTATAACGCACATTCAGATCCAACTACTTTTAGCTGATTTAGCAACGGTGTTATGGCAACGGCCAAAGCCGAACATAGCGGGGCATGGCTGACGTCACACATCATAAACTCAGCCTAACTGTGCCCATAGTCTCAGCCTTACCGTGCCCATAATCGCAAATTCATCGTGCCCATAATCGCAACCTTACCGTGCCCTTAATCTCAGCGTCATCGTGCCCTTAATCTCAGCGTCACCGTGCCCTTAATCTCAGCGTCACCGTGCCCTTAATCTCAGCGTCACCGTGCCCTTAATCTCAGCGTCACCGTGCCCTTAATCTCAGCGTCACCGTGCCCTTAATCTCAGCGTCACCGTGCCCATAATGCTGTCTCGCCGTGCCCATAATGCTGTCTCGCCGTGCCCATAATGCTGTCTCGCCGTGCCCATAATCGCAGCCTCACGGTGCCCATAATCGCAGCCTCACGGTGCCCATAATGTAGTCTCACTGTAGTCAGTGCCTGTGCCTGGATTACACAGTCTGTGGGCATCTCCCACTGTGTCTCTCGGAGCTGAGTGTGAAAACTTTGGCTGCGCTGTGAGAAAAGTCCCGCCCTCCTCCTAGATCAGCTCGTGTGATAGACAGAACACTGCGTCTATCACACGAGCTGATCTAGGAAGAGGACGGGATTTTTCACACTCAGTTCGGAGACGCACAGCGGGAGATGCCGGCAGACTGTGTATGACATATAGTGGAGGAGGGAGCGGAGCGCTGCGCTGCAGCCACAGCTTGGCCCTAAGCGGCCCCAGGGCAGGCAGCCTACCGATCAAAAAAATTTTCATCGATCAAAAAAATTAACAATTAATCAAGGAATTAATCGTTAATTTCCGTAGCCCTAAAATAATTGCATTTCCATGTTCTGTGTACTGTGGGAGACCAGATATAGTGAGTGCAGGGTCCTGGGTTTAGTAACACTTTGAGAGACATGAAGGGGGTCATTCTCTGACATTTAAGGGGTTGAGACATTTTAAAGAAACCTCCTCCTTGCTGAGGGTAATCAACATCAGACTAGTGCTCCCCTAGAGTGCTGCCATGAGTGTGCCTCACTCTCTTCCCCTCTAATTCAGCAACAGTGAGCTTCTTCATGTCATGGTAAGGTACACAATCACGTTGACTCATTCCATTATCCACCTGTTGGTCTGTGGACATGGCATTTGCTATGTATGCACCCTTACCTAGTCCTTCTGACTGGGATTAATCTCAGCATGATCCAGCGTGCCCTTTACCACTGACCGCTCTATGTACCCCGCTGGGGTTGGGCATAGCAGCTGTCATGTCTACCTCATTGTTGCACACAATAGCCTTGTCCAGTATACAATAGCTATAAATTGTTTGGCCCAGCTGTCCCACTCCTGAAGGCAAGGGAATCTGTCCAACAAAGTCTGGTCTCCTGAGTAGATAACTTCTCCATGCTGAAGCACACAAAAAAAAATCTTTCTCAAAATGAGAGCCCTGAGCGCTTTTCAGACTTGTTTTAAAACGACCCTACACACCTATGTACTCACATTGGGCTGCAAGAGTCCAGCCAACCCGGGACACAGGATTGAAGGTTTTGTCCCAACCAAGATCCTTTGGAACCTTCAAACTCTAGGCCCTGGTTCGGGTTTACAAAGCCCACAGAAAGCTTAAAACCGCTTTCTCCGCTCAAAAACCATAGTCTGGAACTTTGTTTTAAGCAGGGCCTCGCACTGTCTCACAATATTTAAAAAAAAATAAATAAATACACCAACATATATATTTATTATTACTATTATACAGGATTTATATCGCGCCAACAGTTTACACAGCACTTTGAGGGTAGACAGTACAAATACAATAGGAATCGGAGGGCCCTGATAGAGTGTGTGTGTGTGTGTGTTTTTTATATATTACTATGAGAGATCCCCTTGAAAAAGTATTCATACCCCTTTTCCACATACCGTAATTGTGGAGTGGAAGGACAGTGATAAATGTTTAGCAAATATCTGAAGAGTGTAGGGCTGCAACTAATGATTATTTTCATAATCGATTAGTTGGCCGATTATTGTTTCGATTATTCGATTAATCGGTTAATAACCTTATTAAAAAAAGTGTGGTGTATAATTTAGTTAATATGTAAAGTTTAAAAAAAAAAGGCAATTTATTCTTAAATATCTCTATGCAGTGGTAAATATAAAAAAACAACTATATGGTTAGGGAGCAAAATATCGAATCCACTCTGAGAATAACAGACAGAAGAGATATACTGTCTATATACAATTAGAGGAGATATACTGTATATACTATTAGAAGAGATATACTATTAAAGGGTGCATCTGGTAAATATCATCAGACTCAGATCAATTTTTTGGAAAGTTTGGAAATCATAGAAAACTTCTTGGTCAAAGGAATTTTCAGACATATGTGGTTTTCGTTCAGAAATTCATTCATTTTAAAAACAATGTTAAAAACAAGTGAAAATTTCAGACATTCTTTCATTCAGCGAATGTACAAAGATTTTTCGTCTGAATATTCTCGTCTGAAAATTGATCGGTGTGGCCAGCAGTTTGCTTTTTATCTGTTTCTGCAGTGCTTTTTGCCGTGTGTTTTGATTTTTGCGCACATGATTTTGCTGCGATTTGTGTTTTTGCATTTTTTTTTGGCCAATTTGTTGTTGGGCAGATTAAAAAACAAATTGCTGCAAAAACACATTACATGCTTTTCAGCAGCTTCTCCATTGAAGTATATTGAACCAAAAAAGCACCGTTTTGTTTAAAAAAAGTCCCTGACCCTTTCCAAATACATAGATGTGAACGTGTCCCATAGGAAACCATGTAAATGAAATGTAGTGCATTTCTGCAAAAAGCACCAAAAAACACACAGGAGTGAACCAGGTCTAAGACGTTTAGTAACATAATGGGGTTAAAAAAAAAAACTAAAATTAGCCCTTTTATAGTACAACAAAAAGCAGATAATCACTACTGTAAGGGGTTTATTTTTTTTACTGTGGAACTGTGAAAGTTCTATTTACAGTAGCGATTATTGTACTATAAAGGGCTAATTTTCGTTTTTTTTAACCCCATTGTGTTACTGGCCGATTAATCGATTATGAGAATAGTAATCGAATAATTTCATAATCGATTAGTTGTCGATTAATCGATTAGTTGTTTCAGCCCTAGAAGAGTGCGGCATACATTTGTATTCAGCCCCACTGCGTCAATACTTTGTGGAATGACCTTTCGCTGCAATTACAGCTGCAAGTCTTTTTGGGGATGTCTCTTTTGCATATCTAGAGAGTCATTTTTGCCCATTCTTCTTTGCAAAATGGCTCAAGCTCTGTCAGATTGGATGGAGAGTTTCTGTGAACAGCAATTTTCAAGTCTTGCCACAGATTATTAATTGGATTTAGGTCTGGACTTTGACTGGGCAATTCTAACACATATATATGCTTTGATCTAAACCATTACATTGAAGCTCTGGCTGTATGTTTAGGGTCGTTGTCCCACTGGAAGGTAAACCTCTGCCCCAGTCTCAAGTCTTTTGCAGACTCTGACAGGTTTTCTTCTAAGACCGCCCTGTATTTGGCTCCATCCATCTTCCCTTAAAGTCTGACCAGCTTCCCTGTCCCTGCTGAAGAAAAGCATCCCCACAACGTGATGCTGCCACCACCATGTTTCACGGTGGGGATGGTGTGATCAGGGTGATGTGCAGTGTTAGTTTTCCGCCACACATATCGTTTTGCTTTTAGGCCAAAAAGTTAAATTTTTATCTCATCTGACCAGAGCACCTTCTTCTTCTTCCACATTTGCTGTGTCCCCCACATGGCTTCTCGCAAACTGCAGACGGGACTTCTGGCTTTCTTTGAAAAATTGCTTTCTTCTTGCCACTCATCCATAAAGGCCAGATTTGTGGAGTGCACGCCTAATAGTTATCCTGTAGATAAATTCTCCCACCTGAGCTGTGGATCTCTGTAGCTCCTTCAGAGTTACCATGGGCCTCTTGGCTGCTGCTCTGATAAATGCTCTCCTTGCCCAGCCTGTCAGTTTAGGTGGACAGACATGTCTTGGTAGGTTTGCAGTTGTGCCATACTCTTTCCATTTTCAGATGATGGATTGAACAGTGCTCCGTGAGATGCTCAAAGTTTGGGTTATTTGTTTTTTAACCTAAACTTGCTTTAAACTTCACAACTTTATCCCCGACCTGTCTGGTGTGTTCCTTGGCCTTCATGGTGCTGTTGTTTACTAAGATTCTCTAACAAACCTTTGAGGGCTTCACAGAACAGCTGTATTTATACTGAGATTAAAATACACACAGGTGAACTCTCTTTACTAATTAGGTGACTTCTGAAGGCAATTGGTTCCACTAGATTTTAGTTAGGGGTATCAGAGTAAAGGGGGCTGAATACAAATGCCCTCCACACTTTTCAGATATTTATTTGTAAAAAAATTTGAAATTTTATCATTTTCCTTCCACTTCAATTATGTGCCACTTTGTGTTGGTCTATCACAGGGGTGTCCAAACTTTAAACAAAGGGCCGGTTTACAGTCGTTCAGAATTTAGGGGGGAGGATTGTGGCCATTGGGAGTACAAAATGTCCCAGCGTCAGTGGGAGTAAACCATCTCCCATCATTGGTGTCAGTGGGAGGAATTGGGCCCCATTGTTGGTGTCATTGGGAGGAATTGTGCCCCATTGTTGGTGTAAGTGGAAGGAATTGTGCCCTTTATTGTTTGGGCCGCAGTTTGGAGACCACTGATCTATCGCATAAAATCCCACTAAAATGAATTTCCGTTTTTGGTTGTAACATGACAAAATGTGGAAAATTTTTCAAGGCTCTGAATATTACATTTTTTAGAATGTTGTGAGGCACTGGCTGGCAGGATTGTGAATGGTGTGTGTGTGTGTGTGTGTGTGTGTGTGTGTGTGTCACCTAGGTTCCTCACATACACATATGGTGAGGGGCTCTAGGACTTGGCTGATGTGGAGAAAGGTAATTTTTTGTTTTCACAAATCCTTAAACTCTTTTAGCCATACTTCTCCTGTGGGTCACAGGAGTGCACTTAGTTCTGTAATACTGTAACCCAGATTCAGGCAACAGTGGGCTAAAGCCTGCTGTCGGCTGAAGTCACAGTGCCGCTCCAGGCCCTGTAGGTATCCAGATTAGAGGTCGACCGATATGGGTTTTTCTCTGGCCGATATTTAGAAATCGCGGTGGCCGATGGCCGATATGTGATGCCGATTTTTTTTTTTGGGCCGATATATTAGGCCGATTTTTTTTTTTTTTCCCTTCATCTCATAAAATCTAACAGTTAGACCCCTTTCACACTGGGGCATTTTTCAGGCGCTTTTGGGCTAAAAATAGCGCCTGTAAAGTGCCTGTAAAACGGCTCCCCTGCAGTCACTCGGGCTTTCACACTGAGGTGATGCGCTGGCAGGATGTTAAAAAAAAAAGTCCTGCAAGCGGCATCTTTGGAGCGGTGTATACCGCTCCTCCACCACTCCTGCCCATTGAAATGAATGTGCACCGCTGCCGAAGCGCCTGCAAAGCGTTGCGGCAGTGGCGCATTTAACCCCTTCCTCGGCTTCTAGCTGGGTTATAAGCGCCCTGCTAGCAGCCGAATAGCGCCGCTTAAATGACGGTAAAGCGCCGCTAAAACTAGCAGCGTTTTACCGTCAACACATGCCTGCTCCAGTGTGAAAGCAACCTTAAATGATACAGAATTTTTTTTACATTTAAACATTTATTAACCTCCCTGGCGGTATGATTCTTTCGGATTTTAGGTGCTGAAAGCGGTACAATTATTTTGCATGGAAATTTGGCGTTTTATATTGTAGGTCTGTAATTCTTAACAATAACACACTTAAATCTGTCCAAACAAGAGTCTAGTAGATATCCCGGGTATGATAAAGTTTGAAACACAAAAACATAAATTATAATATAATAAATAAAAATAAATAAATAATTAAAAAAATAAAAATAAAATAATAATAAAAAAAATTTCCCCACGATTCACGATCGCTCAATTCTGCAAGTGTTTTAATTAACTATCGCAGTTTTCTAGCTGGTCTAAAACCATTTTTGACGTAAAGGGACACTTTTTGGTTGCTATGGAAATCTCCAGTTTCCAGCCAGAAAGAACAGTATATATAATATAGAACTGCATGCAGGGCATAGGACAAAGCACGGGGGACAAAAGGGATGTGAAATAATTTCATACAGTACTGTAATCTGTAAGATTACAGTACTGTATGTGTTATGATTTTTACAGTTTTTTTAATTTGCCGCCAGGCTCCGCCCCTGTGCGTCGCGACGCTCGCAGGGAACGGAGCCTGGCACGGAGAGGCTTCGGGCAGAGGACGGAGCCCGCAAACACAGCGGGGGACATCGCAGGATCCCGGGGACAAGGTAAGTAACGCCGCACCAGGATCCTGCAATGCGATCCCGAGTGTGGCTCGGGGTTACCGCTAATGGGACTGCATTTTAACCCCGAGCCACACTCGGGAAAACTGCCAGGGGGGCTAAACAAAAAAAAACCTCCAATCAGTTCACTTGTATGTAGAATTTAGATGAAAAAAAATAAAAAAAAACCTATATCTTAAATATTAAATACACAAAAACAGGTAATCAAAACTTTTGGATGAATAAAAATGGGCTAACTTTACTGCTTAGTTTTTTTTTAAATTTATTAGTGTATTTTTTCAAAAAATATTGCGTTTGAAAGACCGCTGCGCAAATACAGTGTGACATAAAATATTGCAACAACCGCTATTTTATTCCCTAGGGTCTCTGCTAAAAAAATATATATATATATAATGTTTGGGAGTTCTAAGTGATTTTCTAGCAGAAAATACAGGATTTTTACTTGTAAGCAACAAATGTCAGAAAAGATTTAGTCTTTAAATGGTTAAACTGAGAGCTTCTACACACTGGAGCTCAGTTCATTCATAAGTGTAAACATTGTATCCTTCAGGTTCTTTTTATCAGATTTGGCAGGCTGCCCAGAGGAGGAGAGAAGTCTCTTCACAGAAGTTTTCAGGCAACTTGTATTGACTTCTATTACAGAAGTCATTTGCAAGTCCGCTGATATCGGCCTTTCTTATCAGCACAATCGGCCGATGCAGATTAAGTAAAAAACGCCAAATATCGGCCGATATATCGGTCGACCTCTAATCCAGATAATAATATCAGGATCCGCCCAGATGCCTGACCAGCAGCTGGCCCAGCCTCTGAGCGCCGCTGAGAACCTGAGCCAGCTGCCTTCTCGTTAGCCTAGCGATCCAGCGAGCTGACCGTCACCATTCTCTGCTCAGTGAAGACCAAGAATTGAGCCATCAATGGTCATGTGAGTGGTGGAGGACAGCTGAAGCATCAGATCAATGCTGCAGTTACATAGGTGAGCATGGATGTTGTTGTTTTTTTTGTTTTTTTTAATCAATCCAGTGCTTAACTTTTAAAAAGTTTGATTCTGAATCCTGAAGCCTGGAAACTTTGTAGAGCTTTGGGAAGGATAGGGCCTTCATTTCTAGGTCCACATCTTACCCTATATTCAGACCTCATTATTGGTCTCCACTGTTCAGATGTTTATATATGTGGGCTGACTGATGCTCAGGGCTCTTTGTTCTGTCACAGCTACAGTATGTGGGAAGGCTGACTTCTGAAAAAACATGGAAGATACAGGAGGTGCTGTTTTGTGGAACCCATTAAGGGGGCACTCTGTTGAAATTCACCAGTTAGTGGCTTGGATGGGCAGATGTTTTGTTCATGCTATAGACTATACAGATCCCTCCTGTGTTATAATTGTGTTTGCTGCCTTGCCGCCAAACCCACTTGGACTATTCCTGGGTGCTTGTGTGTGGTTTACCACTGCCAATACTGGTTGAGCTAGGGTTGCCACTTTTTCTTCAAGCCAAACCCAAACAATATAGTAATGTGGGGCACATAGTGCCCCCTCACCCTCCTGTTAGGCCCTGTTCTGAACTACATTCCTGTCTGAATAATGTGTCCAGGTTTCAGGGGAACTGAAACCCGTACACATGGTTCAAAACGCGGACCGTCCAGGTGAACCCCGGACAGGTGGTAACCCTAAGTTGAGCATTTATATCCCCCTGACTATATATATCTCTCACAATTCGGGACAAAGAGAGATATGCAACTGCATTTCCTGGAAATGATAGGAGCTTTTTCTGATGTCAGAACATAGTGTACTGGTTATATAGTATGCTTGCTCTCTGCCAAGACTTCTGTTCCCAGGATTACACTGTCCTGGCATCACTCTTGAAACCATTAGGTCTATCTGACCGTGAGAACAGAGCAAGCCAAATATTATTGCATGCCATTGTTTACCTCTCACCTTTTACATGGGCCATTGACTGTTCCAGAATGACAAGATCTACTGCCAAACATTAATAGACTGAATTTAAATAGCATCTGTTCTAATAATATACATCATATCAAATCAAATAATCTGTATCCCTATTTTTATTGCATTTATATTTTAACTTAAGTTGTGACTGATTCTCTCATTCAGAGTAAAAGGCTTGCTCTTTTTTTTTTTTTTTTACATTTTTACTGTGCTGTATGTAAACCCGAACAATGAACTTCTTTTATTTAGTCCCTTTTGTTCTGGTAATCACCATATACAATTGATATAATAATATACCATTGAAAATGGTTTGTTATACCTGTTCCATAAGTACAAAAAATACCTTTCGATTCTACCAAATATTTTGACAGCCGATACCTCCCTGTGCTGACTGTTATCAGGCTCCATGCACACTAGCATTTTTATGTTTACTTTTTTTTAATGCTAAAAAAAAAAAAAAACGCTGGTAATAGCTTTTTGTAGTAACGCTTTAGCAGCGTTTTAAGAGCATTAGCGTTTTATCAGCGTTTTTGCAGTAAAAGGGGAAAAAAAACAGTTCAAAAAACACTATTAGGAGCATTTCTTCTGGAAAAACTCTACAAAAATTTTTTTTTTTCTGCTCCTAGAAGCTGAAGCTCAAAAAACTCTAATGGCCTAAAGTAGTGTGCATGGACACATAGGATAAGTGTATTTAGGAGCATTAAACAATGCTAATGTGCATGGAGCCTCAGTTACATTATGCCCAGCTAACTCTGAGGACTTCAAATGTCCCCGTCTGTTCTGAAGAAGGAGGGAGTGGGGTAATCCTAGCTCTGTTGTAGGGTAACAATGCTGCTTCTCTGGATACGTTCTGGGTCATTAAACATTGTGGCCCTAGGACAGGAAGTGTTGTATTGGCTGGCTCGCTAGTTAAAAATAAAGGGCAAAAAGCCTAGATTAAAAAAAAAAAAAAAAAAAACAGCAGCCACATTTAAGGATTGCTAAGCTGCAATATATTGCATTCTTGCTTTTAAGTTTATATATATATATATTTTAGGTCTAAACTACTTAAAGGAGAAGTCCAGCCTGAGCTCATTCGGCTGGGCTTCTCCTATGTGCAAATTGAACTATGCTCCTGTGACCCGTTTTCAGCAGAGAGCGCTGTCTGCTGACATCACCAAGATCAGTCCAGGCACCGTGACATCTCGACTTCTGAAGTCTGGATCCGCCAGGTGCCTTGACTGATGGGAGTCTCAGCCCCTCAGCGACCCGTTGATATGGCCACTCCCCGCCCCTCCAAAGCTCAGCGCTCCAATGAGCGTGGAGGAGCAGAGCAGGAGAGCTACTGACTGACAGGCAGCAGCTCTCCGCTCGGGGAGGTGAGAGAACCGAGCCATTGGCGGTGTTCGTTGGCTCGGTTCTTAGTGAAGAGGCGGCGAGTAACAGATGCAGCATCGGACCGAGGTAAGTGTGATTATGTGATAAAAAAAAAATCCCATACTTCTCTCTTAAACACAATGCATTTTTATCCAAGGATAGGGGTCCTCATTAGAATGCACCACCTCCCCATAATAGTCATTATAAGGAAAATGTGGAAATGGGAGTTTTAAGGTGCAAAATGACTTTACTTAACGCATAATCAAAATATATAGAATTTTATTGTATAAACCGTAAAAATGTTAAAAAACAACATATGAAAATTCATATGATCATGATACAAAGGATTTGTGGCTCAACATGTTTTACCATAAACATGGCTTCTTCAGGCGCTTATAAGTAAACCTTATGTATAGTATCACTACAAATAAAGAAAAACATTAAGTATATTTGATCAACACATTAGAATAAACAATTCATTTAAAGAGACCATAAAGGTCTAAAATTACACAAAAAGTATATACAATCATTTTACATGGATCATCATCTAATGGTTGAATCCTCACCCCAAGTACAAGCACCGCTCCAAAGGACTATCGAGACCCCCCAATGGACAGTCTTGGCAAAGTATTAGAATGTCACAGAGGGGGTATACCCCTTAATTGAACCTGCAGGAAGGTATCACTGATTAGGCTTAGATAAGCTGGATTATATCTAGTAAAACCCAATTGATCCGCTTCCACCTACCTGTGTCAATAAATGGCCAGGGGGAGAGGAGTAATGGCCTCCTTGAGAGAAAAACCTCATCAGAAAACAAAGTATAGCTGAACAGGAACAGTGGAACCTAAAAGGCATATAATATGGTCATGAATATATATATCCATAATCACACTCTTAAAGAGGTGCCTAACGGGTTAAATTACCTAAAATGACCAATCTTTAGATGTCCAAGTACAATTTTCTTTTTATGGCAATAACAGACCAAGATAGATCTAGATCAGAAACAAAAACCGTATGCATAAAGCAAAGCTCCTAGAGATAATAATGTATTCAGTTTAATACTTCATAAGCCTCATGTCTAATTTTTCTCAAAACATTTAATTGGCCATAAAACAGCATGGCTTACCCTTCATAGAAACAAATCTCTTCTTGCAGGGAACAAACACAGCGAGCGGCTACAACAGCATCACCACTCTGCCATTGGGGTATTTAAATACCCCCTCCATCCCCACGGTGTCGGACATTGCCGCCGGGATGCGGACGACCGTTGGCGCAAATACAGTATGACATAAAATATTGCAGTGGCTGACATTTTATTCTCTAGGGTCTTTACTAAAAAAAAAAAAATATATATATATATAAAATGTTTGGGGGTTCTAAGTCATTTTCTAGCAAAAAATGCAGATTTTACCTTGTAAGCAACAAGTGTCAGAAAAAGGCTTAGGCGCGAAGGGGTTAAGATAGAAATGCACGGCAAAACATTTATGTATGTATATCATTAAATATCCTTCTTTTTTTTTTTTTTTTTGCGGTAGTAAACCTGCAAGGCAATGTCATAATATGCTAGTATGATTCACATACTAGCATATTATTATTATTATTATTATTATACAGGATTTATATAGTGCCAACAGTTTGCACAGTGCTTTACAATATGAGGGCAGACAGTACAGTTACAATACAGGAGGAATTAGAGGGCCCTGCTCGACTTGCCTTAGAACAAAGCCCTCCATCGCTGTCACTGCTGAGAGGGCTGACACCTTCCCCGGTCTTCCTTCTGGGTATGCATCCTCCGGCTACATGAGTGGCCAGGGGCGTGATGACGTCGCTCCCGCAAGCATGCATTTACGGCACGGGCTCTGAAGGTCTGGCACTGTATGCCAGACCTTCAGAGCACATGTGCCGGTAACGTCACTGGCTGCATGCACTTTGAATATCTCCTAAACTGTGCATGTTTAGGAGATATTCACAGTACCTACAGGTAAGCCTTACTATAGGCATGCCTTTAGGTACAGGATGGTAGAAAAAAGTTAACTACCACTTTAATAACTGATCATATAACCTCTGTTCTCAGCTGCATAAGGGCCTTTAGAGAGGTGGGGGTTGAGACTTCAAGGGGGGGGGGTGTCAGCAGGAAGCAGAGCGAGTAATACCCTGATCTTCCCAGTGAATGGCTGTGTGGTGAAGGGGGTGCATGTCAGCACAAGTCTTGACCATGTTGTTCTCCCAACAAGGATGTGCTCTCATGCCTGACATGGTCAGTTTAAATGGGAAAGCAGAGGGACTGACAGGAACACCAGGGATTTCACAAAAGGAAGAAATGCAAAAACAGGATACTTTTTAACCGCTTGCCGACCAGCGTACGCCGATGTACATCGGCAGAATGGCACTGGCAGGCAAAAGGGCGTACAGGTACGTGCCCTTTAAGAAGCAGTGTTGCGAGCGCGTGCGCGCCCAATGCGGCCTCCGTGATAGTGACCACGGTTCCCGCAGACTCTATGTCTGGTGGGTGCCCGCGATCGTGTCAGGGAGAGGAAGAACGGGCAGATGCTAATGGAAACAAAGCATTCCCCGTTCTGCTTAGTGATAGGACAGTGATCTACTGCTCTCTGTGATGGAGAGCTGTGATCAATGTCCTGTGTGTTCAAGTCCAGCCCCCTCACAGTTAGAATCACTCCCTAGGACACACTTAACCCCTTCACTGCCCCCTAGTGGTTAACCCCTTCACTGCCAGTGTCATTTATACAGTTATCAATGCATTTTAATCTCACTGATCGCTGTATAAATGACAATGGTCCCAAAAATGTGTAAAAAAATGTCTGATGTGTCCGCCATAATGTCGCAGTCCCGATAAAAATCACAGATCACTGCCATTATTAATAAAAAAAAAAAAAAATTAAAAATGCCATAAACTATCTCCTATTTTGTACACACTATACATTTTGCGCAAACCAATCAATATACATTTGTTGCGATATTTTTTATTTTACCAAAAATATGTAGAAGAATATATATCGACCTAAACTGAGAGAAATTTTTTTTTTATATATATTTTTGGGTGATATTTATTATAGCAAAAAGTAAAAAATACTGTGTTTTTTTTCATAATTGTCGCTCTTTTTTTGTTTATAGCGCAAAAAAAACCAAAACGCAGAGGCAATCAAATACCACCAAAAGAAAGCTCTAATTGTGGGAAAAAAAAACGTCAATTTTGTTTAGGTACAGCATTGCACGACCATGCAATTGTCAGTTAAAGCGACGCAGTGCCGAATCGCAAAAATACGCTCTGGTCTTTGGGCAGCCAAATGGTCCGGGGCTGAAGTGGTTAATACAAGTAAATGATACAGCAGGAATATGAAATGTTGGGGTGATGAACACTTTAACATTGCAATTGGGCTATTGGAAGCAGAATGAACACATGGTTTGCATCCTTCCTGTCAAAAAGCATGCATATAAATACAGTAGGAAATGAAGAGTACATTTATGTGAGATCGGAGGTACATACAGCAAACGTCTCACCTCTGTCGTGTAAACTAGAACTTCAGTCTACATTTCTATATCTGTATATCTCTGTAATGTACTTGCATTGATTTTATACAGCGTTTGCTGTTTATGTATTTGTGCCACGCCCCTTCAGTTCACGTTGGATCATATAAGTTGCGGATGGTGCACACATTAAATCCCATTCGCAATGGTGCGACTTCAGGTGCAAATCACAATAGAAGTTGCACCTATTGTCTTTTTCAGGCAGAGTCTTAATAGGTACGATTTGAAAAATAGTTTCTGCACAATTGGTGTTTCATGTGTGATTTTGCAGCTCATCAGCAAGCCACAGATGAAATCACACTGTCCTGCGGCTTTGAAATCGTGCTGAAGTAGCACAATTTCAAAGTCGCATTCACTGTGAACGGGAGCTGAGTGATTTTTTTTTTTTTGTCCCAGTTCACATCTGAGTAATTTGAAGCACTTTTTTTCAATGCTTGACATGAGGATCCTATGGTGCCTGTTCACACCTGAGCGTCATGTTGCTTGAAGCTTGTCACTCGAAGATCAAAAAAGTACAATAGCTTCTTTGGGGCAGTTTTTAGTCCCTATAGGCTTCAATGGGAGTGGATGAAAATGTGTGTGTTTTCTTGCCACTCCGAGTAGCTAGCTTTCCATTGGCTAAAACAACAATGCTTGTGCCTGAAAATACCTGGAGAAGACTTGTACACACACGCATAAAAAAAAAAACTCCAAAGATGCTCAAGTGTGAGCCTAGACCTCTAGAAACCAGAGGAAAAGGAAAACGCGTTAAGCCTTGGTTCACACCAGTGTGGCTTTGAAATCGCGTTACAAAGCCGCTGATTAGTGTGATTTTCATGTGCGATTTAGTTGCGACTTCATTTACCCAAAGTCAATGCCAGTTACAATGAAAACGAATGCAGGGACTTTTTTCAAAGTCGTTGCGACTTGAATCGCATCGCTTTGAACGGTTTCATTGCTGCAAATGGGGTGCGACTTGTCATGTGATTTTGAACTGTCAAATCGCATCGGTGTGAACCAGGGCTAAAGTGTGTTTTTGTTTTGTTTTTTTGTTTTTTGTTTTTATTACGGATGTTCTCATGTGTATTAGGCCCCTTTCACACTGGGGTGGTGGGGGCATCGGCGGTAAAACAGCGCTATTTTTAGCGCTGTTTTACCGTCGTTTTTGCAGCTGTATTCGGCCGCTAGCGGTGCGGTTTTAACCCCCGCTGGCGGCCGAAAAAGAGTTAAACCCGCTCTTACAGCGCGGCTATAGCCGCGGTATAGCCGCGCTGTCCCATTGATTTCAATGGGCAGGAGCGGTTTAGGAGCAGTGAATACACCGCTCCTTCACTGCTCCAAAGATGCGGCTCGCAGGACTTTTTTTACCGTCCTGCCAGCGCACCGCTTCAGTGTGAAAGCACTCGGGCTTTCACACTGAACAAACAGCGGAGGCTGTTTAGGGGCGGTTTGCAGGCGGTATTTTTAGCGCAATAACGCCTGCAAACCGCCCCAGTGTGAAAGGGGCCTAATTGTGGTTTAGGACTTGTCGGTTTAGTTGTGGATGGTGTATACTGTGTACTGCTGTCACATTTCATAGTCATTCCTCAGCTGCTATTTATAACTACACAGACTGTGTACAAATCTACATAATAGGCATATCCTGCAACTACTTGTAAAGCAGCTTCTTCAAACATTACTCCACATTTTACAAGTTTATCCGGAGATCCTGTTTCCCGTCACAGCCAAGATAAGGGAGTAAAGTCGGTCTTCATGCTGCAGGAAAGAAAATGTCCTCATACAGCTGTGAGATGACAACTTTCACTTTTTAGCTTGTGCAGAAACCAGCTGGTGTCTGGGGACTGGTTCACACGTGCGGTTGGACTTACTGCCTCTCTGAAAAGCTATCTGCAGTGGATTGCTTTTCAGAGGGTGATTGACAGGTGGTGAGAAGGCGATCTGTCCCCTCCTCACCACAATTGCAGTGCAGCCTCATGGGTCATGTTTGGCAGCGGTAATAACCGCCGAATGCAGCATGCCCTTTTGTTATTGCCACAAAGCAAGGCATTGCAGTTGTGGCATGTGTACAGCCCTGAGTGGATACATTTTTGGTTTTAGTTGGGTGGTCGGCAAAAAACAGCTCAATCACCTGCTTTTACCGCCCCCCCAGCCATCTGTGGGCACAAAGCCTTAGGCCGGCCATTCACGGCTCGAATCTTGGCCATGCTATAGCTGCTAGCAATAATCGCTGTCTTCTCCCGCCAGGAGAAGACAATTGCTCGGAAGGAGGGATTCCTGCATCAGTACTGTCTGTGTTGATGGAATCCCTCCCGTGGTTGCAGAAAAGAAATTTGCAACGTCTATGGCCTGCCTTACCCTACAACTCTCCTTTTTAACTAAGTTCTTCAGGATATATTTAGACACAAGTGCTGCATACTTCGAATTCTGTGTCCCCATGTAAAGGAAATCTATCATACATGAAATAAGGATGCTGCCGTTGGTGACGCCTTGTTTTGTGTGGCCGCCATTCAGTTATGTTGGTTACATGCAGCAAGGGGGCCGGCAGGTCCTAACACCCAGCTGCCACATATATACGACTTTGTCTTGTTCTGGGGAACGCTCCATTGGCGCCTCCTGAACTGTGACCGAGCTATCACTGACAGCTCATGGTCAATGTCTAATGATCGAGACTGGTAGTGCAGGCTCTTGATGTGAGCACTGTGGAGCCAATCACAGTGCTGCATGGTCAGGAGTGCCTCGTACCAGCCTCCAGAATTGGTGCCCATTTAAAGCACCGACCTTCGCTGGTGTAAGGTGGGTTAAACAAACTGACTACTTACCTAATATATACTATGGTTTTCAAAAGTATTGGGACACCTGCCTTTACACACACATGAACTTTAATGACATCCCAGCCTTAGTCCGTAGGGTTCAATATTGAGTTGGCCCACCCTTTGCAGATATAACAGCTTCAACTCTTCTGGGAAGGCCGTCCACAAGGTTTAGGAGTGTGTCTATGGGAATGTTTAACCATTCTTCTAGAAGAACATTTGTGAGGTCAGGCACTGATGGACGAGATACTTAAATAATCGTGTTAACTCAATAATGTAATAAAGTGCAACAGTGGATAATAAAATAAAAAATTAAATCATGTAAATGCCAATTAAAGTGAATATAGTGCAAAAAAGTTCATAATTTGTCTTTGTTATGAAACAAAAAAACGCAATCTTCTTAAATATATTCCAATCACCACATGACAATAAAGGGCAAATGGTGTACAATTTGTGCTTCACCCGAAGTGATATGTCAAAGAGCTCACCAGACAGTAGTGGCCACAGAGTGACCCTCAGGCATGGAAAAGATCACGTGGAATATCTCATCAGGGGTTTATTTCCGGATGTTGTGGCATAGAAGATTGCTGTGCAGAGGGACTCCAGTGGCAGAACAGCAGGAGTGTATATATGTGTGTGACTTCTTATACCAGAGCCCTGGTACTTCAATTCCACAACCAAATCTGTAAAAAGTGGCTCCCCATGAAATCCACAAAAGGCTCAAATAGTGTAAAAACTTCTTTAATCCAAATAAAACTTTACAACCAGATTGGGATGCAAGGTACAGGACGAGAAAACAAACGGGCTGCAGCTATGGAGGAAAAACAGAAACCGATACAGCAGCTTACAAGTCTGTAGGTTACTCAATGTGCGTCTCGGCGTGCGCTCCAGCTGGTACAGGAACAGAGGACCTGGTAAGGCAAGACATTTTGGACAATTTCATGCTCCCAACTTCGTTGGGACAGTTTGGGGATGGCCCCTTCCTGTTCCAACATGAATGCCCACCAGTACACAAAGCAAGGTCCATAAAGACATACATGAGTGAGTTTGGGGTGGAGGAACTTGACTGGTCTGCACAGAGTCCTGACCTCAACCCGATAGAACACCTTTGGGATGAATGGAGACTGCGAGCCAGGCCTTCTCGTCCAACATCAATGCCTGAACTCACAAATGCGCTTCTGGAAGAATGGTCAAACATTCCCATAGACACACTCCTAAACCTTGTGGACAGCCTTCCCAGAAGAATTGAAGCTGTTATAGCTGCAAAGGGTGGGCCAACTCAATATTGAACCCTACGGACTAAGACTGGGATGCCATTAAAGTTCATGTGCGTGAAAAGGCAGGTGTCCCAATACTTTTGTATATCTAAACCAGCAGCGGCCCGTCCATAAGGGGCGCCGTCTCCCTAATCTCTGTGCCCAGCCCCTAATCTCATACCTCCAAACTTTTTAAGATGGGAACCAGGGACACTTATTAGCAAAGTATGCAGGCATAGGACACTCCCCCTGCCACGCCCCCTTAAAGAAAAATTCTACCAAAAAAAGAATTGGTTAAACCCACAAGGGCTTTTTTTTACCACTACTATTCCTTTATACTGTCTTTGGAAATGTAGAAATGAAGGAATTTAGAAATTGCATGAAAGGTTTAGCACTGGGAAACACTTTTTAAAAGATAAAAAGTGCATTTTAAACACAACTATATAGATCAGATCAAAATGAGGGACAAATGAGGAGAAAAGAGGGACTTTGTTCCAAATCAGGGACAGTCCCTAGAAATCAGGGACAATTGGGAGCTATGCCTAATCTCCATGCAGGGCGCCGGATGCATAAGAGTTGTACAGGGTTTTTTTTGTTTGCTGGGGTGTTCACACCGCAACTCACATGTAAGCATAAAGAGCTCCTTGATGCAAGAGCTGGTCATGTAACTTTGAGAGGTCACATGACTGGCTCTTCTCCGCGTCCCCCCAGTTTTTTTCTTTTTGTTGCATTTCACAGGCCCTTGAAACCAGCAGAGCGCAATGCAAATTTGTAAAGCATACTGGTTTTATTTTATGTTTGGTTAGTGCATCAGTACGGCTGTCCTGTTACTTTTTAAATGGACTCCTAAAGGCTTGTTTACACTTGCGTTTCCCTCTGAAAGTAATGCCAGTTGGATCACTCTTTATAGGGTGTTTGACAGGTGGTGAGGAATCCTTGTCGCCTCCTCACTGCCTGGTTTAGCCCCCAAAAACCTGCACTGCATCGGCCTGCAGTCCATGTGGTCACGGCACGGCCCCGTTCAGTTTCATAAATCATGTTCAGTGGGCCCTACTGCCTGCTAAGTGCGACATTGGGCATACATTTTGCTGTGATGCAAAGCAGATGCAGAGGACTCTTGAGAGGGGTACTGTAGCAGGGTTCTGTGATAGTTTTTAGAAAGCAAGCTATGTACAGCACCAGCCGCTCCCACCCCACCATCCATGATCTGACTGCATTGCATAGAGAAGCACTTGGACCCATTGATGACAATACTGGGTCTAAAATAAGGTTTGTAATGAACATGGAAAGGTTTTATTTAAATATTTCATTATATGTTGATGGTAGGGAACCAATGCAAACGTAGTAGAAGTAGGGAACCAATGCAAACAAAATACAGAATAAACTCCGGTTTTAAATTATTTAGTATTCAATAGAAAGGGCAGCGACATCGCTGTGTGGGGTGGGGGCTGGCAGTACCCGGGTGACACCCACCCAGAGCGGTGACACCATCAAGGAAGCAGATGTGGGGATCCGTCAGAATGCTTTCCCCGCTCGCCCCCCCCCCCCCCCCCCCTTTCGGCTGTCATCGGCACTGGAGAAGAGAGAGCTTCCTGCCTGCTCTTCTTCCTGTCCCCATTGGCCACAGCGGAGGACCAATCAGAAGAAACTAGAGGGACATCATGGGACACGTAGTCCTGGAAGCTTGGCGGCCCAATTGTTCTCCAAGGAGCAGGCCCTATTGACCTCTGCAACGTGCACCAACGAGCATTAACGCTGAGCTGCTGGCCCAAAAAAAAAGTGGGAGGGTGGTGTGTGACACCACTGAGGGTAGAAAGGAAAAAAGTGCCATCAATAGCCGCAGCCAAGTGTTTCCTTTCTTTCATATGTATATATACGGGGTGTAGTCTGACTGTCTGTATTGTTTATATGGCGTTGTAAGTAACAATATCAGTGAAAAGACTGCAACTATTTTAAAGGGTTTCCCTCCTAAGGCAAACAATACTCCATCTTCCCTCCTTTTAGAATCCCTTTGGGTTTTCCTCTGACTCATAGGTGTCCTACAGCCACACAGTCTTCAGTTTCTGCTACGTCATGGTGGTTTCAAGTCATGTAATACGATTGTGCCGTAAAGCGTTTTATGACACCAAGCCGAGCACACCGTACTTATATACTTCCAGTGGTGACAATTACATGTTTCATTTTGATTCATGCATAGCTATAAAAAATTGCCTTATCCGTTCACACTGTGATCACATTCATTTTTTCTTCTCTTAGCATAACCTGAAAACCAGGAAAATATTCTAATTTACAAAATCTATCCAGTATTCTCCAGGACTAATTTAATTACATAGTTACATAGCTTAGCTTAGTATTGTCTGCAAATACTGAGATTGAGCTGTTTATCCCATTCTCCGGATCATTTATGAATAAAATAAATAGGATTGGTCCCAGGACAGAACCCTGGGGACCCCACTTTCCACCCCGGACCATTCTGAGTATTCTCTATTTATCACTACCCTCTGAACACGCCCTTGTAGCCAGTTTTCAATCCATGTACTCACCCTATGGTCCATGCCAACGAACCTTAATTTGTGCAGTAAACGTTTATGGGGAACTGTGTCAAATGCTTTTGCAAAATCCAGATACACCACACCTGTGGGCCTTCCTTTATCTAGATGACAGCTCACATCCTCATAGAAGGTTAATAGATTGGTTTGGTAAGAACAATTCTTCATGAATCCATGCTGATTACTGTGAATACCGTTTTCATTACTAAAATCTTGTATATAGTGCCTTAACACCCCTCCAAGAGCTTACAAACTATTGATGTTAGGCTAACTGGCCTGTAGTTCCCAGGGATATCTTGGACCTTTATTTAATATTGGCGCTACATTGGCTTTTCTCCAATCAGCTGGTACCATTCCAGTCAGTTGACTGTCAGTAAAAATTAGGAACAATGGTTTGGCTATCACCTGACTGAGTTCCTTAAGGACCCCTCGGGTGAAAGCCATCTGGTCACGGTGACTTATTAATGATACATTTTTCAAGTGTACTTCTAATTCTGTCCTCTGTTAGCCATGAGGGTGCTTCCTGTGATGTGTCATGAAGATAAACCTTACAGACTTGGTTACGCCCGTTTCCCTTATGAAGACCAAGGAAAATAATACATTTAGTACCTTCGCCATCTCTCCATCTTTTGTAACCAGATTCCCTTCATCATCCTTTATGGGGCCAATATGTTCTGACCTCCCTTTCTTACCATTTATGTACTTAAAGAATTTCTTGGTTTGTTTTTTTTTTGTTTTTTTTATTTTTTACTCTCCCCTGCTATGTGCCTTTCGTGATCTATCTTAGCCTCCTTGATTGCACCCTTACATTTCTTGTTGCATTCTTTGTAAAGTTGTAATGCTGACCCCTCAGCCTTGTAATTTTTTGAAGGCCTTCTCCTTTGCTTTTATATGCATTTTACATTGGAGTTAAGCCACTCAGGACTTTTATTAGCTCTTTTAAATGTATTTCCTGTTGGAATGCACTGACCAATACCTTTTATTTAATATACTCTTAAAGCACTCCCATTTTTCCTCCGTGTTCTTTGTACCCAGGATTTTATCCCATTTAATATCTTCTAGCAAGGAGCGCAGCTTAGGGAAGTTGGCTCTTTTGAAATTCAGTGTCTTTGTATTACTGCACTGCTGTAGACTTGGTCATTTTTTTTTTTTTTGACAGTGTTCACCATGCCTTTTTTTTTTTTTTTTTTGTTTTTTTTTTTTTTTTTGCCTTCATTCAAGCAAGGCTCTTGCATTGGATATATTTAAAGTGGTTGTAAACCTCACATGTAATATGAACAAAGCACATCCCTCTGTAGTGTGTACGAGCACGAAGTGTCATTTCTGTCTGCTGCTTTGTTCCTCTGCTGTCAGTATGAATCACTTCTGACAAGTTTTCCTGACACCAAGAGAAAAAAGGTGACAGGGGAGGGACTTGCAGCCAATTGACAACCTCAGCCCTGTTCCTGTGTGCTGTGTGAAGGGGGGGGCTTCCATCCAATCATCTGTCAGAGCTCTCCTCACTGAGCTCTGCAGTGTGTAATTTCAGCTCTCCGCCCCCTGTTTTCTGATAGCTCAGGCAAGCTGTAGAGGACAGAGGGCTGCACGTAAACAGGTTCAACTTATTTGTTTCATCTCTGTGTATGACCTGAGGCCAGTCACTTTACTGGGTATATGTAAGGCTTTACAACCAGTTTTATTTTTGAACAGTTAAGTTTACAACCAATTTAAGACCCTTTTCACACTGGGGCCACGGCCGCATTGGCACTAAAGCTTTTCGGACGCTAGCAGGGTCCTTTTAACCCCAAAGAATGGGTTAAAAGCACCCGTGTTGTGGCGCTTCCAAAGCGCTGCCCATTCATTTCAATGGGCAGGGCGTTTTGGGAGCGCTGAATACAGCGCTCCCAAACCACCCCATAGATGATGCTTGCAGGACTTTTCAGAACATCCCGCGAGCACACCGCCCCAGTGTGAAAAGTCACACTGAAATTATTGGGCTGCTGTTTTTAGGAACTTAACAAGCACTATTTCTAGCGCTAAAATACCTGAAAACTGCCTCAGTATACAAGGGGTCTAAATGCGAAAGAAATTGATCTGAGATGTGTAATCAAGTTCTTCTGAGTTTAAATGTACTTGCGTTTTAGCTATGTTAGGCTGCTTTCACACTGGGGTGGGTGGGCGTTGACAGTAAAACGCTGCTAGTTTTAGTGGTGCTTTACCATCGTTTTAGTGGCGCTATTCGGCCACTAGTGGGGTGCTTTTAACCCCCACTCGCGGCTGAATAATGGATTAAATGCGCCCATGGAGCGCCGCTACCAAAGCACTTTGCTGGCACTTCGGCAGCGGCGCCCATTCTTTTCAATGGGCAGGAGTGGTGTATACACCGCTCCTCCACCGCCTCAAAGATGCTGCTTGCAGGACTTTTTTTTAATGTCCTGCCAGCACAGCGTCCCAGTGTGAAAGCACTCAGGCTTTCACACTGGGACTGCAGGGGAGGCATTTTTCAGGCACTTTACAGGCGCTATTTTTAGCCCAAAAGTGCCTGAAAAACGCCTCAGTGTGAAAGGGGTCTTAGAGTTTATAATTGCCCACTGGACAGCTGTGGAGTGAGGTCATAAAGATAAGCGGTACTCGTACTGCATTCCACTAAGCTGTACAATCTGTTGAAAGCATGCACACCAATGCCCTCAGCACACCCTGCAATGCACTCTGAATACATTCAACACACTACGCCTCACACCTCATTACACCAAACACACGAAGCATGCATTACAAGTACACACAGCACCTTTCACCACAATCCACTCAGAACTTCTTACATTAATACTATGGACCATGCACCCCAATGAACTGGAATGTATTCTGGTAAACCTAAGTACAATTCCATGCATAGCTTAACTACTCCTAAAAATGCTCTCTACCACCGATTCTGACTAAACTGTTTAAAAAAGATGTACTATACTTACCTATTTTGAGGCCGATCCAGTCCAGTCATGTGATCTGGCTCCCCTGTGTTAGCCAACGGCTGCTGCAGGAGAGAGGAGGGAGTGGTGACCATGGATGGGCTATAGGAGCCTAAGGGTGAGGTCACCGCTTTCAGGCATTACCAGTCATTGTCGAGCATGCTCTCCTCTCTCCCACAGCTTCTGCTGGCTGACACAGGATCACGTGACTGGACCAGAGCAGCATGAAAATAATTAAGAGGCGGAAGGGAGCATTTTTAATAGTAGTAGTGGAGTTCTAATTTAAAGTAAGACTAAAGACAAACGTTTTTTTTTTTCATTTTGGCTAGAAAAAGTGTGAATTATAACCAATGTCAGTTTTTTTTTTTTTAACCAGCTTTGTCCCATTGGGGAGATTTCTGTTCATTTCCTGCCCTATAGCTGAAGTGAGAAGCAATCCCTCCAAAGTGAGGGGAACCTTTGTTGTCACTAGAACTAATGTCCCTTTTTGGAAATTTCCCCTCTATTCCTGTTCTGGTCACAACCCAATATTTGGTGTTTTCTTTCACTTTTAGTGATCATGGTAAACCGTACAAATAGAGAGGGTGAATCTTCCTAATGGGGGCACAGACCGCAATAAGAACTTGATCGGGGTTCACCCTTTTATACTCAGCACATCACACTGTGCAGCTTAATAAGTGCACTACACCATGCAAACCAATATAGTAGAAGCATCCATCCATTATACATGCCATCCATGGGTTTTGATGGGAATCTCTGCCCACATTCTCTGCATAATCACCCCCATTTCCCATTGTGCTGCCAGTACTGTTGAAGGATCCTGCTATGGGTGCTTAACATAGAGCATACCAGTCCCAGCACCTACTTCACTCTGCTGTAGGCTGGAGCCCCGAGAGACGGTGGGGACCAAAGCTGATGGCTCTGTTAACCCCCCCACCCAATACCGACTCTGCCTGGAGGACCCCCTGGTGAGCTATGCTATGTAGATGGGCTGGTGGGCCTGGCTTTTGATAAAAGGGTGCATTATCCTGGAAAGCTCTCTGCGTGGGCAGGTGGGCCACAGGCTGCTGGTGACTTTGCCTCTCATTATTAAGAGAAGTGCCGGGATCAAACAAAACAAGCTTGCGTAATCCACTAGATGGCTGCGGCATGGATCTGAGCTGCAGCTGTCCCCTCCAGCTCCACACCGAGAACTGAGCAATCGAAGACTGTTGATCACTCAGTTCTTGAGTCTGCTCTGAACAAAGAGCAGTGACTGTCAGTCACTGGCTCTCTGCTGTGCCCCTCCAGCACTCGCTGGAGTGCTGAGCTGTGGAGGGAAGGGGAGCGGCTGGCTCTGGTTCTCAGCGGCTCACTGAGACTAAGGCCTATATAGGAGGCTCAAACGCTTCAATGTTTAGGAATTGATTCCTTTTTATGGTTTGATGGATTCAAAAAAAATGAATTTTTAAAGCCAAGACGTCCTGGTGCCAGATATTTACTTTCCTCGCTGAGAGGCTGAGCCAGCTGCTGGTCAGGCATCTGGGCGGTTCCCAACATTGTTTGGATCTCTGCAGAGCCTAAACCGTCTCTGTGACATCAGCCGACAGCTGACTTTAGCCCTCTGTTAGCTGAATCTGGGTCACAGATTGCAGAACTGTGTGTGCTGCTCTGACCCACAGGAGACGCATGGCCAAAAGAACTTTGACCATACTTTTCCTTTAATTTTTGTCCTGCCAACAGGATGATCCACCTATTTACACTGGGTTACAGCTGTAAAGATGTTTGCTTCCAGCTGCCAATGGGCAGGCACCTCGACCGCTGAAATGACCAGCCAGCTCTATGCAGACAATGTAAATACATTACTGACAAGGAAATGGAAATAAACATAATACTGGAACAGTTTATTGGTAGCGTGTCGCTGTGCCACATCATCAGAATCCTGCATCTTTGAGCATGTAGAAATAAATTGATCCCTATTGTGCAAAGCAATGAGCTGAACAAATCTATTATGGAAAAGATGGGTTTTAAGTTCACTGGATATACTGATGTTAGCAATTGATTGATACTCCACAAGGCAAATGTTGTACCTGCTTCAGCTACTATTCCAGCATTATTCCACCACATACAGCATTATTCTAGCATTATAGCCAGTGGCCTTTAACCCCATTGTGCCAGGAGCTATTAAACACTGGATACACCATAGTCATTACTCTGCACCATGAGAACCAATTCATTGTCACTGTATCAATTAAAGTGGGAGTAAACTCCCATCTCTGACCTAAAAGGCTTATCTGTAGGTAATGAAAATATCATGGGCCGTTCCTTCCGAGCCCTATACCGTGAACTGAGCTCCCGCGTGCATGTACGGGAGTGACGTCATCGTGGCTCCGGGCAGTCACACAGCCAGAGTCCGCAAACCCGGGAGGAAGACGGGTGAAGATGGAAGCGCCTGCAGCTCTGACAGCTCAGCGCCGGAAAGGCTTTGTTTTAAGGTAAGTTTTAACATAATGTGCTAGTATGCGATGCATAACTGTTTTTTGCACATAAGAACAGACATCGGTTATTGATTTACTGGCCAATGACCCATAGTGATTACAGCAAAGAAGTGTAGAAATATTTTTTTTTTCTGCAGAACAGCTTCTATTTGAGTGGAAGAACCGTTTTAAGGCCTGTATTTGATTCATTTCCATTTCCTTTTCAGTAATGTACTTACATTGGTTTCCTATGGGTCACGTTCACATCTGTGCATTTTCCACCTGAGACTTTTTTTTTTCCCACAGCAGGTTGCATTTTTGGTTCCATAGACTTCAATGGAAATGCAGCGGAAAAGCATCCAAAAAGCAGTGCTTACGTTTTTGATGCATTTCTGCTGCTTTTTTGCTGGTTTCTCCCGCAAGACAACAGACCTCTCCCAAAAAATGCAAAACGCATCAAAAACGCGTATAAAATAAAAAAGAAAAATTGCAAAATGCACTCGGAAAAATCCTCAACCGCAACCTGCATAGGTTTGAACCAAGCTTAAAAGGTGTATTGCCAAATTCTGGCAGTGCCCTGTAGTATGGACAGGAATACGTTTAACTCTTTACAAACACTGGTTCAGCCTCATCTTGAGTATATCTGTTTGCATCTACTGCTCCATAGTGGAGAATGAAGGTTCCGTTTTTCAGCCGGACCCGATCGGAGTGTGTAAAAGGGGCTCACCCACACCAAATATGCGAGTACACTGCAATACACGTTGCGGCTAAACCACACAACATCAGTGTGCAACGGGCCTACCAGCAGCCACGTGGTCTTGGGGACCTCAGCAGCAAAGGCCCTTGCAGGCAGCACAGTGTCTCTCACCTAGTGATATCAATGTAATGTTTGCTGCTCTAACCATAAAGAACACCCTAAGCAAATTTAACCGCTTAGCTACCGCCCCACGCGCAGATATACTGTGGCAGGGCGGTTGTTCTGTGCCATATCATGTACCTACCACGCGCTGCCGGCAGACCGCTCCCACGGTGATTGGACACAGTGGGAGCCAATCCCGCTGGGACCCACTGATCGTTCTGGAGAGTAGCAGAACGGCTGTCTTTGAGAAGGGAAGGTAGAGATCGTGTGTTTCTGCTAAGCAGAAACATGGCTTTCTGCCTTCTCACAGTAAATGCACCCCCCCACACAGAAAGCACTCCCTAGGAACACATGTAACCATTTGATCGCCCCTGATGTTAACACCTTTTTTGCCAGTGTCATTAGTACAGTGAGAGTGCATATTAGCACTGATCACTGCATTAGTGTCATTAGTGTCGCAAACCAATCAATATATGCTTATTGGAATTTTTTTTTAACAAAAAAAGTAGCAGAATACATATCGGCCTAAATTTATGAAGAAATTCGATTTTTAAAATATTTTTATTGGATATGTTCTATAGCAGAAAGTACAAAATATTGTTTTTTTATTTTCCAAAATTGTCGCTATTTTTGTTTATAGCGCAAAAAATAAAAAATGCAGCGGTGATCAAATACCACCAAAAGAAAGCTCTATTTGTGGGGAAAAAAAGGACATCAATTGTATTTGTGTACAGCATTGCATGACCGCGCAGGTAAAGTAACGCAAAAAATGGTCTGGTCAGGAAGGGGGAAACCTTCCGGAGCTAAAGTGGTTAAGATTAACCTCCTCTCCCCCGGTCTCGTAATCTGGTCATTTGTCTTTGTTAGGGACTTTAGATTAAACCATTTGTTACCATCTCTATGGTCACCTTTAATTATTTTGTAGATAGTGATCATGTCTCTTCTTAAGCACCTCTTCTCTAAGCAGAATAAGTGTCATTTGTATAATTGTTCCTCATAGCTGATGTCCTCCGCCCTTCACTGAACTCTTTCTAATCCAGGACATCCCTCTTGGTAATTGATGATCAAAAGTGAGCTGCATACTGGGGATGAGGCTGAACCAGTGTTTGTAAAGAGGTAAAAGTATTCTGGTCTGCCTATTAGTTGTCAGCTGGCAGCATTATGTAAAGTAGAACTATAGGCAAAACTTTTTTTTTTTTCATTTTGGATAAAGGAGGGTTATAACCCCTGTAAGGTGTTTTTGCCATCTTTGCCCCATTGGGGAGATTTCCCTTCACTTCCTGTTCCATAGCCAACACAGGAAGTGAGAGGAAATCCTTGCAAATTAAGGGAACCTCTTGGGGACCCCCAGGTCACCAGAACTAGTGTCCTTATTGGAAGATTTCTCCTCTATTACTTTTCTTGGAACAACCCAAGAGTTTGTATTTTCTTTTCATTTCACTTTCAGTGATAATGGTAAACAAGAGAAATAGAGGGGATGAATCTCCCTAACGTGGACACAGACAGCAATATAAAACTGACAGGTGTTCTATTCCATCTCCACCCTATCCAAAACCAAAAGAACATTTTTTCCTTTAGTTATACTTTAAGGGGGGGGGGGATACAGACAGAACATGGTAGCCAAGTATACTTTTCTGGTAAATTAAATTAATATGGTACAGGAAGTCAGGAATACATTTTTACTTAACTTTTACCACCTTTTATAAAATGCAATAAAATAGTTTTGTATAATTTGTTTAACCACTTGACCTCTGGAACTTGTTATCCCCCTTCATGACCAGACCATTTCCTCGTCAGATTACATTAGGACAGCAGGGGAAATCACCACACCAACATTGCTTGTGTTGGTACAGTAATCTGAGAGTTTTTCTTTTCGTCTAACCTGCTGGGTTGAAGGAAAATAAAGTCCACAATCCCCCCACCCCCTACGAAAAATTAAGTCGGCAGCTACAAATACTGTAGCTGCTGACTTTTAATATAGGAACACTTACCTGTCCAGGGAGCCCGCAATGTCGGCACCGCAGCCGATCTTCGGATTGGCTGTCGAGTGCAGCCTCCGCCATTCCTGGTAATTCCTGGTATTCCTTTCGGCTTCACCACCATCCCCTACTGGCCATGCATGAAGCGCGCTGTGCTTTCTAATTGGTCTGGCGGCGGAGGAAGGAGGAGGGGGCCGAACTTCCAGGGGACGGGGGCTGCGCTCCCGTCTCCTGGAAGTGGGGAACGGTACCTCTTACCCTGAAAGGTGCCAAATGTGGGACCGGAGGAGGGGGAGGAGACGGATAAGCGGAAGTTCCACTTTTGAGTGGAACTTCGCTTTAAAGAAGATTTAAGGCCCCTTTCACACTGAGGCACTTTGCAGGCACTAAAGTGCTAAAAATAGCGCCTGCAAAGCGCCCTGAAAGAGCCGCTCAATGCAATCCAATGTGAAAGCCCCGAGGGCAAGCCGCATCTTTGGAGCGCTGTAGGAGCGGTGTATTTACTGCTCCTAAAGCGCCCCTTCCCATTGAAAACAATGGGGGAGTGCTCCAAACCACTTTGCCGGCGCTAAAACGACGGTAAAGCGGCGCTAAATATAGCGCCGCTTTACCGCCAGCACCAGCAACGCCTCAGTGTGAAAGTAGCCTGCAAGAGATGCATGGGCTTAAAAAAAAAAAAAACGTTCATACCTACCTTGATGGTTGCAGCTCCAATCCCAGCTGCAGCTGTCCCCTGCCTCCTCTAAGATTGAGAACTGAGCATTCAAACACCGCTGACCGCTCAGCTCCTGGTCATCAGGGAGCGGAGAGCCGTGACTGTCAATCACTTGCTCAAAACTCTGCCCCTCCAGCTCTTACTGGAGTGCTGGGCTGTGCAGGGGGTGGGAGTGGGGTCACAGGTTTGCCTATACTTCTCCGTAAAAAATAAATAGAAATGCCTTTAGACATGCTGTTACTAATTTTAAAGGGGAGTTCCACTTAAAAGTGGACCTTCTGCTCATCCGTCTCCCACCCCTCCACCAGTGCCTTTCAGGGGGGTGGGGGGAATGGCTGCCAGTTTTTGACAGGTACTGTTCTCCACTGCTAGGAAATGGGGCTGGGGCCCCGTCTCCCCGAAGTTCGGCCCCCTTCCTCCCTCCCCCGCCACCGCACCAATTGGCGCAGTAGGGAACCAGCTGTGAAGCCAGAAGGCTTCACTGCCAGGTCCCCTTACCAGGAATGGCAGCGGCTGCATCCGACAACCGGTCCGAAGATCGTCTGGGGTGCTGACATTGGGGGCTCCCTGGACAGGTAAGTGTCCGTATATTAAAAGTCAGCAGCTGCAGTATTTGTGGGGGGCGGGGGGGGCTGGACCTCCTCTTTAAGTAGATTCTGCGTAAATAGTTCATCCAAAGGGTTACCAAAGAGCTTTGCAAAATAATACAAGTTTACAAACCCATTCATTGTATTATATTAGTGTTTACAGTGAGAAATAGAGTAGCAAGTTTAAGAAGAAGCAAGGAACAAGTTTCCCTTTTCCTGCTCTCTGATGGATAATACAAAGAAATCCAGGAGATGCAATGATTTTATGGGCACGTGCCAACCTGGTAAACACTGCTTTGGAAAGCAGTCAAGAATCCTTATCTTGGGGCTTCTTGAACTAAAGTTGTTAGACTTCTACCTAGTTTTAGAGCGTGACATCTGATATATGTGGTAATTGTCTAATGTCATGTAACCGCGGTCACATTTTGGAAGGTACGATCCAAAGATTTCTGGAGCTGAGACACCAGGAATGACGGTGACACCTGTAGAGGTGGCCTTTCCTCTAAGCTTACAGTCCCCAGGCACACCTTCTGCTCACACTGACATTAGTCCATGCAGGTGACACGTAGGCTGCTTGTCTGTGTGCTAAACAGGTGGAGCGAGTACGCACATCAACTAACATTGAGCTTTCAGATTACAGCCCAGCTGGGATTTTCCTTCCCTGATCCATAGTGGAGGTGAGTTTTTTCCCCATTTGTTCTCTCTAGAAGTATAGAAATATTATGTAAAGAAACAAGACTTCTGTGCTGTGAGTAGATGCTTAAATCATGTCCTATAATCTGGTGGTGGTGATGCTGTCATTTGACTATGAGGCATATTCACGTGCTTTCTTTTCCTTTTTTCCTCTGGCTGGTCTCTGCGCCGTCCCTGGCTGGAAATTTTGTTTATAATGAATGATGTGCCTGGCTGCACTCGGCAAACACTCCATGAAGTCTCCTTTTCTTTACATAAGAAAAAAAAAAAAAAAAGCCCGCTACCCAGTAACACTTGTAACGTGATTCTGCTGCAGCCGTTTAAGCAAAGGGGGCATTTGCCCAGAATTTGCCACAAGAGACGCTCTTCGAAAGATTTCCAAGTAATGGAGTTTGGGGGCTGTAGTGGAAATAGTCTGAGCCCATGTTGTTCTAGAAAACTATTCATTTATTTTTTTAAAGAGATTTTTTTTTAAATTAAGAAAAATTAAAAGAATTTTGAAGATATCTGCATCGCAGAGATCTTTATATCTATATGTGTTCGTACAGATATAGATCTAAATATATAAGCTCTAACAAGCAGGGCCCTCTGATTCCTCCTGTATTAAAGTGTATTGGATTTGTACTGTCTACCCTCAAGTTGTAAAGTGCTGCATAAACTGTTGGCGCTATATAAATCCTGAATAATAATAATAATGTATATTTATAGATTTTCTTTTTTATTTTTACCCTAGTTTTCCAACTCTGCCTGAATTGCTAAAAGAAGCTAATATTTTCAGTTTTTAATGTACAGTTTATGAGAATGGAAAAAATGTGCAGGTGAACCCTGATGTACATCGCAAGGGCTCTTTCATACGAGCGCTAAAATGCCAGTGTTTGTAGGCGTTCAGACTATTTTTACTGAACTGAATACAGCATATTGCTTTCGATGGGCATGCACACACAGGGATGTAAATATGAGTAAACTAGTGCCGTGTTTTAGCTCATTTAAAAAAAAAAAAAAAAAAAAAAAAAAAAAAAACACTCAAAAATATGCATCACGCAAGTACGGACAGAAATCGCCTCCCCTTTGAATAGTAGATTATATCATTTGAGTAATTGACATTCTGGTTGCTAGAAGAATGTTTGTGTATGTGTATGTATGTATGTATGTATGTATGTGTGTGTGTATATGTATATATATGTGTGTGTATATATATATATATATATATATATATATATATATATATATACATACATACATACATACATACATACATACATACATACATACATACATACATACATACACACACACACACACACACACACACACACACACACACACACACACACACACACACACACACACACACACACACACACGCGCACGCACTATATGGATCATACTTGTGTTAAGGGACTTCTGCCAGGAAGATCTGCCATTTGTACACCAGTAACGTGCCCCTTAGGCCTCATTTACATGGGCGTACCAATCCATATGCCCTCGCAAAGGGCCATCTTTGTCACACAAACAGCAGTTTGACAGCCATGTGGGTACATGTTCCCAAATGCAGACAGTGTGCATTGAGCCTAGGTTCACACTGGAAATGGCAAGTGAATCGCACCGCATTCCTGAGCAATTCACATGCAATTCTGTGCGGTGCGATTTAAGCCCATTGATTTTTTTATAGCTCAAAGCGCACCGCATCCGCATCAAAAAGGTGTAGGAACCACCAGCAGACCCTCATCTACATGATTAAGCCCCGAAGGGCGGGGTAAAACATATTGGAGTTGTGGTCTGGATGAATGGAGCTGAGGCTTTCCCCTGCTAACCACTCAGGCCAGGTGAGGTGGGGGCCGGGCTCTCTCTTCCCGTTTTTGCAGTATGCTTTGGGCCTAGACGGACCTTTCCTCAGCCTGCACCCTCACTAGCCAGCGGCATCCAACTCATCAGACGTTGACAGCCTGAGTGGGGACTCTCTAAGCATTTATCATAGGTCACTTTTTTTTTTTCGGCAGATCTCATGGGTGTTTATATCCATGTGATCTGGTTCAGGCAAACGCACTGCATGTGCGAACTACATTTGGGGCGTCCATTACTTTTATTTGACACCCACAGGCGATTGTAGAACACAGTGCGATTGCGGTGTGGGAAACACATAGAATTTGCTGTGTTTTCTGCACCACAGCAGTGTGAACCAAGGCATGGACCTGAACGGCTGTCAAATTAGAACCAGTTGTTGTGTCCCAATAGACATAAATGGAACACCTGTGCATCCCATGCAGGCAAAGATGGCCCTTCTCACGGGAGTCAGGAAAGGCATGCCCACGTGAATAAGGCCTACTGATGTTTTGTAACTGGTGTATATGTTTCATCGTTTTCATTTTATTAACAATGTATCTTTTTATTTCCACTAAGAACTGAAAAAATGCCAATGAAAACATAGGAGCGGTTTAACCTCCACAGATAATTGGGTGGACAAATTATCCTTGGCAGCAAAAGTGCTGGCTGAAAAATAGGCTGTGTTCCACCACCAATAAAGCGTATTCTAAACCTGCGCTATTCAGACTGAGCGGATTATAATAATTACCTAAACAGAGGGTACTACAGCAGCAATCAGTTTATGTAGAGATGGAGGCAGCTGAAAATATTTTATTTATTCCAGGTATTTATATGGCGCTGACAATTTAATCAGAGCTTTATATGCATATTGTACATTTACATCAGTCCCAGCACTCAAGGAGCTTACAATCTAAGGTCCCTATCTCTCTCATACATGAATACACATACTAGAGACAATTTGGACAGGAGCCAATTACATACCAGCATGTTTTGGAGTGTGGGAGGGAACCAGAACACCCGTAGGAAATCCACGCAAATCAAAGGAAAACCTTCAAACTCCATGCAGGTAGTGTCGGGGTTAGGATTCGAACAGATGACCCTAGTGGTGGTCTTGATCCCACCCCCTTTTGCCTTAATAGTTCTTTAACCAGTTGCAAACCGGCCACCGTAGATTTACTGCGGCAGGGCAGCCGCTCTGCACCAGATAACGCACCTAGTACGTGATCTGGCACTTCCAGGTCTGGGACGCTCGTGCGCGTGGCCAGTGACCCGTTCCTGCTGTGATTGTACACAGTGGGAGCCAATCCGCGGGTTCGGCGGACGCGATGTCCACTGGGACCCGCCGATCGTTCAGGAGAAAGGCAGACCGCCGTTCTGCCTATGTAAACAAAGCAGACCACCATTCTTTGAGATGGGAATGTGCTGATCCTGTGTTCCCGCTAAGCAAGAACACCAATCTTTACATTCACTCAGTGAAATCACCTCCCCCACAGTTAGTAATCACTCCTAGGGAACACATTTAACCCTTTGATCGCCCCTGGTGTTAACCCCTTCCCTGCTAGTGTCATTAGTACAGTGCATATTTTTTAGCACTGATCACTGTATTTGTGTCACCGGTCCCCAAGAAGCGTCATTTAGGTGTCCGATTTGTCCGCCGCAATATCGCAGTCCCGCTATAAGTCACTGATCGCTGCCATTACTAGTAAAATATAAAAAAATAAAATAAAAATGTCCCATAGTTTGTAGCCGCTCAAACCAAACAATATACGCTTATTGGGATTTTTTTTTACCAAAACCATGTAGCAGAATACATATTGGCCTAAATTGATGAAGAAATTAGATTTTTTTTACTTTTTCTTTTTTTTTTTTTTTTTTTATTGGGAATGTTTTATAGCAGAAAGTAAAAAAATATTATACTTTTTTTTTTTTTTAAATTATTGATTTTTTTTTTTTTTTGTATATAGCGCAAAAAATAAAAACAGCACAGGTAATCAAATACCACCAAAAGAAATTTTCTATTTGTGGGAGAAAAAGGACTGTATCACAGTGCCGTATTGCAAAAACAAAATGGCCTGGTCATGAAGGGGGTAAACTTTTTGGAACTAAAGTGGTTAGTGTGATGCATTCCCTCCCTGACCAGTAGAGAGGCTCCAAGAGATTAAACAGGGCCAAATGTGACTTTAACATGAATAATTGAGATTTACCTAATTTTGTGATTTTTATCCTCCATAGATACAGTGGAGGGGTAAGCGTAGCCACACTGGGACAGGAAGTGCGTTCATTTGCAGGATCACTAGATAAAAAAAAAAAAAAAAGGAAAAAAGCTTAAAAAAAAGAAACTACATCAAAGAATTGGTTGTAGGCAGCAAAACATTCAATTTTTGGGTTTAGATCTACTTTAAAGTAGATCTAAAGGCAAAACTTTTTTTTTTTTTTTTTGAGTGTGGAAGGACTAGAACCCCTTTTAGTTTTTTATTGCTCTGTGTCACCTCTTGGGACAATAACACTCCATTTGTCATGATGAGCAGTGGGACAGAAAGTGAAGGAAAGGCCCTGTTCACACGGGGCAATTAGCTGCGTGCCCTGTGCAGGGCGATCAGTCGCTGTGCCCTAATATGGCATGCGGGTCCCTGAACTTGCCCTGTATGCATTCAGGGACCCACACCAGCACATGATATTGGGACATCGTGGCTGTGTCTCTGCAGCTTCATGTCCCAATAGACAACAATTGGACACCAGCACAGGGATGCATGTAACACATGCACGTCCCTGTGTGGGTAAAAGACGGCCCTGCACAGGGCATGCAGCCAGTGCCGGGACAAGGTCATCCAGTGCCCAGGACAAAGATGTCATATTGCGCTCCCCTCCTTCCCTTATGGTTATGGCACCCCAATCCCTGCTCTAAAGCATTGCACCCAGGGCAGCTGCCCCTCCTGCCTCCCCCCCCCCCCCGCCACTGGCCGTGCATGCAGCTAATCGCCATATGTGAACAGGACCAACATGTACTATTTTCAGCTGCCAACAGAACAATGACCGAGCCCAGGTTCACATCGGGCTGTTTTTGACCGCACCAATTCCCAAAAGTAGTTCCTGCACTACTTTTGGCAACTTCGGGGGCAACTTGAATTGACGTCTGTGCATGAAACCACGCACACACGTCTGTCAAATCACCCCTGAAATCAGACTGCATTGCCGGTTTGAAGTCGTACGAGTTCAGCTGAACTCGCACGATTTTAAACCTGCGCTCCATGTGAACGTAGGCTGAAGGAGAAATCTTTTAATGGAGATAACTGAACCAGTGGCAGCTCTCTAAGGGGCGATTTACCTCTTTGGTGTGATTTACTCTTATTTCCTGCTGTGTTTACAGAAAAGGAAGTGAATGTAAATCTTTTAAACTAAACACATGGCAAAAAAACCCCAAAAAACTGACAAGAGTTTTATCCATTCCCTACTCTACCAAAGTTCAAAAAATATTATTTTGATTTTAGATATACTGTATATTAAGGCTGAATTTATATTAAAAAAAAATAGTTTTGGGGGATACAGCTCTAGGTACATACCGCAAATAAAGTGTATCCTATGTCCTGCTAACTGCCTGTTACTTTAAAAACAGGGATGCCAGATAATCGCCCACAGTGGGCAACTTCCAGTGCTGTATGGGTTTCCTGGTTCAGTTCAAACAGTGAACCTGTCATTTATCCACCTCTCCTCCAATCACAGAACATGTTGCATTATGTGAAAATCTTATAAGGAGTTTTGTGAATAGACGATGGGGTGGAAGGGTTGGGCGAGCGCTGCGATCTTTCACCGGGTCAGTTGACCCATGTAACGCTGGAGGATCACTGCTGTGGGGGAGATGTGGAAGCATGTTCGGTGCCTGATACTATATCCCCAGCGATATTCTTATATTAAAGGTAGCCTTAGATGATCAATCAGCAGGCTGATTGATTGAAAAATAAAACGCAAACAGATTCATCCGTCCGCGCATGGGAGGTAGATAGCGCTATTCTCCCTGCTGAGACATTGAATTCTGAGAGCGGGACTCCTCTGTCAGGATACAATGATCAGTGACTGCAACCGGCTGATCGAGAGGAGAAGTTTTCCAACATTCGTGTTCGACGGAAGTTGACCTAACGATCGACTTCTTCTGGCAAACTGGGACGACCATACGTTGGAGGGAAGGGATACCCTCCCCCCCTTCACACAGCACACATGAACAGAGCTGAGGCTGTTAATCACAGGCTGTGGGTTGTCCTGACACCTTTTTTCTCTTGGTGCCAGGAAAACTTGTCAGAAGTGACTCACTCTGATAGCAGAGGAACGAAACAGCAGGCAGAAATGGAACTTGGTGCTCTGGATTGAGACGCACCATAGAGCAGGGGTCTCAAACTGGCGACCCTCCAGCTGTTGCAAAACTACAAGTACCATGAGGCATTGCGAGGCTGACCGTTACAAGCATGACTCCCTCAGGCAGAGGCATGATGGGACTTGTAGTTCCGCAACAGCTGGAAGGCCACCAGTTTGAGACCCCTGCTCTAGAGGGATATGCTTTGTTCATATTTCATGTCTGAGGTTTATAGGCATTTTAATGTCAGCCTTAAAGCAGAATTCCAGGCATTTTATCAACTGCCGCCCGCAATTCTTGACCACGTCCTATAATCTACTTGACTGTTTGTTTTTTTGTATTTTTTTTCCCTGCGGTGCAAATACCTTTTTTTGTGGTTTTAACCCTCCGCTTTCGCAGTGACTCGCCACAGCGAGGTACATCTCCTGAGATATGAGTGTCATCAATTCCAGGAGTCCATGGGCATCTGCTGCTTGTAGCATCGCCATGTCGCGCTTTGCATGGTATGCGCATACGTGAGATAGGGAGATGCATGCTGGGTAGCCAGCAGCTCCTTATTCTGGAAGGAGATACAAGTGGGCTTCAGATGCCCACACTGAAGATGGAGGCGCGCTCAGTGGTGACAACAAGGCAGGTTAAAAAAAACTTACAAAACCTACATTCAATACTAATCCTGTTTTGATGATTTAAAAAAAAAAAAAACGAAAAAAAAACAAAGCCCTGGAACTCCGCAGTCTGTAGTTTGATTTATAACAATTCAAGAATGGACAGATGCCCATTGGTGGTTGACTCCTCTGTATCTGGGATGCCTGTTACTAAAGAATAATATGCAAAGTAACCCATAGCAGCAATAAAATGATGGAAGTTAGAATTTGGTTGATATGGCTAATACACATTGCATATCATTACTACTGTTTATTCTACTTTATTAAAAAGCCTTCATTCCAGTTGTATTTTCATCTTGCGTTATATACAGTGCCTTGAAAAAGTGTATTGGCATTTTATGTGATAGACCAACACAAAGTGGCACAGAATTGTGAAGTGGAAGGAAAATGATAAATAGTTTTCCAATTTTTTTACAAATAAATATGTGAAAAGTGTGGTGTGCATTTGTATTCAGCCCCCCTGAGTCAATACTTAGTAGAACCACCTTTCCCTGCAATTACAGCTGCAAGTCTTTTTGGGGATGTCCCTACCAGATTTGCACATCTAGAGACATTTTTGCCCATTCTTCTTTGCAAAATAGCTCAAGCTCAGATTGGATGGAGAGAATCTCTGAACATCAATTATAAGGCTTGTCAAAGAGTCTCAATTGGATTTAGGTCTGGACTCTGACTGGGCCATTCTAACACATGAATATGCTTTGATCTAAACCATTCCATTGTAGCTCTGGCTGAATGTTTAGGGTTGTCTTCCTGCTGGAAGGTGAACATCCGCCCCAGTCTCAAGACGCTAACAGGTTTTCTTCTAAGATTGCCCTGTATTTGTCTCCATCCATCTTTTCATCAACTCTGACCAGCTTCCCTGTCCCTGCTGAAGAAAAGCATCCCCACAACATGATGCTGCCACCACCATGTTTCACGGTGGGGATGGTGTGTTCAGGGTGATGTGCAGTGTTCGTTTTCTGCCACACACAGCTTGTTGCTTTTAGGCCAAAAAGTTCAATTTTGGTCTCATCTGACCAGAGCTCCTTCTTCCACATGTTTGTTGTGTCCCCCACATGGCTTCTCGCAGTTTGCGAACAAGACTTCTTATGGCTTGCTTTCAACAATGGCTTTCTTCTTGCGACTCTTCCATAAAGGCCAAATTTGTGGAGTGCACGGCTAATAATTGTCCTGTTGACAGATTCTCCCAGCTGAGCTGTGGATCTCTGCAGCTCCTCCAAAGTCACCATGGGTCTCTTGGCTGCTTCTCTGATGAATGCTCTTCTTTGCCCGGCCTGTCAGTTTAGGTGGACGGCCATGTCTTGGTAGGTTTGCAGTTGTGCCATATTCTTTCCATTTTTGGAAGATGGATTGAACAGTGCTCTGTGAGATGTTCAAAAATGTTGTTGTGTTTTTTTTTTTTTTAACCTAACCCTGCTTTAAACTTCTCCACAACTTTATCCCTGACCTGTCTGATGTTCCTTCCCCTTTATGATGCTGTTTGTTCACTGAGGTTCTCTATCAAACCTCTGAGGGCTTCACAGAACAGCTGTATTTATACTGAAATTAAATCACACACGGGTGGACTCTATTTACTAATTAGGTGACTTCTGAAGGCAATTGGTTCCACTAGATTTTAGTTTGGGTTATCAGAGTAAAGGGGGCTGAATACAAATACACCCCACACTTTTCACATATTTAGTTGTAAAAAATTTTGAATGCCATTTATCATTTTCCTTTCCAGTTAGGAGCCACTGTGTTGGTCTATCACATAAAATCCCAATAAAATACATTTACGTTTTTGGTTGTAACATGACAAAATGTGGAAAATTTTCAAGGAGTATGAATACTTTTCAAAGGCACTGTAGCTAAACATTTTGTTACATTAATAATATTGTGCATTCACCCAGGACGTAATCATACCATGATGGCTGTAAGTCAAACAGTGTTCTTCAAATGACTGGATAGGATGAGTTTGAATCACAATTTACACTTAGCTAAAACTAGTAATGTAGCACCTGAAGTTGTTCTACAGAGGCTTCATGTATAGGAAAGCACATGAACAGTTTCCTATAGAGAAGTGTGCAGCCAGAGCACAGGTGTGGTTTATTGCTGTGATATGATTCTCACTTTTAGGTCAGACCAGTTAGATTTGAGTACTTAGGAGGAAAACCAGTCATCAACAAGGAAAGAAAACATTGCAAGGCCGAGGCTTAGTAATGTGTAAAATGCTGTTCTGCATAGCTGAAACTGCTGCCTTCTCATGATGATCGAAGGGTGGAGAGCCCACTGGTATTTGTGTAAGGTGGTGACAGCTTGTTATACTCTCATAATAGACGTGTGACCTAGTGACAACCTGGGGACAGCATGCATATAAAAAAGAGGTAGTCATAGGTGGGAATGTTGTATTTTTTTCAAATTGTATCTGCTTTATTTTACATTATAGCAATGGCCGTGGAACTAGTAAGATGACAACTTCTTTTGTAAAGAAAAAAACATTAGGAGTAAGGCGACATAGGGCTGTAAAGTCTGTATTAAAGATCCGTGAACTTTTAGCTAGAGGACAGGAGTGAGGTTTAAGCATGTTGATTGTCTACCCTAAACTGAATTTTTTTTATTGGCGATTGTAAGACTAAAGTCCCATACACACGATAAGAAGATTGGAAGAAAAATTTTGTACGACGAACGATCTGCCGATTTATCTGGTATAGTGCTTTCGAAAGCCGATTCCGACTTTTTGGACGACAAAACATGAAGGTGCAGACTAGAATATTTAGAATATATAATCGTAAGTGAACACAATGTCCGATTTTTCGTTGAAATCCGTTTTATGCCACTGGACGTTTTTTATTTTTTTCTCTGCGAGGTAAAGTCATAATGTGCTAGTATGCATCACATACTAGCACATTATGTGAAACTTGCCTTAAAACGAAGCTGTTCCAGCGCTGCAATGTCAGCACTGCAGCAGCTTTCATCTTCACCCGTCTTCCGAGTTTGCGGCCTCCAGCTCTGTGAATGGCTGTTGCCACGATGACGTCACTCCGTCACATGCGCGGGGAAGCCACTGTTCACGGCACAGGGCTCGGAAGGAACGGCACTTGTGGCCGTTCCTTCAGAGCGCATGCGCCAGTAATGTCACTGGATGCATGTAATTATCTCCTAAACGGCGCACGTTTAGGAGATATTTACACTGCCTATAGGTAAGCCTTATTATAGACTTGCTTATAGATAAAAGTCAGTAAAGGAAGTTTACTTCCTCTTTAATCAGTAAAGTTTTCACCTAAAAAAATTGGAAGAGCAAGACTATGCGCGCTCGGAAACAAAAGAATACATTACAAAACAATTCAACACATTACATCACTTGTGAAGTTGTATTCTGTTTTAAAAGAATTTTGGTCAGTTGCGTAACCTCTTCATTTTCGGTATGAGATTAGCATGCAAAAATAAAATTAAATGGACGGTTATTCATCCAATAATCTCATCGTGTGTACCAGGCTTAAGTTCATCTTTTGGTTTAAAAAAAAAAAAAAACAACAAAAAAAAAAGCTATTGATTTTGCAGGTAAAAGAATGTTTGTTTATTTTTTACAGAGGAGCCTGCAAAGCATTGAATTTGCAATCAGTGGCTCACAGGTGCAATGTCAGGCTCCTGCAGACACTGCCTAAAGCTCTCTGCCAATACCTCAAGTAGGCAGGATGTGTCGATGGACTACGAGGCCGCTGATCAGCACGTTTGTAGTCCATTGAGAACTAGAAGTCTCAATAGACTTCAAAAGAGACATGCAGTTTATTCATTCACAGATCAATGTGCATGAATGATTCGGCTGTGCGGGAGGAGCCTCATGCAGCCCCGGCAATTGTAAATGATACAGTGGCTGCAGGGAGAAGAACCTCCACCTGCTGTCCACAGGGGAAGGGGGTGTGGGGGCTGGTGACTACCAATGTGTTATGTCATTGTTTCTCAACTCCAGTCCTCAAGGCGCCCCAACAGGTCATGTTTTCAGGTTTTCCATTATTTTGCACAGGTGATTTGATCAGTTTCACTGCCTTAGTAATTACCATAGTGTTTCATCTGAGGGAAATCCTGAAAACATGACCTGTTGGGGCGCCTTGAGGACTGGAGTTGAGAAACACTGTGTTATGTTATACCCTTAATACGTGTGTAACCTGTTGTTAAAAGTGAACCAGCCCTTTAAAGCTTCTCTCCGGGATAGTTTACACCAACCCCCCCCCCCCCGTTCCCAAACTGATCACTGAATGAAAAAAAAAAAAAATCTAAAAGCCCTTTTTATTTACCTAAACCCGTGTTCACATGACAGTTTAGCCCCGAGTCTGATCCTTTTCTGTTTACATCCCCCTTGGGTCTTTGTTCGCACACCCACATCACTTCCTATTGGATGTCCTTTGGCAGGGTTTTCTTAGGAGCCAGGCGTTTGTGAAGGGATGTGGAGAAGCAGTCTTGAGCACTGTTAGGGTGCTGGTCCCCTGGAACTAGTGGTGGTGAGGGATCTGGACAGGGGACTTAGGTGAATATAACTGGCTTCACAAGGTAAAGAAACAAAAAGGCCTGGTAGAATAGGTTAGAGGTGGTTGGGGAGGGGGCAAAAATACCACAGAATGTAGCTTTAAAGCAGAGCTCCAACCAAAAGGGTTGTTCCGCTTTACGGAGTCTTCCCTCGCACCTCTTGAACAATTGGCAATTTTGAGGAGCGGGAGTACCCCGATTTTGACAGGTATCCACTCCGACACAGCCTAGGTCAGAGATGGCAAACCTTGGCACCCCAGATGTTTTGGAACTACATTTCCCATGATGCACAACTACACTGCAGAGTGCATGAGCATCATGGGAAATGTAGTTCCAAAACATCTGGGGTGTCAAGGTTCGCCATCACTGGCCTAGGCCATCGCAGTGCAAGTTCTCCCTCCCCTCCCCCCTGCAGTATTCTGGGAGACGTGACCAGTCACAGAGGACTGCATCCACCATTCACGATGCACAGCGCTGCTCAAGAATGTGGGCAGTGGGCACCCGGCTGTAAAGTAGCGACATAGTGAAGATGCCAACGCTGAGGAAAGAAGACAGCGGGTGAGACCTCCTGGGGTGAGAACACCGCTGGATCTTGGGACAGCTGAGTGGCCGTTTTTTAAAAGTTAGCAGCTACAGTTTTTGTAGGTGATGACTTTAATTTTTTTCCACAGGAGACTGAAACTCCACTTTAACGACAAACTTAACCCTTTTCTTAAAAATTACACCAAAGGCACCTTTAGAAGTGTTTAGTAAGAGCAGTCTGCAAGCTGATACTTATAGATCATTGCAGACCTTTTATTCTATGCATGACCATATGATCCCTGATGACAACAGACGTTACTGACGAAAAGCGTCAGGTCGGTTAGTACGTGACACGTCACTTCCGCCATCTCTTTGGAACACGGGTGGAACGCGATCAGCGTTTTTTTATGGGCATTTCAAGATTTACCGAACTGTAAGTGTATATTTTATTGCAGAAAATTAGTGTTAAAAGCTACACTGTGAGGAGCTCTCCCTCTTTTCTCCTTGACATATATGATATGTAAACTTAATTGGTGGTTATATCGTCTTCGGACGTTTTTCCATGTTTTTCACCCATGCTCTATGTGACTACCTGTAATGGGTGTCGTGTCTGTTCGGTGAGTAGAACGTTTGCCTAGTATCTGGTGGGAGAAGGCACCATAATTTTTTCCCAATTCTCAAGAAGCATTCTCACTTTCACCATTGGAGACTTCTGGTGGTGGTTTATGGAATTTATATATTGTTTAGCACACAACCAAGTAGATTGCATATGCTTGTTTATAGTTAAGAGCACGGTATGGAAATTATATTATATGTATTATAATTTTTTTCTTTATGTATATTGGACCTTCTGGTCTAACTATGGGCTGCTCTTTTGTATTTGTAATTGCACGATTTATTTAATTGATATTTAATTTTTTTGCCCAGGGTGCGCTGGTTAAAATTTTTTTTTATAATCTTATTTTGTCACCTTTTAGAAGTGTTTAGTAAGGGCAAGCTGACACTTACAGATCAGTGCAGGCTTTTTATTCTATGCTTATCGTATTTTTTTTTTCTCCCCATTTGTCTTATGGTGGCCATTTTCACAACGGGCAGATGATTCCATCTCCCTTTGCATCCTGGAACTCTTGTTCTGCCTCATTAGAGCACATCATCTGGGGTACTGGTGGTGATAGAGCTCATCATCTGAGGTACTGGTGGTGATAGAGCACATCATCTGAGGTACTGGTGGTGATAGAGCACATCATCTGAGGTACTGGTGGTGATCGAGCACATCATCTGGGGTACTGGTGGTGATAGAGCACATCATCTGGGGTACTGGTGGTGATAGAGCACATCATCTGAGGTACTGGTGGTGATCGAGCACATCATCTGGGGTACTGGTGGTGATAGAGCACATCATCTGGGGTACTGGTGGTGATAGAGCACATCATCTGAGGTACTGGTGGTGATAGAGCACATCATCTGAGGTACTGGTGGTGATAGAGCACATCATCTGAGGTACTGGTGGTGATAGAGCACATCATCTGGGGTACTGGTGGTGATAGAGCACATCATCTGGGGTATTGGTGGTGATAGAGCACATCATCTGAGGTACTGGTGGTGATAGAGCACATCTAAAGGGAAATAACTGGTGATGTAGCCCTCCAAGGCTGCGGCTGTGAGGCCAGGGTTACATCACCAGTGCCTCACTCCACCAGGAAGTGAAAAACAGCATTTGTAGGTCAGTTACAATAAAAAATGATTTCTGATGTGATTGCTAGTGAAAGGAGAAAGGTCTGCTTTATAATTCTATATACCTTTTTTTTTATACACCAAATTGGTATGCATGCCATTATTGGCAAGGTAATGAAGAGTTTTCTAATTGTACTCCAGCATACACAAAGGTCGTTTCCATAGCCATGACCATTTTATCTAATTACTAAGGATAATTTGCTGTAGATAGTAATTTGCTTGATGTTTATGATGTACCTGTGGGTTAAGTAGGCCTCATCCATATAATTTGAGGAGCAGCCAGTGCTCTGGTGCTATTATCTTCAAAAGAATTTTTGGAAGGCTTTTTAAGTTCCACTTTGAAGAATCCTTGAGACTGCCTTCTAGGTGTTTAACGTGTTTTGTTACTTAAGGTTAACCATTAACGATCAGAGCCAGATGAACTTCTATTGAATATCTTCATGCCTGCCATGTATGTTAATGGTCTGTGGAGGAGTTCTAAAAATAACAGCGTTTACATTACACTTACTGGAAGTTTTAGTCCAGCGATGTGATTAATGTAGCCGCTCAGAGTCCTTTTTTTGAATATTGCAGCTGCAACTTCTTTTTTAAAGTAAACCTGTTGCTAAGCTAGGCATCTCAAACTGAGCGCATGATAGAAAAAGTGAAAAATCAAAGGTCAGCTACAGTACAGTCTGCAATGTCGCCTGCAAATCTTGCTGGTCAGTGCAGCTACGCTTCACTTTAAGGCTACTGTAGGTTTACATTAGCGGCAGTGCTTACCGCCCCTCTGAAAAGTGATCTGCAGTGGATCACTTTTCAGAGGTATTTGACAGGTGATAAGGTGAAAGGTTGCCTGCTCGGTGCTTGTTTTAAACCTGTAAATTCTGCACCACCTTCCTGCAACCATTTGAATTACACATTGCATGGTGGTCCAATTCCCTTAAGTAAGGGGTGTCCAACACAATTTAATCATGGGCTGCATCAGCATTCTGGTTGCCCTCAAAGGGCCAGCTGTATCTGTAAGACGATAAATTTATTCACTGCTTTTTTTCCCTCAGAGAATAGGTGCAGAAATTCAACCACACCCCAGGGTTCAGGGGGCGCCTGTGCACAGAGTGCAGGGTTTAGGGGCCGCCCTGTGCACAGAGTAGATATAGAGCTTCTAACTTTCACAGTGCTGCTTTGAACTCTGCTATCGGCTGCCTATCTCTTAAGTGCCTTCCCTTTTGGCCCTCAAGTACACCAGGACTATTGCATCGATCCAATTTTAAATATTGGACTCTAAACACCCTAGAGTGGTATTCGTTATTTATGTGCCCCTGTCACACACTGCTGCTCCCTCCCCCTGAGCACTTACAAATCTCCCTCCTTCCCTGTGCACAGAGTGCAGGATTGTGGAGTGTGCTACATACAGAGTGTAGGGATTGGGGGTTCTGGCTGAAAAAAGCCCTGGGTGCGAGGGCCACATGAAATGGTTTGGAGGGCTTGATTCCGCCCACGGGCCTTGAGTTTGACAAATGTGGCTTAAATGAATCCTATTCCGTGCTAGGATAATTTCTGCCACAACCATAAAAGCAAAGCAAAAAGCCATTATCCGTTTTGCGCTCTATTGTACTTACGTTTCTAAGCACGATATTGCCCATGCACTTAGTGGACACTGCCAGAGCACAGAAAAGCCATTCGATTGTACTGCCCATGTTCTGGCCAGGCACCGCACCAGCAGCCTTCTACTGCGCATTTTGCTGGTGGACATGGTGCCAGCGGCTCTTATTGCTGTGCACAGGGTGTGTTTCCTTCTAAGATGAGTCCCTAATTCCCAGTTGGAATTAGGGTTGCGTCAATACCGTGATTTTTTGTTTTTCTTTTCCACGAGTACAAGTACCGATACTTTCGGTCAAGTACTCATGGATACCGAGTAGCGATACATTGTGGTGTGATTTGCGTCAATACAAAATAAATGGGCGCAAATTGCATGCAATTTGAACAGGAATGCGGTGAGATTGCTGTCCGAATCCCACTGCTCCTGTGTGTGTGTTAATAAATAAATATATATATACACATACACACACACACACACACACACACACACACACACACACACACACACACACACACACACACAATCTCACAAAAGTGAGTACACCCCTCAGATTTTTTTTTTTTTTGTGACAACACTGAAGAAATGACACTTTGCTACAAAGCAGTGAGTGTACAGCTTGTATAACAGTGTAAATTTGCTGTCCCCTCAAAATAACTCAACACACAGCCATTAATGTCTAAACCACTGGCTACAAAAGTGAGTACACCCCTAAGGCCTCATGCACACGAGACGCAGGTGCAAACTCTGCTGAACACATGTTTTTAAAAGCTGAAACCAGCGTTTAGAAACGCCCGTTTTGCCGCATTTGTATGCCGCGTTTAGCCACGTTTTACCGCGTTTGCGTCTAGAAGCGTCTGCAGAGCAGAAAATGACATTTTGTGACCCAACTTTGGGGCCCCGTATCTCGGGGCCACTTGGTGCTAGGAACCCCAAATTTGGTGTGCTAACACAGTGGAACTAGCACTACAACCCATTAGGGGGCTCCTAGCACCAAGTGGCCCTGAGATATGGGGCCCCAAAGTCGGGTCGCAAAATGTCAAGCACTTTTCTGCAGCAGAGAATGACATTTTGTGACCCGAATTTGGGGCCCCATATCTCAAGGCCACTTGGTGCTAGGAACCCCAAATTTGGATATGTTGTAGTGCTAGTTCCACTGTTTGCATACCAAATTTTAGCACCAAGTGGCTCCAAGATATGGGGCCCCAAATTCAGGTCATAAAATGTTCCTTTAAAAACACTTATAAATGCAAATGCGGTACCGGCGTCTAGCCGCGTTTGGTGTCTGAACCGCGGAAACCGTTTGCGCCTGAACCCATTTTTTTGCTTCTGGAAAAACTAGGTTAAACGCAACTGCCTAAAAACGCCAAAAAACGAGACTGTGTATGTGGACACATAGGATAACATTGAATGGGTTCAGGGGCAGTTGAAAAAAGTGTCAAACTGCCTCTGAACGCGAGTTTAACAGCGTCTCGTGTGCATGAGGCCTAAGTGAAAATGTCCAAATTGGGCTCAATTAGCCACCCATGTGACTTATTAGTGTTACAAGGTCTCAGGTGTGACTGGGGAGCAGGTGTGTTAAATTTGGTGTTATCGCTCTCACTCTCTCATACTGGTTACTGGAAGTTCAACATGGCACCTCATGGCAAAGAACTCTCTGAGGATCTGAAAAAAATAATTGTTGCTCTACATTAAGATGTTGCTCTATTAGAAGATTGTCAAGGCACTGAAACTGAGCTGCAGTATGGTGGCCAAGACCATACAGTGGTTTAACAAGACAGGTTCACCTCAGAACAGGTCTCCTCATGGTAGACCAAAGAAGTTAATTGTACATGCTCAGCGTTATATCCAGAGGTTGTCTTTGGGAAATAGACGTATGAGTGCTGCCAGCATTGCTGCAGAGGTTGAAGGGGCGGGGGCTGATGAGACCAAGATAAAATGATTTAGTTCAGATGATGTCAAGAGTGTGTGGCGGCAACCAGGTGAGGAGTACAAAGACAAGTGTGTCTTGCCTACAGTCAAGCATGGTGGTGGGAGTGTCATGGTCTGGGGCTGCATGAGTGCTGCTGACACTGGGGAGCTACAGTTCATTGAGGGAACCATGAATGCCAACATGTACTGTGACATACTGAAGCAGAGCATGATCCCCTCCCTTCAGAGACTGGGTTGCAGGGCAGTATTCCAACATAACGACCCCAAACATACCTCCAAGATGACCACTGCCTTGCTAAAGAAGCTGAGGGTAAAGGTGATGGACTGGCCAAGCATGTCTCCAGACCTAAACCCTATTGAGCATCTGTGGGGCATCCTACTGTAGCTGGCAGGCAGATGTAAAAAACTAATGTAAACTTCATTAGTTTTTTCTTTGAAAAAAAGTGAATGAACTGATCAAACGAATGGTCAACATGTGTGAAAGGGGCCTAACCGATTCCTCCATCCAAACAAATAGCATGAAGGGAAGCAGGGAAGCCCCCCAAATTAGGCTATTGTATTCTGACCGCTACTAGCACCAGCTGTCAGGATATCCACACAGTGCCTGCAGCTGATAGGCAACAGGCACTGTTCAGATGTTTTAGAACTACATTTTCCATGATGCTCAACTACACTGCAGACTGCATGAGCATTATGGGAAATGTAGTTCCATAACAACTGGGGTGCCAAGGTTCATCTTCACTGATCTATGGCATGCCTTAAGGTTTCCAAAAACTGGCCATTCCCGGCTGGAACTGCGACTCATTTCATTTCACAGGAATCTGCAAAAACTCTAACAGTGGGTGACCCTGGCAGCGCTACAAAAGTCAATTACACAAACTGACTTTTGTAGAAGGATTGTCAACTGAACAGTGCCTGTTGCCTATCAGCTGCAGGCACTGTGTGGATATTTTGACAACTGGTGCTAGTAGCGGTCAGAATACAATCACTCCAAATGACTTTGTGCCAGAAGGTTTGAGGCTTGTCTCTGTGCTGTTTGGCGTATTGTAAGTGGGATACTTTGTGGCATTTGTGTAGTAATGGCTTTCTTGTGGCGACTCGACCATGCAGCCCATCTTTCTTCAAATGCCTCCTCATTGTGCATCTTGAAACAACCACACCACATGTTTTCAGAGAGTCCTGTATTTCACCTGAAGTTATTTGTGGGTTTTTCTTTGCATCCCGAACAATTTTCCTGGCAGTTGTGGCTGAAATTTTAGTTGGTCTAACTGATCGTAGTTTGGTTTTAACAGAACCCCTCGTTTTCCACTTCTTGATTTAGAGTTTGAACACTGCTGATTGGCATTCTCAATTCCTTGGATATCTTTTTATATCCCTTTTCTGTTTTATACAGTTCAACTACCTTTTCCCGCAGATCCTTTGACAATTCTTTTGCTTTCCCCATGACTCAGAATCCAGAAACGTCAGTGCAGCACTGGATGAAAGATGCAAGGGTCTGTCAGGAATCCAGAAAATAATTGACCTTTTTTATACACACACACTAATTACAAGCAAACAGATCACAGGTGAGGATGGTTACCTTTAATAGCCATTCAAACCCCTTTGTGTCAACTTGTCTGCATGTTATCAGGCCAAAATCACCAGGGTATGTAAACTTTTGATTGGGGTCATTTGGGTAGTTTTTGTTGCCATTGTGATTTTAAAAAAAAAGTAAACACAGTTGATTGATAATAAATGGCTTCAGCCAAACATTAACCATGAGTGAAAGATGTTTTTGTGTTATCATTCATATTCTCTGAAAAATGGCCAAGAAATCATAAATTCTGCCAGGGTATGTAAACTTATAAGCACAACTGTAACTGCCCTGAACTGGCCTACTGCCTGGAAGTCAGAGGTGTTGGCTGCCTCCATTGGAGGTTGTAGAGACCAATATTTGTGAGCGGTTTCCTTCAGATTCCCTTCATCACACACAAAATCAATAAAATCTGCATGTTTTACCAAGTCAGTCTTCAAGTTGCTTGCGCAGTCTGGTGAGCCATATGATTGTTTTTCCAAATAAGTTATTTGACAACAGGACTGAATAACTACTTTCAGAAGAGCCAGCTTCTCCCAACATTCTTAAAGTGGTTGTAAACCTCTGAAATATGAACAAAACATACCCTTCTATAGTGTGTACTTGTCTCAGTCCAGAGCACTAAGTGCCATCTCTGTTTGCTGCCCCTTTCCTCTATCGGCATGAATCACTTCTGCCAAGTTTTTTCTTTTACGCTAAGCACTAAAAAGGTGACAGGGGTGAGAGGGATCGCGGCATACAGCCTATGATTAACAGCCCCTGCTGCTTCCTTCCGATCAGTTCACACTGAGCTCTGCAGAGTGTAATTTCAGCTCTCTGCCCCCTGTTTTCTGACAGCTCAGACAAGCTGTATAAAATCTGGACTTTGAACGGATGTAGAGAATAGGAGACTGCAGACAAACTGGTACAACTTATGTAGGAGGATTTGTTTCATCTGTGTATCACCTGAGGCCAGTCACTTCACTGGAGATACAAGGGTTCTTCAAAGTTTCCACACTTTTTTTAAATTCTATTTTTCACTGTATATAGGTGTGGAAACCTTTTGAAGACCCCTCGTATGTAAGGGTTTACAACCACATTTGGCAGAGTAATAGGTTGTACAGTGGGGAAAATTATTTAATCTGCAGATTTTGCAAGTTTGCACACTTACAAAGAAATGAAGGATCTATCATTTTTATCATTGGTATATTTTATATGATAGAATATCAACCAAAAATCCAGAAAAAAAAATACAAATCATGGTGGAGAAACCCTTGTTGGCAAGCACAGCGTTAAGACGTTTTTTGTAGTTAGTGACCTGGTTTGCACACATCTCAGGAGGGATTTTGGCCGAGATTAGAACCATCTTTGATTGGCTTAAGACTCTTATCTTGTTGATGGTCCATCTTTGTGGCAACACTGGCCAGCTTACCTATAATGCTTTCAGAAATGAGCTCAGGCAGATTCCCTGCTCTGAAACTGTGTGTATACATGCCCCTTGTATACTGATTGCGGGGTGGGGTATGCCTCTGTTGCCCATAATTTGCCCATAATTTGCTGTCCACTTTGACAGCTTCAAGGCAGGATTGCTCAGTTGCCTACTGTCTAGCTTTCGAACATGCCTGAGCTCACCCCTAATTCTGATGGAGCTATATTATGTTGAACTGTTCCCAATACCTCATTCACTCTTCTGCGTTTTACTGTTTTTCAGGTCACCAACCAAATTTCACAATGTTTGATGGGGACTATGACTACCTCATCAAATTTTTAGCATTGGGAGACTCTGGCGTTGGAAAAACCAGCTTCCTCTACCAATATACAGATGCAAAGTTCAACTCCAAGTTCATCACAACAGTAGGCATCGACTTCCGGGAAAAAAGAGTGGTAAGTTGTTTTGTTGTTGGCAGATGGTAACAAGGAGTGAAAGGATAACAGTGATTGCTTCACGGTGCCAACATCCAAATATGTAAATATAGAGAAAGAGGGGTTCACCTTGGTGTAGGACTTTAACAGCACTTAGATAAATGTCACAAATTAATTAGATAGAAAAAATGGTCATATATTTTATTGAAAGTACATAGATAAAAACATGGATATTGGAGTGTACATGGCAGCCATTACTGATGATGCAATAGTTACAGATAGGTGGTAAATGAGATTGTCTTTCAACCGACGCGTTTCTGAGTCTACTAGAGATACTCCTTCCTCAGGGGTAGATAGGATATAGAAACTGTTTATAATAAGTACAAACAGTCAATGCCTATACATGTCATTAAAATAAGAATTTCAATATATGTATCTGTTACATTTAACACTTACAATTACAGCAATCAGATGCTTATAGCACTCCATAAAATTAAAAACAACATCAAGAAGCACAACATGGCCACAGGAAACCGTCATCACCCCAAAAGACCCAGCATGGAATATCAAAATAAGGAGCCCAAAATCAAAGGGCTTTCTGCATGTGGAACACAGGAAAGGACCAGCTGAGGCCCATAGATGGAGTCCTATAGTAGAGATAAGATAGAGATAGACACATATGTATCATAAAAAATATATGATGTACATGTGGTGGCCTACTACATGGTTCGTTAATGGCCTCAAATACATACCTGGGTATACGCTCAAAAAGAAATAGGAAACCGATATCCTTCCTTTGGTTTAAGTGTAGGGGAGGCACTGTGGGGTCAGAATGCATATTTTTCAGATCCGAGTTATCACTATCATGCTGGTATAGCAAATTACATTGTAAATGGTATAGTGTTTGATCCAAGCTCTGCTGATGTGGTGATAAATACACCACACAGTATTCAGAGCTATAAAGACAAGAACCAGCTGAGTGCAGCTTGATTCGAACATAAGATATGCATCTCTACCTAGTTACCACTATTTACACAATGGTAACTAGGTAGAGATGCATATCTTATGTTCGGAGCTACGATTTATAGGGCTAAGCAGCAGATACTTTAAGCACAACCTTTCCCCCAAAAGCCAGTGGTAGTGACCGTTTCATTTAAAATTTACAGACAGTGAGCCAAGGAACTCCATAATGTTAAACAGTCATGACCTGCCATTCATTTGTTTCAGTTATATGTTCATGTCAAATTGGCCTAAGGGCACTTTCACCTTGGTTTGCTTCAAAACTGCCAGTAAAACACTAGAGTGTTTTTGTGGCACTTTTGCAGCGTTCGTGGTGCGATTTTTTTTTTTTTTTTTTTTTTAAAGGACATATTACTCAAAAACTGCACCAAAAACTCTTAGTAGTGTTGTTTTTGAGGCGCTTTTGATGCGGTTCTCATTCATTTCAATGGGAAGAAGCGTTTTCGGTGTGCTTTTTTTTTTTTTTTCTCCCCAAAGCTGCTGCAAGGATTTTTCTCACCGCAATGGAATCACACCGCCCCAGTGTGAAAACATTCATTGATTTTAAACGGAGGCCTTTCTCTTCAGTTTTTCAAGCGCTTTTTCTTAACGCAAAAGCGCTTGAAAAACTCCTCAGTGTTGAAAGGGCCCTAAGTGTATATGCTAAATTTTTAGGAGGGGGTCTAGGAACAGCAATGTGACACCCAGGAATCCCTTTTTTTTTTCATAATGCATTAGCTTATAAAGGGCATAGGCCATACACAAGATGTATGTCAATTCTTTATCTCATGCCTTCTTTCTCCACCCTCACATTTCCAGGCGTTTTAAGGACTTTCTTTATCCTATTAATACCTCCTTTTGTCTTATACATTTTCCTAGTGTTCCTCGTCTATCATCTTAGTCTATTAATGTGAACTTGGCCCCCCAAGCCACTGCTTTTACTTGTCTTTAATTGCTACCAGAGCCAGGGGAGTTGGCCATGTGTAAGCTCCAAACTGGTTTGGTCAGTGCTTACCCAGGGCCTGGAAACGGGAGCCAGTCAGGATTATCCAACATGGCTGATTGCCACTTCTGCAAAAACAGCCACAGATCTCTGTGGTTACACATAATCACCTGGATCATCATGTCATATGATGATCGTTGGAATCATAATAATATGGAACTACTTGCCTGTCCTTTATGTATATAGGACTAGAATGTTTCAGTGTACAATATGGAGTAACTTAAGGCACACCTATAACACAATGATTTTCAAGTGCAACAGATACCACATGCAGTTACTGGTTTGGTTTCACAACAATTCCTTCCTGCTGGGTACATTCTCGAGAAGTTGCTTTGAAAAAGCCTAAATTTGCTAGGTAAAAAATTGTGACACAGGGTAACCGTTTTCTTGTGTTCAACATGCAGCTTTAATTGACATGGATACTGAATTTGGCAAGTCCTTTAATACTGTATCCTGTAGCTTCCAATACACGAGTCTTTCATTGCTTAATAAACTGATAAAACCGATAAGATTCTATCATAAGATAAGAGTAATCTTAAAGAGGAAGTAAAATTCCTCTGAAAACTTTTACCTATAAGTAAGCCTATAATAAGGCTTACCTATTGAATTGAAAGGTATTGAAAATATCTCCTAAACCTGTACAGTTTAGGAGATATTTCCAGTGTGTGCAGCCAGTGATATCACTGGTGCACGTGTGCAGTTCCTTCTGAGTCTGTGCCGTGAACGGTGGCGCATGCGCGGGAGTGACGTCAAGGTGGCCAATCACTGCACCGGAGCCCACGAACCCGGAAGAAGCTGCAGGAAAGATGTTGGCCGTGACGGCAGTGTGCAAGGACTGCTGCAACAGCTTCATTTTAAGGTAAGTATTTCATAATGCGCTAGCATGTGATGCATACTAGCTCATTATGCCTTTTGTGTTGCAGTTTTTTTTTTTTTTGAATTTTTTTCAGAGCTTTACAATCTTTTTAAGGCCTCATGCATACTTGAGCGCAAAAACGCCGCTTTTACAAGCATTTAAGCTTCTTTTTTTTTTCTCTGCCTCTACCCTCTCCTCCATGTTAACCTATGTGTCCATGCACATGTAGGTGTTTGGAGGCAGAAAAAACTCCCATCCCTTGTGCGTTCAGAATAGGAGCTTTTGAGTATAAACCACTGACGCGCCTAAACATGTGGAAACTCTAGTCGCTGTTAGAGCTTCAGCGGTTTTTTCATTTCTATGACCAGAAGTTAACTTGACGCTCCTAAATGGCTTAGGAACGTTTTTGCAGCTGCTTTTCTCCTGCCAAGAGAAAAGCATTTAGAAGAGCCTCAGTGTGCATGAGGCCCAATGCTGTCTATAGATTGTTGCTTATTTGGGTGCCTTAGTAAATAAGACCGGTGATTGTTGTCCAACCGATGTAAAGCTGCATACAGATGGATCTAAATTTGGCTAGTTCAGATGGGGTTGGCTGAATTTCAATCCATCTATGGCTATTCCTGCTCAACAGAAGTCGACCGTTGGAGATTTTTTGACGATCAGTCGCTGCAGCCGCAGATCAGTGTATTTTGACAGGAGAGGATGCCCACTGTCAGAGGCACAGTGTGAATGGAGAAATCCTTTTTTTTTTTTTTTTTTTTTTCTCTAGTTTTCTTTCAATCAGCCTTTGGTATCTATGGCCAGCAGAAGGCCCCTTTCACATGGGCTGTCTGATCAGGTCCGCCTGTCAGTTTTTCAGGCGGACCTGATCAGACACTCCACCTCTATGGAGCTGCGGATGTCAGCGATGACATGATTGCTGACATCCGCTATCCGATCCTCTTCGCCAAAACCAGATGGATGGAGGCCCTTTTTTCCATCCGCCTGGTGGATCGGATCAGATAAAAATGGACAAGCATTCCGTTTTCATCCGATCTCCCCATAGAGGAGAGTGGGGCTCAGAGGCGTCTGTGTGAAAGGGGCCTAAAAGTGATATTAAAGGCAATTTAAAAATAAAAATATAACAAGCATGTTATACTTGCCTCCTTTGTGCAGTTGGTTTTGCACAGAGCACCCCCTATTCTCCTCTTCTCGGGTCCCATGTCGGTACTCCTGGCCCCTCCCTCCTGCCTCCAGAGCAAGCAGCTTGCTATAGGGAGCACCCAAGCAGGCTCGCTCCTGAGACGCTGCTCTGCCTGCCCATTCACACACACAGCCACGACTCCGCCCCGTCCCGCCCCCTCTCTCTCCCAATTGGTTCACTGGCTGTGATTGACAGCCTGTTGCCTCAGCCAATCAGGAGAGAGAGTCCCCGGAAAGCTGAGGCTCTCGTGGACATCGCTGGATCTTGGGGTGGGGGGGTAGAATGCATAAGGATAACAAACCTTGAGCCTTTTAGAACCACTTTGAGAAAATCGAAAGATAAATTCCATACGAGGAGCGAATGTTTGTTTGATTTTCGGATAGTGTGTTCACAACTTTCGACATCCGATTCAGACTTTCCAAATGAAAATTTCCTATAGGACAATCTCCAAAATTTTTCTGGTATGTGAACAGGACTAATGATTTTTGTTTAATGTGTACTGTTTTTGTATGAGAAAAATCGGATACAAAAGACTGCGCATGATAAGAATCAATAAATGAAGGAAAAAATCCTTTGTTGTATGAAAATTTTTTTTACAATTTGTTCCATCCTTGGTTTTGACCTGTTTATAATGTGTACTAGTTGAGCCTAAAGCAAAAACTATGAGTCTTTGAGCCTAAAGCAAGACTGGGCGTTTTGGCTGGTTCCTGAAGAACCGTCCAAAATTTGCTTTGTGGGTAGTAGCCTTGTC